>NC_059296.1:18074437-18086937 GCF_017591435.1 Portunus trituberculatus
GAGAGAGAGAGAGAGACTACTGTCCATACAATGTACATATATGTGTCATTTCTTTAATACAATATTTTTCTTACTTCTCACTACAAGTTGTTATAGTTCCATGCCACACATCCATTGCTCCCTTCATCCATCAGCGTATATTTCTCTTATTCTGTCACCATCATTAGAACAAAGACCACTGCACCTCATTCACCACCATTACCAACTATACCGCCACCATTCATCACTATTGTGTCACTATCATCACAGCAAACGGCACCACATCTCCTTCATCACCACTACCACCACTCATTACCACCTCCATCACCACTACATATCTAACTACAGCACCATACAACATTTCATCACCATATTTCACTGCCATCACCACACATCCCACCACCACAAAGAAAGGACTTTTTAGTTTAGCATAGGTCAGCGCCACCACCACTGCCGCCACCACTGCCGCCACCACCATCACCACCTCGGGAACCATAAAGTTGTTTGCCCTCCTCGTCTTGCCCGCCCCGTCCTGTGTGTAGTTAGGGTCACAGTGCAATTGTCCCCCGAAAACAGTGCCATTGTTATGAAAGATCGTGGCGGCTGTTTCATTTCCACTGGCCGTTTTTCATTGCATCATTTTTCAACTTTTTTTTCTGCTCTCTCTCTCTCTCTCTCTCTCTCTCTCTCTCTCTCTCTCTCTCTCTCTCTCTCTCTCTCTCTCTCTCTCTCTCTCTCTTTCCTTCGTTCTCCTGTTTTTTTTTCTTTCGTTTGTGTTTGTTTGTTTCTTCTTTTATTTCTCAACTTTTCATCTTCTTGTAATATTGTGTCTTTTTCTTCTTATCATCCTTCTCTTATTTCTGTGTTTTCTTTCTTCTTCTTCTTCTTCCTTTTGTCTTTCTGTTTCTTTATTTCGTTTTCTTTATTTCATCTTTCTTCCATCTCCTTCTGTTCATTCTCTCTCTTTTATCTGTTTCTTTTCCGTTTTCCCGGTTTCATATATCTTCTCTTTTCCTTTTCTTTCCTTCCATATTCTTCTTTTCATATTTCACCCTTTTCCTTCTCTCCCTTCCCTTTACTCTTATGTGTATTTCTTTTTCTCTTTTTCGTGTGTTTCCTTTTCATTCATATTTCAACCTTTCCTCCTCCTCCTCTTTCTTCTTCTTCTTCTTCTTTTTTGTCATGTTGTTCTTTTTGTTGTTGTTGTTGTTATCCTCCTCCTTCTCCTCCTCTCCTCGTCTCCTCTTGTCCTGAGCATGGAAGTGTCGTCAGAAGAGGCGTAGAAGGTGCGGGGCGGCTTGTGTCTGACTTGGTTTCCTCTGGGTGGGCGGCTTACACGTGACACAAAGGCCTGGCAGCAGCGTCCGCCCTCCCATTCACCAGGATAATCACGCTGGTATGAGGAGGGAGAGGCCGAAGAGAGAGAGGTAATAAGTACATTTCTCCTTAATGTTGGTGTCATTCGCTTCTTTTATGCATCTAGATTATAGACCCATTGAGGCGCTGCTGGAGGAGGAGGTGGAGGAAGGGAGGTGGAGTCGACGGCTGCTAGCGGCACTACAAAGGCTATTGGTAATTGGGTGTTACAGCTAATTGTGGCGCAGATGTACTGGGGCGGCCGTGCGCGGGGCTTGCGTGTGGCGGGGCGGGGCAGCGGGGATGAGGGATGGGCCTGCGTGCTGTGGGGAAGCGCGGAGGTGGTGGTGGTGGTGGTGGTGGTGGTGGGGGAGAGGGTGTGGTTGTATTGTTATTGGTAGTGGTGGTGATGGTGATGGTGGTGGTGTTGATGTTGGTGTTGCAGGGAAGGTGTGTCTCTGGGAGTATTTTGGATCTGAGGGGAGTGGTGTCTTTGTGTGTGTGGGGGGGGGAGGTAAGGTCAATAAACATCTATCTAGCTATTTATCTATCCATCTGTGTGTGTGTGTGTGTGTGTGTGTGTGTGTGTGTGTGTGTGTGTGTGTGTGTGTGTGTTAGTAGGAATGTAGTAGTGATCGTGTTATGTGTAGTGTGGAGGAGACTATTGACATGTTACGTTACGTTAGGTTAGGTTAGGTTAAGTATCTCATGGAAGTTATAGTTTATGATATGTTTGGTGAAGTTTGGTTAAGTTAAGTTAGGTTAAGTTAGTTTTGCTTAGTGATCGAAGGAGGAATGGTGAGAGTAGAGACAAGCAGTATGTTAGTGTGGTGGTGAAAGGCGTGCTCAGGGCGTGGCGTAGCGTGTGCAGGTAACAAGGGGTGGTGGTGGTGGTGGTGGTGGTGGTGGTAACAGAGTGGTAACAGTGATGTAGTGGTAATAGCAGTGGTGATGATGATGGTGGAAAAAGTGGTGAAATAAGAATGATGAAAATAGAGAGGGAGGATTGAAGTGGTGTAATGAGAGAGAGAGAGAGAGAGAGAGAGAGAGAGAGAGAGAGAGAAACACACATACACACAAACAAACAAAAGAAAAAGATAGACAAATACTCGTACAAAAACAAACAACACAGTAAAACAATGATATAAACACATGAACCCACCAGTAGCAGTGACGAGATACAGAGACAAAGTGATGATAAGAGCCGTGGATGCGTGTGGAGGAGTGGCGTGTGTAGTGTGGAGGCGCGTGGCAGCTCCATACCCACACCCATCCCCGTGACAAGCAGACCGTGGATGGGGACGTTTACAAAGTGGTGTTGGAGGGCGAGGCTACACTTACTGCCTTGTGAGCGCCGCAATGAGTGTCTTCTGGCAAACCTGGCGTCTCTATTAGCACACACCACCCTCCCGGATATCACACCTGAGTAATAACACTCCGCTCCCCCTTAAATCACTGGTGGCGTGACCGGACCCAATAAAATTCTCGCCAGTAGGGAATTGCATACTCCCATCACCTTGAATTACACCGAAGAGCACCACTAAAACTTAATAGCGCGTTATTGTCACACTATATTATAAGGAGCATGACGCAGAGTCACACTACCCGCGTGTTCTGCACCCTGACCACCTCCACCCAGCCAGCCCTCACCGTCCCTCTCCGACCCTCCCGCACGCTCATGCTTTCCAGAAGTGAGTGTGAGTGTCCAGCGCGGTGGAAGGCGGAGCTTGTTACTGCCTCGTTCTTTGTATACAGGAGGAGGAGGAGGAGGAGGAGGAGGAGGAGGAGGAGGAGGAGGAGGAGGAGGAGGAGGAGGAGGAGGAGGAGGATTAAGGAGGAATACGAGGAAGGAAGAAAAGGCTGGAGGTGGCTGTGGGTGTGGCTAGGTATATACAGTGTGTGTGTGTGTGTGTGTGTGTGTGTGTGTGTGTGTGTGTGTGTGTGTGTGTGTGTGTGTGTGTGTGTGAGAGAGAGAGAGAGAGAGAGAGAGAGAGAGAGAGAGAGAGAGAGAGAGAGAGAGAGAGAGAGACGAGGATATGAAGGGAAGGGAAGAAGATAAAATGGAGGTTAAATGGACGAAAATGAACAGGGGGAACGAACAGAAGGAATAAGAAGAGAAGAGGAGAGGAAAGAGGAGAAAGCCAAAGAGAAAGACAGCACTGAAGAACAGAATAAGTGAAGAAGTAAGTAAAGAAACACAAGAACTCACACACAAAGTTAAGAAAGTGGAGACGGAGGAGAAAGAAGAGGAGGAGGAGGAGGAGGAGGAGGAGGAGGAGGAGGAGGAGGAGGAGGAGGAAGGAGAGGAGACAAGAAGAGAAAATAAAAGCTGGAAGAAGGAGTAAGGGGAGAAAATAAAGCAGCGAAAGGAGGAAGGGGAGAAAGAGAAGGAGGAAGGGAAGGAAGTGTGCAAAGAGGAGTGTAGAGAAAGGGTGGAAGGCGAAAATGGAAGATAATGATGGAAAAACTGCCTCGATAATGATGATTAGAAACACTTAAGAGACACTTGAGAACTTGGAACCCCGCAGAGAGAGAGAGAGAGAGAGAGAGAGAGAGAGAGAGAGAGAGAGAGAGAGAGAGAGAGAGAGAAAGAGCTACTAAACCAGATTTTGTGAGTAAAATTGAGGAAATCAGGCTCTCTCTCTCTCTCTCTCTCTCTCTCTCTCTCCAGCGGTAAGGAGGTTTTTCCCAGTTTCCCAGTACACAACATGGCGTCAGTCTTCCCCTACACCACTAGCCGGCCTGTCAAGCTGGGAACAAAGTCAATTTCATTCTTTCTGTGCCCTATAGTAACTTCCCCTCACTTCCACTTGCCTCTCAATGTACTGGCTGGAACGGGCCGCCTTCCATTCTACAGCTATCTACCCTGTATTCACAAACGTTTCGGTGTGTCACGAGTAATTATAAGCCGATGTAGTGGAGGTTTATGGGTCTCGAGGTGTTGATTTGTTATTCTAAGTGTTCTTTTGTTTTAAGTGTTTTTCCTTTTGTTGTAGTGGTTGTTTTGGACTTTGGATCACTGGTGGATGAGACTCACGACTTTTCATCTCTATTGTGTGTGAAAGGAGGGTTGTCCAGGACGTTTTAGCGGGAAGTGTTTGGTGATATGCAAGTGATTTTATGGTTCTAGTGATAGTTTTGCAGATTTTTGCTTGGCGATGAATAAAACACATGACTAATATTCTGTGGCATTTATGAATAGTGGGATTTCACGAGTTTTTTTTTTTATGGTTCTAGTGATAGTTTTACAGATTCTGACTAGACGATGAATAAAACGTATGACTAATATTATCTGTGGCCTTTATGAATAGTGGGGATTTCAAGCGTTGTTTATGATTCTAGAGATAATTTTACAGATCTGGCTAGGTGATAAATAAAGCACAACATATCATCTATGTGGTCTTTATAAGTTGTGGGGATTTCAAGCGTTATTTATGATTTTAGTGATAAGTTTTACAGAGAACCAGGCCAGATAATTAGTAAAACAAGTGATGAATCATTTATGTCTCTTAAGATAGAAATGAAAGAACAAATAATTTAAAATCACTAAAAACATTCTACACTCTCACCACGACTATTTTAAAAAACCGCATAGATAACAAACTAGATTTCCAAGAGTGCTTCCCCTACCAATAATGTAGAAATCCTGTTAATTTGTCACTAGGACCTTAAAAAGTATCAAAAACCCTTATAACTTCAACTACACCCCTTTGAAAGCAATCTGAATGCATGCAGGGTAGAGGCGCTTCAGAATATCTCCCTGTGTCTCTCTGTGTTCCCTGTTCTTCCCATGCCTCCCTCCCGCCGTGTCCTCCAGTATTCTCCGCCGTCCCTTAACTGGTGCAGGTGACTTGGGGTTCGAGTATTGTATTGTCATGTATTGGCGTTGCGTACATACATATCTACTGCCTGCTGTACACCTGCTGGCTCCAATCGGTCCTGCTGTGATGGAGAGGAACGTCTAGCTTTGTTTGGTGTCTCCGTTAATCTGTTACTCTGCCTGTTTGTCTTAATATTGTTCTGTTTTCTGGTTTTTTGTCCAATTATTTTTTTTGTGTTTTGTTAGTTTTTGTATCTATTATTCTGTTTTCTGTGTCATTGTTTTGTTCTGTTTATCTATTTTATTGTTTATTTTTTTACATGTTCTTCCACTGTTGTTCAGCTTTCGTGTTTTTGTTTTCATGTGTATTGTGTTAATCTTTTATCTATTATTATCTTTCTTTGTCATTGTTTTCCTCTGTTTGACTTTTTTTTTTATTACTGTTATCTTCTATATATTCTTCCCCCGTTGATCTGTTTCCTTGTTGTTGTTTTTTTGTGCTGTTGTTATTTTTTTTCATGTGTGTTCTGTTAATTCTTTATTTTATCTATTATTATGTTTCTTTGTCATTGCTTTGCTCCTTCTCTCTCTTGTTTATTTCTATCTTCTACATATTTTTTTTTATCTCTGTTGTTTTTCGTTCCTACTGCTAATACTGTCTACTAACTACTTTTCTTGTGCTTCTGTGTTACTCGCTATTAACTCTGCTTCTCTTACACGATTTTTCTTTTTGCCTCCCTTCCTCGACGCCCACTTAGTTATATACTGCAGCTGGACGTATTAATCTCCGTGGCTTATTATACTACCACCCTCGAGCCTTGTCTTGTGCCTGGCTCTATAATTCGCGTTCCCTAATGAGGTGTGCACAACTACTAAACAAACTGCAAGAAAAAGAGTAATATTTTTTAGATGAATTTTTTCCACCTTCGAATAATTTTGAGTTTCTTTGCTTTTCTCTTTTTTATGGTCGCATTTTTTTTCTTTTATCATTAAACGTCTAATTTTTTGTACCAGCTGTTTTTCGGTTCGTGATTTAATACTGAGTGGCACGTGACTTTCAGGGATCGAAGCCAGGTACACAGGTGGGAAAAAGGCAGGTACACAGGTGGGGAGGAAAGGCAGGTATATAGGTGGGGAGGAAAAGGCAGGTGGGAAGAAGGCAGGTACACAGGTGGGGAGGAAAGGCAGGTGCACACAGGCAAGTTCATGAGAGAGAAAAGTGTTGCATGCCTATGGTATGTGTGTGTGTGTGTGTGTGTGTGTGTGTGTGTGTGTGTGTGTGTGTGTGTGTGTGTGTGTGTGTGTGTGTGTGTGTGTGTGTGTATATATATATATATATATATATATATATATATATATATATATATATATATATATATATATATATATATATATATATATATATATATATATATATATATATATATATATATATATATATATATATATATATATATATATATATATATATATATATATATATATATATATATATATATATATATATATATATATATATATATATATATATATATATATATATATATATATATATATATATATATATATATATATATATATATATATATATATATATATATATATATATATATATATATATATATATATATATATATATATATAAAGATTTAGATGCGTAGCGGGGTGTGGTGTTGGCTCCGCCCTGACCAAGAGAGTGGCGGCAGTGAGGCCAGCACGGTGTTACTGTGGCTCTGTGCTGTACATTCATTGTCGGCGAGTGTGGATCACTTTGTTGGTTAGTTTTCGTTGGTTTTAGTTCCGGCATCCACGACATTTGGTGCTCTCCTCTTTGTAGAGGTGAACATTTATTTGCAGTCGCTTCAGATCTGTGTTGAAGAATTAATAATGATAATTCAACTTTTCATGCATGATGATTAAAGAAAATTACTGAGATGAAAGCCAGTGTGGCCATGTTGGGCTTATTTCTGCCGTCTGGACAACGCTTCCCTGTGCTGCTCTGTTCCCTTCATGCTCCTTGGAATGTTGCTGCACTCGTCACTTGTCCAGACGTGTCCAGACAACAGCCTCCGTTTTATGTTAGTGCAGCGCTGCAGCAGCCCGCTGTTAATGGTGCACCTATTTCAGTCAGCAACTATTGATATGCTATCATTATATAGCATGACTAATCCTTATGTGAAGGTGTGAACACTGACAGGCACACAGAGCCGCTCGACTCCCACGTGACCAACGATGCTTGTTGTGCTTTTTGATGACTGGTATTCCAGTGATATTGAAGTTGTCTCTTTTGTATTTTCTTTTTTCAATTTGCCTTTATTAGAAAAATGTTGAAAATGTTTTCGTTCCAAGAAACTTTCATATCACAAGACTAATCTTTGTGTAAAAGTATAAAAACTGAGGGACGTGCAAAGCTACATGTATCGACATCAAAGAAAGACGCAGCATTTTGAAGAAAAACCAGAAGAAAAGAAGAAAATAAGACAAACCCATCCCATGAATGTAAATTGAATTTCGCATGAAAAAAAAATGCCATGAGTCAAGACTTTTCCTCTATTCAAGCGTTTATTTTACTTTTCTAACAGCCAATGCTGTTATGTTATTTTTTTCAAACTTTTATCATTTTTTTTATTATCTTGTTTATCATGACTTTTTGACCTTCGTTCATTTGACCTTCATTTGTATTGGTCTTTCTTTTTTTCTTTTTTTCTTTTCTTTTGCATTTCTTCGTGTCTCTTTCCTTGGATTGGTCTTATTATAAATACATTTTCGCTGTTCCATTCATTTCCTTTCTTTCTTTCTTTCTTTCTTTAATTCATTTCACTTTTCTTTGTTCGTCGGTCCCTTTCTTTCTTTGTGTATCTGTGTCGGACGTATTTTTCTTTTTACTTCAACGTTTTGTCATTGATACATGGTTTCCACTTTCCGTTCTTTTTTCCGTGCTGTAGTGCGTTCGTCACCTGAGTCCTGCCATCCTCCCTCCACCGAAACCTCCCTTTTCATGCTCCCTTCTATATTCCTACTACTCTCACCCTCTCCTCTCCCTCCTCGCTCTACTACTTTCCTTCCCTCTCACTGAGCCACGTGTACACTAAATCCACTAGTGAGGATACTGTGCAAGTGTAATACGAAGAGACACTCTATTCTTAACTTTTCTTGTCCTTCCTACTACACACACACACTTCCTATCTCTTCTGCACGTTGACTCCTCTTCCCTGCGCCTCTTAGCTTTCCACCGTACCTGCTGCCTTATCTCTGGACCCTGTCTGCCTCTCTCCTCCTTCCTAGCCCTCAATTGTCGCCTTTGAGGTCTGACCGCCAAAGTCCCCCCACCTGGTGTCGTGGGCCGCCTACTCACCTCGCGGCACTGACAGGTGAGACGCGAGGGAGGAGTAAAATGCATATATTTCCATCGTTCATAGTAAATTGGGTAGAAAAGGGAGGTGGAGGGGAAAGGGAGCACGGGGTAAGATCAAAGAGGTGAGGATGACAGGAGACGGGAGGGAGGGAGGTATACGAGATAGAGGAGGAGGAAAGGAAGAGGAGGGGACGGAAATGATGAGAAGTAGGAGGGACGGGGAAGGTGAGGGTTAGTGCAGTGGACTAAAGAAAAAACAGGAAGAGTAAGAAACGAGAGAAAGAAAGGAAGAGAGGTGGAGAAGGAGATAGAGAGGACGGGAATAATGAGAAAGAAAGTGAGGGTTTAGTTGAGTAGAGTGAAAATGTAAGCAGAGATGATAAAAAAAAGAAAATAAGGAGCGTCAGAGAAGGGAAGGAGAAACAAGAGAAGGAAGGAAAGGTGGATGAAAGATAACGAGGAGAAGAAGAGGAAAGTGCACGAAGAGAAGGGAAAAGAAAGAGTGAGATGGGGAATATAAAGGTAAGTTAAGGGAAGGGAAGGGAAGGGAAGGGAAGGGGGTGGGATTTTGGGCCACGCACGAGAGAGATAAGAGTCTAAAGTTATGTTCCGTATGAAGGAAGATCACAGACACCACTTAATATATGAAGCTGATTAGACTTCCTTCCATCACTTCTGCCTCGTCGTGTATGGCGCGCTGTACAGTGGTAGCCAGAAGAAACATGCTGTACCTTGTCCCTTGATGCTAAGTAGAGTCATTACCAGAAAGCCTATTAATTGTTAGAAGATTGTCAGTAGCTTAGTCTTAGAGGACGCAAGAGTAAGGAGAATTGCTAAGTAGTGGAAGTGAGTGTAGAGCATTATTGAACTTGTAACTATAACTGTGTCCGTAATGTGCTTGTGTGGTGTGTGGTGCGTGGCGTGAAGGAGCTATATTCCATGTAAACATTGGCTACTCCTGTAATTTTCATCTAAGAACCACATCAACTCCTCAGAAGACCACGAACACAAGATAAAACACACGAAAACATTGAAAAAAAGAACACCCATTTGTTACGTGATGCATGAACTGTGAATACTTAAATGCAATACAGTAGCTACATACAAAAGGCAGTATGGGTGAGTGTTTTATGTAAGAGGAGAAAGCGGGCCAAG
Organism: Portunus trituberculatus; assembly: GCF_017591435.1. NCBI lineage: Eukaryota > Metazoa > Arthropoda > Malacostraca > Decapoda > Portunidae > Portunus > Portunus trituberculatus. The sequence goes on from NC_059296.1 coordinate 18,084,103, forward strand.
GACGACATAAAACGCAAAAAAGGCCTGCTTAGTGGTCAGTCCCCTTGAAGTTCTAAAGAATTAGCCAAAAAAAAAAAAAAAAAAAAAGAATAGGGATAGACGTCTTGAAACACACTGAACCTTCACTGTATGTTTGTACCTTGCAGAAATATATGTAAATGTTGAAACCATCCAGCCACAACTAGACTATGAACGACGATGAGTGGAAATAGATTGGTGTGTTTCTTTCTTTTCTTTTTTTTATACCATGTGGGCTTTTTCACGGGAATTAATGGGCTAAAGAGGATACTTTTGTGGTACCTCCTGTCTCAAAGCCCACCCGCTAGGAAACCATTGTCCCGAGTGAGGAAGCCCAACCTACATTCGGACCGTGGACAGGATTTGAACCCGTGCGCTTGGAGACCCCTCGGACCCCGCATGGTTCCACTGGTTTGATGACTTCTTGCAGCTTCCCTTATTTTCTTATGTTTCTTACCTTTCCTTGTGTTAACCTCGGTATAATATAACGTAGCAACAATTCACAGCCTTTACCACTGACCACATTATTTTATTGCCCTTATTATGAAATGAGAGAGAGAGAGAGAGAGAGAGAGAGAGAGAGAGAGAGAGAGACTGTGTGTGTGTGTGTGTGTGTGTGTGTGTGTGTGTGTGTGTGTGTGTAATTCACCTCGGTCGTCTGCTGGTCACCCAGCCAGTCTTCCCCATTACGGAGCGAGCTCAGAGCTCATAGACCGATCTTCGGGTAGGACTGAGGCCACATCAACACACAACACACACCAGGAAAGCGAGGCCACAACCTCTCGAGTTACATCTCGTACCTATTTACTGCTAGGTGAACAGGGGCCACACATTTGCCTCGCCGCTTACCGGGTCTCGAACTCAGGCCTCTCGATTGTGAGTCGAGCGTGCTAACCACTACACTACGCGGTGTGTGTGTGTGTGTGTGTGTGTGTGTGTGTGTGTGTGTGTGTGTGTGTGTGTGTGTGTGTGTGTGTGTGTGTGTAATTAACGTGCACCTGTAAATCAAGCCATGGGTGGGACGCCTACTCGTATTGGGAACAATTAATTGAACTCTGGGCCTCACGCTGACCTTTTTACCTCTTTATTTGCTTGCCTTAATTAACCAATCCAATAATGAAAAAAAAGACCCATGAAATTAATAAAAAAAAAAAAGGTCACAAATGAACAAATACATCCTGGTAATATTTATGTCTTTCATTTAACTTCTCACCATAAACGTCTGAATGTGACTGATTTATTGGAGACTTCACATAACATAACATAATACCGTAAAAAAAAAAAAAGCTTCCGTTGTCCCATACATGTAAGTCACTGCACATACAGACATACAGACAGTGACAGATAGTAGCCTTGAATTTCTAGTGATGGAAAGTAATAGTAGTTGAGAGAGAGAGAGAGAGAGAGAGAGAGAGAGAGAGAGTGTGTGAGTGTGTGTGAGAGAGGAGAGACTCTTTACTCTCATCTGTTTAAGAGAGATATTAGTGTGTGTGTGTGTGTGTGTGTGTGTGTGTGTGTGTGTGTGTGTGTGTGTGTGTGTGTGTGTGTGTGTGTGTGTGTGTGTGTGTGTGTGTGTGTGTGTGTGTGTGTGTGTGTGTGCGTGCGTGCGTGTGATCAAAATGGTAGCTTCATTACAGTGTTTTCTCACGGTTTTGTTTAATAATGTAATCAGAATACTTTGTTTCTATATGATGTTCTCTCTCTCTCTCTCTCTCTCTCTCTCTCTCTCTCTCTCTCTCTCTCTCTCTCTCTCTCTCTCTCTCTCTCTCTCTCTCTCTCTCTCTCTCTCTCTCTCTCTCTCTCTCTCTCTCTCTCTCTCTCTCTCTTCACTTACATAACAACACTGATCCCAAACACACACACACACACACACACACACACACACACACACACACACACACACACACACACACACACACACACACACACACACACTAATGAGGAATTCGCATGTGCGTCTCTGGCTGGGCAGGAAGGAGCCGTGGCTGTCTGGCGCCGCGTAACAGCCAAGGGACGTGACGGACCTCGCAAATGGACCAGAATTATTAAGTAAGGAAAAAATGGACAGATGCGAAACTGAATATTTTTGATGACAGAATAAGGCGGAGAAGAAAAGAAGGGATGTGAAGAGTGAGAAAGAGGAGAACTGGAGGAGAAATTGAGACGAGGATGTAGTGGAAGGAGAAATGAGCCATAAAGATAGAGAAGAATAGGAGGTAAAGGGGATAGTAGCAGAAGCAGAAGGAAGAGTGAGTAAGGGGAAAAAAATATGGAAAAGGAAGAGGGAAGGATGCAATAGTAGAGTTCATGTGTAGATGGGAGACAGTTATTTTTTCGACGACAGAGGATGAGACGAAGAGGAAAAGAAGAAAGAAAATAGAAAAAGAAAAGAAAAAGAGAGCCACACAACTCAGACCATGTACACGAAATACAAAGATAGAATACGATACCAAATTTCTTTTCTAACAACAGAGAAGAAAAAAGATGAGAAAGAAGAGAAGAAGAAGTTACTGAAGGAAAACATAAAGAAAGATGAAGAGAGAGAGAGAGAGAGAGAGAGAGAGAGAGAGAGAGAGAGAGAGAGAGCAGAAGATGCCAAGGAAGAAGGAAAGGCAACTTTTTACTGGAAGGAAAATGGCATAAAATGAAGAGAGTAACTTTATGATATGGAGACACAACCATTTTGCCGGGATGACTCTGGGGCTGAGACGCGTGTTTTACTACCAAGAGGAATGTTCATAACCGGATGAAATGCCTTACAGGAGCCAGGGAGTCTTAGAGTCTTAGGGTTTAGTGTCAGTGGCGTGAAACAGAGAT
>NC_059296.1:18091937-18101937 GCF_017591435.1 Portunus trituberculatus
ATAACGAAACGAACGACGATCACGAGAGCTTCCACGATAACAGTGTGTATGATAAGATGTGATTCCAGATTCCTCGATAGCGCTCCGAGTTTCCAAGATAACAATGCCATTCCAGTTTCCTCGATAGCGATGCGAGTTTCCAAAATAACGATGCCTTTCCACGATAAAGATGCAATTCCAGTTTCCACGATAATAATGCGAGTTTCCACGATCAAGATGCAATTCCAGTTTCCACGGTAACGATGCGGGTTTCCACGATGTCGATGCGGTTCCAGTTCTCACGATGCGATTTCACGACACAATATTGAAGTCCACTTGCCTACACAGGTACTGGGACGAACCCTTTCACCCCGTAAGGATCCACCCCAGACCCTTGGGTGCGAGTAGAGTGACGCTGCCACCTTCCTGCGCCGCAATTGAAGTTCACTTGCCTACACCGGTACTGGGACGAACCCTTTCACCCCGTCAGGGTCCACCCCACACCCTTAGGTGCGAGGAGAGTGGCGCTGCCACCTCACTGCGACGCAATTGAAGTTCACTTGCCTACACAGGTACTGAGACGAACCCTTTCACCCCGTAAGGGTTCACCCCAGACCCTTGAGTGCGAGGAGAGTGACGCTGCCACCTTACTGCGCCTCACACGGGTAGCCATGAGCAATGACCCGCCACACACCACTCCCCAAACACTGTCAGTGAGTCCTTTTCACCCCGTAAAGGACCACTGGTATTGTCAGTGCCTGGTGCATGGCGCACAGCGTGCCCTCGTTCATGGCGAGTTGTTCAGCACGGTGTCATTATAAGCAGAGGTCCCGTACACACCACTCACCACCAGACTCTATGCAAGGAGCCCTTATCACCCCTTAAAGGCCCCTCACGGCATCATCTGGTGGACGGTAGACACGGCAGACTGCTTAAGGCGACCCTTGCCTAGTGTGAGGCGCTGCAAGTTGACGACAATCAGTGAGCTTGAAGCCGCAAAGGAAAATGAGTCCACGTTAACAATGGGATTCCACGACAGGTTGCGATTCCAGTGTCCACGGTAAAGATGTGTTTGTCGAGGATAACGATCCGTTTATCGAGGCTAACGGTGCGGCGATGGCGATGGCGAAACGATTCAAAGTATTATTACCTACACAGGTACTGGGACGAAACTTTTCACCCAGAAAGGGTCAACCCCAGTCCCGTGGTTATGAGAGCAGTGACGATGCAACCTTGCAATGCCTCACACGGGTCGCCATGAGCAATGACCCGCCACACACCACTCCCCAAACACTGTCATGAAGTGAGTCCTTTTACCTAACCTAACCTAACCTAACCTAACCTAACCTAACCTAACCTAACCTAACGTAAAGGACCACTGGTACTGTCAGTGCCTGGCTCATGGCGCACAGCGTGCCCTCGTTCATGGCGAGTTGTTCAGCCCGGTGTCATTATAAGCAGGGACCCGTACACACCACTCACCATCATATTCTATGCAAGGAGCCCTTATCACCCCTTTAGGGCCCCTCACGGCACCATCCGGTGAGTGGTAGACATTGATCTCTTGCTTATGGCGACCCTTGCCTAGTGTGATGCGCTGCAAGTGGACGACTAGTAGTGAAGCTTGAGGCCACCAAGGAAAAGAAGGACCTGCAGCCAGTTCCTGCCTTGGGCCCCAGGCCGGACCCGACAGCCACCTCCTTCCCCCGTGCGGCGCCCAAGGCCGTCACGGCCCTCAACAACTTTAGGCCGAAAGTTCTCAATCGTCGTTTAAATTTTGATTCGAATATAAAATCGTCGATGGTAAATGAAAAATAGCTTTGGTCTGAAAGTGTGCAAGAGTTAGCTGATTAATGAAACAAGGTGAGGCAGCTTTGCTCCGGAGTATTTAGTGTACTTTGCATGTTGCTGCCGTGAATGTGTACGTGTTTGTAGATAACTGGATAGAAACAGTAGACCAATGGTAGTTGTGTAACTATTGGGGAACTTTTGAAAATTAGTTAAGCTTCTGGATAGAGTGGATGAGTGCACACAGGTTTGCTTGTCTTATACATAAACTGCCACCTGTAGACATAATTTTTCTATTTCATGCTCTTAGAAAAAGCAAACTTAGTTTCCTTTATTTCCCTGATCACAATGACGTGTAAATATCAATGTTCAAATACTCGTATAAGGAAACACTAGGAGAGGACCCAAACTCCCGTTGAAGTTGCCAGATTCAACAGATATCGTAATATTTCACAGAAAAGATGGTCAACTGCATATCGTATATTTTTGGATATTCTTTTGTCACATAAGGAGATATCAAGATAGGTAAAGTATTTCTAAACATGTATCTACGACAAAAACGCTATAATAGTAGAGTTAGGTTATAACTATGCATTGTGTTTTTATATACCATCTTGCTCTATTCCTGGGACAAAGATTACTTCTTCCTCAATTGATAACTCGAAGTTAGTATGATATTTTCTTTCCTTCTAGGTTAGTAAGTAGACTACAAGACACCATGAACATATGAAGCCCCGTAAATGAGTTTATTTTCATAACTTATAAATCAAAGTCTGATAATGAGATTGTCTATTGCCAACCAAACCGTTCTGCATAGACGTCTTCAGCGTCATAGAGACCTAATGATGTCAGCTCATGGGCAGTGGCCATCCTGACAACGCGAAACCACAGTGGGTTCATAAGAAAATTTCCAGGGGTACTTAGATGGCTGATCTAATAAAATCCTTTGCAGTACCATTGCATGTTGAGTTCCATGTTGCAAATGATAATGCTGGAGGTTCGGGTAGATGGTCTTATGACTCTAGGGGTTTTAACGATAAAAAGGTTGTGAATCCCTGCTCTACAGTATGATACGTATACTTATCTTTGTTCTTATACTTTAGTACGTACTTATCTTTATACTACTAGATCAATATCGTTACGTGTTTTCTTTTTCTAGTTTTCCTTTTTCTTTCCTTTTGTTCTTCGAATGTTTCTTGCCTTGTGTATTAATTTTTTCATCTTTCTTTTCTCTTCCTTTTTCCCCCTTCTTTCTTTCCTTCTATTCTTCCCTCGTTTTTTTAACATTTTTTTCACATTTCCTTTCGTTCTTTTACTGTTTCTCTATCTCTTATTCGCTTACTTTTCTCTTTCTTTTCTTTATTTTCCCCTTCTCTATCCATTCCATTTTCCTTCTTTTCTTTCTTCCTTTTTTTCTTTCTTTCTTTCTTTCTTCCATCCTTTGTTTGCTTGTCTTACTTTATTCTCCTTTCCTTCTTCCTTCGTTGCCATATCTTTCCTTCCTTCATCCATTCCTTCTTTCCTACCTTCCTTCTTTCCTTTCCTTCCATTCCTCTATTCATTCAGTCTTTCATACCTTCACTCCCTTCTTCCTCCTTCTCTCCTTCCACCCATAATTCACTCCCTCCATAACTCCCAACCTTCCTCGCCCCCATTCATCTGACCCCTTCACCCGGCCCACCCTCACCCCTGGAACCTCGTCGACCCCTTACCCTCATTGATTCCTCAGTCTGATCTTCTTCCCTCACCCTCTTCCCTCACCCTCTTCCTTCACACTTCCTCCCTTACCTCTTCCTGGTCTATTTCTGCTTATTCCTCTTTTTCTTATCTTCTTTTCTCTTACATGTGTTTTATTTGGATGTTTTGTTTTTTTGTTTCTCTTTTTGTATTGTCTTTTCAGTGTTGCTTGTGTTTCTTAGTTACCATTTTCTGTTTCTTTTTCTTTTTTTTTCATTTTTCTCGTTTTCTTCTTTAAATCAGTTTTTTTTCTCTTCTAATTCTTTTTTTTTTTTTCTTTCTGTTCTTTTTTTTTTTTTTTATCTGTGTAGTTATTCCATCCTTCTTCTCCTTTGTGTTCTTTTGCTGATGTCTTTTCTCATCTTTCCGTCTTCGCTATTCATTCTTTTTTTTTTCTTGTCCCTCCCGCATCTCTTTCTTTCCTCCTTTTCTCTTTTCCCTATTGTTACCTTAATCTCCCCATCCTCCTCCTCCTCCTCCTCTTCCTCTTCTTCTCCCTCTTCTTTTTCTCCTCCTCTCCCTCTTCCTCTTCCTTTTCCTCTCCTCCTCCTCCTCCTCCTCCTCCTCCTCCTCCTCCTCCTCCTCCTCTTCTCCCTCTTCCTTTTCCTCCTCTTCTTCTTCCTCTTCCTTTTCCTCCTCCTCCTCCTCCTCCTCCTCCTCCTCCTCCTCCTCCTCCTCCTCCTCCTCCTCCTCCTCCTCCTCCTCCTCTTCCAGTAATTTATCTTTCTTTCCTTCCTTCATGTATTAACCTCTTCCTAGCTATTTCCCTCCATCTCGTTTCTTTTCCCCTCTCCCTTTCCTCCTACCCTCTCTCCCTATCTTGCCTCTTCCCTCTCCATCTCTCCTTTTTTCCTTTCTTCATCTACTCTTTCCACTTTACCGGATGCTCATTTTCCTCCCTCTTACCTCCTCTCTCCCTCTCCCTGCCTCTCCTTGCCTCCCCCTGCCTCTCCCTGCCACTTCCCGGCGCCTCTCAGTAAGGTGTCACTTGATAACGGCAGGACGCAGGAATCAAATTTCTTCCGCCAATTTACAATCCGAATCACAACGACCTTCTTAACACAAAAGTAGGTTGCCGGCGCTACTCGCACGTCTTGCCCCAGTCTTTGTGGAGTCTCTGTTTGTCTGTCTGTGTGTGTGTGTGTCTGTGTGTGTAGGTTTATCTCTGTTTCTGTTTTTGTCTCTCTGTCTCTCGCTCTCTCGCTGACTCTCGCTTTGGTTCTCGCTCTGGCTTTGGCTCTCTCTCTCTCTCTCTCTCTCTCTCTCTCTCTCTCTCTCTCTCTCTCTCTCTCTCTCCTTCGACGGCGTCTTCTTCTTCTTCTTTTTCTTCTTTTTCTTCTTATTATTGTTATTATTATTATTATTATTATTATTATTATTATTATTATTATTATTATTATTATTATTATTATTATTATTATTATGCTTTTTCTCATACTTTTTTTTATCTGTGTTGTTTAATTGTTGTTGTTGTTGTTGTTGTTGTTGTTATTGCTGCTGTTCTCCTTTTCTTATTTTCTTCTTCTTCTTCTTCTTCTTCTTCTTCTTCTTCTTCTCTTCTTCTTCTTCTTCTTCTTCTTCTTCTTCTTCTTCTTCTTCTTCTTCTTCTTCTTCTTCTTCTTCTTCTTCTTCTTCTTCTTCTTCTTCTTCTTCTTCTTCTTCTTCTTCTTCTTTTCTCCTCCCTTTATCCTCCTCCTCCTCCTCCTCCTCCTCCTCCTCCTCCTCCTCCTCCTCCTCCTCCTCCTCCTCCTCCTCCCGCCAATTTGTCTTTCTTTCTCCACCGTGTTTTCAACGATGGGTGAGGTTCGCGGAATGAGCTTACATATGAACGAAACGGAGAATGAGAAAAAAAAAAATAGAAGGAGAGTGGAGAGGAAGAAAAGGAGGAGGTGATGTCTTCTCGTATGTGTTAAGCTCGTAAGATCTGATGAGAATACGAGTTCATCTGTCCCTTGTCCATTTTCCCGTCTGTTCCAAGTCGAGTAAGCGCAAGAAAACCACTTACCGTCTGATCAGTGAGGTTAAGCAACGGTGGGTCTGGTTAGGAACTGGATGGGTGACCGTCTGTATATGTATCCTTGAATGCAAATAATATAGCGAGTAAATGGGATGGCGTAGGGAGGGAGAGGCGAGGTGGGAGGTGGCAGTGCGGTGGGCCAGATATATATGTGTATTGGGGGAAGGAGAAAGAGAGGGAAAGGTGGAGGAGGGGTGAGTAGAGAAAATGAGGTTCAGGCTTCAGGGGAAGGACCTACATTGGCGTCTTTGTGTGTGTTGTAATGGGCGTGGCGGTAATAGTGTAGTGTTGCCTCGCTCAGTGTGTATGTAAAGGAGGACACTGACTTGGCGTTATTGGCATGAGTATTACAGCTTGAACGCGAGCTGCCAAGACCTGCCTCGTGCCTTCCTAGCGTCCTTGAAAGATACACCAGCTTTGGACGTAGGAGTGAATTAAGAGGCAGACATGCGAGAAAATAAATAATATATGTACCAAAATAGAGATGAAGGACGCAGTATTATTAGGTATAAGCATTAGAGTCTCAACGCTTGCTGTCGAGACCTGCCCTCGTGTCGCTGTGAGGTCTTGTAAGATGCACCAACCTATGACGTGGCAGTGTAGAAGAGGCAGACACGCAAGAAGATAAAAATATATATCCCGAAGGAGAGATAAAGGATAGCAATATTGAGCATGAACGGTACAGCCTCAATGCTCCCCGCTATGGCCTTTCTCGTGTCTTCATAAGGTGGTGTTGTAAGATGCAGTAACATAGGACGTGGGAGTGCATAAGAGGAGGACTCACGATAAAATAGAAATGTATATGTTAAACGAGAGACGTTATTAAACATGAGCATTATAAACTAGAATAATACGTAGCAGTGAAAAATGATAATAAAATAAAACAGGTGCGGTGAAATTAAAACATACATCCTTACTGGAAGAGAAATTAAGCATATTGTGTAGAGTTTGTGAACAGAATAGTAAAAAAAAAAAAGAAACATCAGCGACAAGACTTAAAGCTGTGATGAGATGGAAATGATTCTTGTGTGTGTTACAGTGTGTTCTCATTACATGTTGTATTTCTTTTTGTAGAGGTGAGCACAGATTTTAAACTTATTCTCTTCACTCAGGCAACGCTCCGAACTTCACAGACGCATATTTGAACAGTGAAAGTTGTTGATTTGAGAGTAAAGTAACAAAGGAAAGATGAGCAGAGCAGCAGTGGTAATATGTAGTAGTAGTAGTAGTAGTAGTAGTAGTAGAGAGAGAGAGAGAGAGAGAGAGAGAGAGAGAGAGAGAGAGAGAGAGAGAGAGAGAGAGAGAGAGAGAGAGAGAGAGAGAGAGAGAGAGAGAGAGAGAGAATGAATATATGAATGAATAAAGAGGAGAGTTTACCTTCTTGCCCTTCTTACAAGTGCTGACACTGAGAATAAGACAGCAAAAATCCTCTTCTCTTCTAAAAATGGAAATAATAACAAGGAATTTTCAGCACACCTTCATTATCATTGCCAGTAATTTCTTCCCAGTGTTCCTGACTTGCATGTATCTCGTGCTTGCAACATTAAAACTACACTTATATCTCCTGCATGTATATTCTGAAAGGTCACAGTCTTATTAATAAACTCTTGTATAAATTATTGAATGGTTTTTTTTTATTGTGATGGATTATTTTAGTGATAATTAAATAAATATGCAAGAAAGTTTTATATATGATGAACTCTGAATATTGATGCACGACTCCTGTTATCTCATGTTCAGTATGTATTAATGAAGTCGCTGATCATTTTACTGAATTGAAGGTAACTACGTAAAGAGTTTCAAGAATATTACCCATTTTGCTGACAGTGATGTGATGTTCTGGGAAACTATGTTCTAAACTTTTACTTCTTGAGTGTGACAAAACTTGAAGCGCCGTACCAGTCAGTCTTGATGGAAGAGAACACCCATGACAACCGGGCTGATCATACTTGTAGCCTTTGAAAAGACTCACCAGAAGAGGACAAAGCCTTTGGGAATGCAAACTGTAGTGCCATTAGTTCATATATTTACTTTACGTATACGCACACACTGCTACTCTGTACCCTCTTCGTGGTAACATAACATTGACCACAACACACCGGATAACTATTATTGTGATTTATTTATGTATTTTTTTCTTTTACTTCCATGTTTTTACTCGTCATTACAGCTGGCGAGTGATTGAAATACTGGTGGTCGTCACAATCTGCTTCCTAAAGTGTCAGAATAAGCTATATCATTATTGCGCTTTTCATCTGTGTATTATTATTTTTTTCTTTCCTGTTAACACTTGAGAGGAAATTGCATGTCGGTTTAATGCTCGTGTGAACTTTCCAGTGGTACAAAAAATGCTACGATAGTTTTTTTTCTTTGTTTTTTTTTCATTTCATTATTTTGACTCGTATACTTTCATCAAGACGGATTAGTACATTACCAAAGGCGCTGAAACATCCGGTACACTTACACCAGCAGTGGAGAGAGAGAGAGAGAGAGAGAGAGAGAGAGAGAGAGAGAGAGAGAGAGAGAGAGAGAGAGAGAGAGAGAGAGAGAGAGAGAGGTGGGGAGAGAGAGAGAGGGAGAGGTGGGGAAAGAGAGAGAGGAGGGAGAGAGAGAGAGAGAGAGAGAGAGAGAGAGAGAGAGAGAGAGAGAGAGAGAGAGAGAGAGAGAGAGAGAGAGAGAGAGAGAGAGAGAGACGTAAGGAATGATGTAAGAATGCAAGCCACCAGTATGAGAATTTAATGGTGTGATGTGGAGAGGAGGCGGCGAGCAGGGGTGGCGTGGCAGAACTTGGCCAGGATAGCATGTGGTGAGCGGCTGGCGTGTGGGAGTGGTTCTGAAGTGAAGGCGTGACTTTCATCCTTTGGCATTTCAATCTGACTCGAAAGTGACAAAAGGTGAGTGTGTTTTCATAAATGTGACAAGGATATGAAGCACGCGTATTCGAGAACATAAATATTGGAAAGTGGAAGAGAAAAGAGGAGAGCGAACACAGTAAAGCCGAGTCAGAATATATATTTTTTCAGGAGAAACACAGTAATAAAATAAACAACACGACTCTATTTTTTGATACCAAGAAACACGTATCAAAACCATCAAAATAAGAGAAGATCAAAGAAAAAACATAAGGATAAAGAACAGAACACCGTATAACTGGGCCAAAACTATATACTTTGAGAATACCTCTAATAAAACCCAAACTTTATAGTGGACACTGGAAAACACGAATACCAGAGTCTGTACAGGTGCAGTATCATGTAAAGTAATGCGACGCAGGGGAAAAGTGCCCAGTGTAAGAGTATCAGTAATGTCACCTACAGCTTTGTATGATGGGAGTGAACGAGAGTGAGGTTGTGAAGGCTCCTGTACTTAATGGTTTGCCACGTGTGGGTGTGAGTGTGGCGGGGCGTGACGCGGGGCTGGCAGTGTGGAAGACAGGCAGGTGTGAGGGAGTGATATATGGTTTGTGGAGTGTTTTATCATGAGACTCTGTGTGTGTGTGTGTGTGTGTGTGTGTGTGTGTGTGTGTGTGTGTGTGTGTGTGTGTGTGTGTGTGTGTGTGTGTGTGTGTGTGTGTGTGTGTGTGTGTGTGTGTGTGTGTGTGTGTGTGTGTGTGTGTGTGTGAGAGAGAGAGAGAGAGAGAGAGAGAGAGAGAGAGAGAGAGAGAGAGAGAGAGAGAGAGAGAGAGAGAGAGAGAGAGAGAGAGAGAGAGAGAGAGAGAGAGAGAGAGAGTTCGTACGTCCATATGTGTGTGTGTGGAGGGGGGGTGGTTACTGGGTTTAGAGACAGTTAAACATGGCATCCTAGAACCGTAGACTCTCCCCACCAAACTTTCCACCCGGAACGTAAAGCGATCGTCCCTTACTAACTTTTTACCTTCAAATTTTTATCTTGAATTCAGGAAAGAATGGCGATGGCACGCTCCACTTGGCATGAATATTAATTACAGACATTTCCATATATAATTTTACCTACTGCATATGCCCATTTCAAATTAAGTGTATGAGAGAGAGAGAGAGAGAGAGAGAGAGAGAGAGAGAGAGAGAGAGAGAGGAGAAATTATATAAACTTAGAACTACAGACACATCCCAAAGCTTACACTATTTTTTATAGTATTATACGTGTTTAAAATTTATACACCATTAAAAGAAGAAGAAAAAAATAGTGAATTGGTTATAGGTGAAAAGAGAAGATTAAGAAGACCATGAATGCGATTGGGTGAGTGTATACAGGAGGATTAGACATAAAAAGGAGCTCAGTGGAAAGGAAGCATTAGACAAGAGAGATGAGAAAAATGATGAAAGAAAACCCGCCAATGTGACAATGCGTATAGACTTAAGAGAAACCAAAGAAGTGAATAAGAAAACGAACAAGAATGATAATGATGATAAGAAGAGTAAGAAAAAAAACAACAACGAGAGAATAAGAAAAGTTGACGTAATCTTGTAGTTTTGTACCGTTTGATGTCTGGATTTCTCTCCT
>NC_059296.1:18109437-18116937 GCF_017591435.1 Portunus trituberculatus
CAAAGCTAACACAATGTAACTTAACCTAACTTCGATAATCCACTCCTAACATCATTCACCATAACCTAAACATAACCTAACACACACACACACACACACACACACACACACACACACACACACACACACACACACACACACACACACACACACACACCTTACCTCCACCTTCCTTTCCTTTCCTTACTGTACCACCACCACCACCACCACCACCACCAAGATACCACTCACTTATACGAGTACAAGCAAACAGGTACACGCATTAACAACATCACGACCCTTATATAAACTGGGCCACGTCGACAACAGCTGCCAATTGCGCCTCGCCTGTCATCAGACGAGGCGAGCACCACATCGTGAACCGGATATAGCCATTGCCAGGCCCCGCACTATTCACCCGGGTCACGCAGCCGCCCCGGGAACACAACCTGGATTTATGGGTGTACGGACTAAGGGGGAGAAATAAGAGAGCGAGGGAGAGGAACACCAGAGAGAGAGAGAGAGAGAGAGAGAGAGAGAGAGAGAGAGAATACAAAGGAAAATAAAAAGATAACACATTTTGAGGTCCTTACTAGACTGAGAGAGAGAGAGAGAGAGAGAGAGAGAGAGAGAGAGAGAGAGAGAGCAAAACCGAGAATACAAAGAAATACTAAAGAAAATCAAACAACAGCTTTTAAGATCCCAACTAGAGAGAGAGAGAGAGAGAGAGAGAGAGAGAGAGAGAGAGAGAGAGAGAGAGAGATTGGGGTTTGCTGGAGGAAAGGCGGGAGGGGAAAGGGAGAGTAGATACAGAGAGAAGATGGAGGAGAGGCTGGCAAACATAGGAGAGAGAAGGGAGAGGGAGAGCAAGAGAGAGAGAGAGGAGAGAGGGAGGAGAGAGGGAGAGGCAGAACTGGTCAGGGATGATACTATGAGGATGAAGGAGGGGAAGGGAGGTAAGAGGGGAGAGGGAGGACTAAGGGGAGAATATTACACGAACGTTAGTTGGGGAGAGAGGGGAGGGAGAGGAGGAGAGAGAGAGAGAGAGAGAGAGAGAGAGAGAGAGAGAGAGAGAGAGAGAGAGAGAGAGAGAGAGAGAGAGAGTAAGGCACCTCAATATGCCTAGCTCCCCTACTTAACGTGCGGAGGGAGTGGAGAAAAGAGGGGAAGAAGGAGAGAAAGATAGAGAAAGTGAGAGAGAGGAGAAAATGAGGCGGCTTGTATTTGATGAGTTGGCAGCAGTATTAAGCTCTCTCTCTCTCTCTCTCTCTCTCTCTCTCTCTCTCTCTCTCTCTCTCTCTCTCTCTCTGCGCTTTAATCCAACTCGAATTCACTTTTTTCCCTTCATAACAAAAAAAAAACATGAAAAATACATAAATGAAAAAAAATCATTATACGTACTTAGTTTAGATGCACTTAGGCGAAAAATCAGCTGGTTTTGATCTTCCGGGTTAGGACTGAGCATTAATTATTAGCGTTATTCTTTTTACCGAGAAATTTCCGATCAAACAACAGAGAGAGAGAGAGAGAGAGAGAAAAGTGGAACGACTGCTCAGTTCTTGTTATGCTAATCAGGAAAACGTGTGTGTGTGTGTGTGTGTGTGTGTGTGTGTGTGTGTGTGTGTGTGTGTGTGTGTGTGTGTGTGTGTGTGTGTGTGTGTGTGTGTGTGTGTGTGTGTGTGTGTGTGGGCGAATTTGCAGTAATGGTCTCGGAAGGGAAATATGTTTTTATAAAGTTGTATGCATGACTTCAGGATAAACTTGAACTACGTCGAGTGAATGAGTGGGTGAGTGTGAGTGAGAGAGAGGGAGAGAGAGAGAGAGAGAGAGAGAGAGAGAGAGAGAGAGAGAGAGAGAGAGAGAGAGAGAGAGAGAGAGACGGTCTAGCATATTAAAACAGCCAGACGAATTGACAATGACACCGTAGAAATGAACACACACACACACACACACACACACACACACACACACACACACACACACACACACACACACACACACACACACACACACACTTACCAGCCGTCAATATAGAGAAGTGTCCTTGCAAACACCGACACAGGCGAGGGAAAACGGAGCGTCAGACCTCGGCTATGATTTATGAGGAGTGATTTACCGCGAATTAAACTTTCAACAGGCATTAACTGAGTGCCAGAGAGTGCCAGTCTTTGATTAATGGCACTCTCCTTCCATTCACCCTGCCGGAGCTGCGTAGGAGAGAGGAGAGAGAGACGGAGAGTGCGGGGTGAGGGAGAGAAGAAAGGGAGAAGAACCACTGACGTCATCTGCATTTTTTGTTTGACTTCTTTTTCTGTTCATGTAGTGACGAAGAAAATGAGGTGTGTGTCATGCCTGAGTGATGGGAAGATTGGAAGGGCGGAGAGTGCCAGGATGATGGGGCAGGTATTGAAGGTGATGGGGGAGTGATAGGCGAGGAAAGGTTACAAGGTGAATTGGGAGTAAATAAATAAGAAAGGCAGAGAAGAATACTAAGTTACCTTGAGTAGCAGAGGTAGTGAGTGAGATGGCTAGATGAGGAGAGTGAGAAAAGCATCCATAATTTGAATCACTCACTCCACACCTCCTCTATTTTCAAAGGCTCTAGCTGAAGTGACACGTGCTTTTAAAGATGTTTCTGTGTTTGTAGCGACATATTATTAGTTTTCTGCATTATCAACAGGACAAATACTCTTTAAAACTCGGCTAATCGTATCTCTAGGCCTTGGAAATGGTCGCGGTGAGAGAAGGAAGCGTGTCTGTATATGGAGCAAGATAACACGAAGGAACATAGAATCAAAATAAGAGTGAGTTTTAAAGGGAACGAGATTTATAAATTAGAGAGAATGGGAGAGGAAAAACACGATAAAATATAGAACATCAGAGAATGGGATATATTTTAGGAGTTGAGTATTTTTCCGTAATAAGCAAAATAAAGTGAAAGCAAAATAAAGTGAGCGAAATTTATATACGAGAGAGAATAGGAGAGGAAAGCACGATAGAACATAGAATACCAGAGAATGGATGATATTTTGGGCATTGATAAGCAGCACTAATTAATGAAAGCAAAAGATACAGGATAATGAAAAAAGGAGCTAGAGATAAAATGATAAAAAGGCGATTGAGACGACTAGATAGAGAAAAAGTCCAAGGAAATTTCACGGTAAGAGTAAGAATGCAGAGAGAGAGAGAGAGAGAGAGAGACCCCAAATACAAAAAAAAAACTCAAGATGAATATGAGAAGAAAAAAAAAATAGAAAGGTTAAGAATAAAGAAAGAAAGACTAAAGGAATGAATCAGAACAGAGTGGTGGACGTAATGATGGTGCTAATGGGGGGCTGCAAATTATCGTCAATATCAATTAGCGTCATTACATCCTAAAAATATGTGTGGGACTTTTTTTGGTGGCGGGAAGCAGGCGTGGGTTGGCGAGGTGGAGGAGGAGGAGGAGGAGGAGGAGAAAGGTTAACCGGAACTCATCTTCTCTTCATTCAATATTTTTTTTTTTAATCTTTCTTTCAGGATTTTGTTTTATTAATCTATTTTTGTTGTGTCTTTTACATGCAGGAAGCTTTGTTTTTATGGCACGGCCCTTTTTTTTATCTCTTTCTTTCTTTATTTCTTTCTTTTCTTTTCTTTTTTTTTTCTTCTATTCTTCTTCTTCTCTGTTCTTATTGTTCTTGTTCTTCCTGTTCTTGTTCTTGTTCTCCTTTCTTCATCTTCTTCTTCTTCTTCTTCTTCTTCTTCTTCTTCTTCTTCTTCTTCTTCTTCTTCTTCTTCTTCTTCTTCTTCTTCTTCTTCTTCTTCTTCTTCTTCTTCTTCTTCTTCTTCTTCTTCTTCTTCTTCTTCTTCTTCTTCTTCTTGTTCTCGTTCTTCTTCTTGTCCTCCTCCTCCTCCTCCTCCTCCTCCTCCTCCTCCTCCTCCTCCTCCTCCTCCTCCTCCTCCTCCTCCCTCTTCTGTTCTTTCCAGCTGAAAATATCTCTTCTCCTTCAAACCTAACTCACCTTATTTGTTGCCTCTCCTCCTGTGTCTTTCCTCCGCTCCTTCACCTGTAAACAGCCTTCCCTTTCCTCGGCTCTCTTTACCTGGCCAATCAACAGGTGAGTGTCCTTCTGGAGAGGCAATCAAAGCAGGTGTGTCCAGACTTTGATTCTCTCTCTCTCTCTCTCTCTCTCTCTCTCTCTCTCTCTCTCTCTCTCTCTCTCTCTCTCTCTCTCTCTCTCTCTCTCTCTCTCTCTCTCTCTCTCTCTCTCTCTCTCTCTCTCTCTCTCTCTCTCTCTCTCTCTCTCTCTCTCTCTCTCTCTCAAGTGGTGTGAGAGGCGTGCACTTAACCGGCTGACAGGAACAATATCCATAAAAGTAAGGCTTGTGATGGGCAGGCAAGGCGAACAACACTGAGACGAGGCGTGAGTGAGTGAAAGCCGTCAGTGCAAGGAGAGGAATTATTACCTGGAGTGCTCCGAATTGAGAATGATTTGTGGATAAAGCATAGGAGTGAATGAGGGGAACTATACGAGTGGGTTATCTTTGTTTGTGTATATGTGTGTGTGTGTGTGTGTGTGTGTGTGTGTGTGTGTGTGTGTGTGTGTGTGTGTGTGTCTTGTATGTGTTTATTGATCTTATTGAGAAGGGTGAGATATGTGTGTATTGTTTGTGTAGTGTGTGTGTGTGTGTGTGTGTGTGTGTGTGTGTGTGTGTGTGTGTGTGTGTGTGTGTGTGTGTGTGTGTGTGTGTGTGTGTGTGTGTGTGATGTGTTTTTGTGTGTGTGTTTATGTGTATGTTTGTATGTACGAGTATATGTTGTCTATATTTATTTATTAGTTTAGGTGTGTAGATAAATAGTTAGATAGACATGTAAAAAGACAGGTAGCTTAATAGACTCACATACGTACATACACATGTACACATATATGTATAAATATATTAGCAGATAGGAAGGTGCTCTGTATACACATTTCGACATACATACATGCATACATACATACACACGTGGACACACATATACATAGACACTTTCATACATAAACATATCGACATATAGGAAGACAGATGGAGAGACGTACCCAGATAGATAGAGAGGCACGAGAAGCCGTATAATATCGAGACAGGCAAATCAATATGGGTGGGTGTTCTCCGTGTCCTGTGTGTCCTGTGTGTGTGTGTGTGTGTGTGTGTGTGTGTGTGTGTGTGTGTGTGTGTGTGTGTGTGTGTGTGTGTGTGTAGCTGGGTAGGTAGGTAGGTAAACTAAGCCTTCCATATCTGTTTAGTTGATCACCTACACTATATGAAAGAGAATTAATGTATCTGAAAGAAAGAGCTTGAAAAAAAAACAGAGAGAGAGAGAGAGAGAGAGAGAGAGAGAGAGAGAGAGAGAGAGAGAGAGAGATATGAGAGGAAGGGAAGAGGATAGGAAAGTCTTACACGCGGCATTCTTCATCCTTATGGCCCCTCTGGTGGTGGAGGGAGGGCCGGCCGCCACTTGGTATGCATGAGGCAGCGACAGGTAGACCAACACACCTGTCAGGCTCCTTCACACACCTGTTACGTGGCGCGTGGCGGGTGTTACCGGATGGATCTTGCTAATACTGCTGCTGCTGCTCCTGCTCCTGCTCCTGCTCCTGCTCCTGCTCCTGCTCCTGCTCCTGCTCCTGCTCCTCCTCCTCCTCCTCCTCCTCCTCCTCCTCCTCCTCCTCCTCCTCCTCCTCCTCCTCCTCCTCCTCCTCCTCCTCCTCCTCCTCCTCCTCCTCCTCCTCCTCCTCCTACTACTACTACTACTACTACTACTACTACTACTACTACTACTACTACTACTACTACTACTACTACTACTACTACTACTACTACTACTACTACTACTATTACAACTACTACTTTACTGCCAACGGCACAACTTAATGTTTTAACTTCATGGCCGTAAGACGTAATATTCAGTAATTTTTTTTTCATGAAAACTTATATTGTGTTTGAAATTTCGCTAAAACCTGAAATACTCCTTTGTTATGAACTAATTGCTTTTTTTACAATTCCTGATTTTTACGTACTATTTCCAGCTTTGTAAATGTGATAATTATTTTTTGAAACATTAATTGCTTTCCATGTTTTGATTGTTATTTTTTCCATGAGACTTTTGTGTCACAAGTGAGAGGTGGTGACACAACGTGAGTGAAGCTGTGAGAGTATGAGCGTGGCACGAGCTTAACATGGAAAGGCTTCCATGTCCGGCTCACGATGTGGGAAGGTTCATTCGTCCGGCTGTGAGATGACAAGTTTTCTATTTGAGACTGAAGTGCTTTTGCTTTGTGGAGATAATGTGTCAGTGTTGCCAGAAAGCTAATGATGTTTACAGTTATGAAGAATGTGTGCAGGAACTGGGTGATAATGTAAGGGGGATGTATGCTTTTGAATGTTGACTAATTAGAATTCAGCTTTTTACAGTGTACGTAAGTGAAATAATGCGTATCCTTCCTTATATAGGTAAGGCGTTGGACATTTTCCTTGAATTGATTCCAACATCACCTTTGTGTTTCTCCCATCACAATTCCTTCGATAAATTATTTTGATTTGATTTAGCTTGAAGGAATACGAACAATATATACGTGAGGAGCTTGACAGTTCTGTATGAATCTGTTGCATCCAATACTGGTGATGACATGTACGCATTTAGAGGTGTCTGATTGTATATATGCCAACAATGGTGGAAACTAGCCAACAATAAAGGTGGATATTTGGGTTTGTCTCTTTCACGTGTAGCCCCTGTTCACCTAGCATGAGTATACGGGATGTAAATCGAGGAGTTGTGACCTTGTTGTCTCGGTGTGGTGTGTGCCTGGTCTCAGGCCTATCCGAAGATCGGAAATAATGAGCTCTGAGCTCGTTCCAGGGTAACATCTGGCTGTCTCGTCAGAGACTGCACACACACACACACACACACACACACACACACACACACACACACACACACACACACACACACACACACACACACACACACACACACACACACACACACACACACACACACACAAAGACAGAGGGCTGAAGCGTTAATGCGACACCAAGAGAAGCAAGAAAACCTGCTACACAAGACGGAGGCTGAACTGCAACAATAAAAGCAGCAGATTCAATTATGTAAACCCTCTCCTTACCACCTGGTCCTGCGCCTCGCCTTCCCTGCCTCGCCCTTCCTCCCTCACTCTTCCCCTCGTCTCCCTTTTCTTTCCCGGAGCCCCATTGCCTCATTAGGGCTGCGACATATTTAATTAGGCATCATTTAAACAACAAAGGAGACTCCCCTGGTAAATAAGTGCCAGCCATATTTACTTAAAAGCGAGGCACAAAGGTTTACCTCAGGCCCTCCTTGCCTTGTCCCTCCCCTCCCCACCGGCTAAGTCTGACACCACGTTTTCTTTCATTCAAGGTGTGGTGCCTTTGTTTGCAAGAGGACGCTGATAACGCACGGGTGGTGGCTGTGTGCTGAAGGTCCCATCCGCTGAGGTAATGTAATGAGAGTAAAGATTTGCATTG
>NC_059296.1:18121937-18134437 GCF_017591435.1 Portunus trituberculatus
CCATAGAGCTGGAATATTCGCGGTTCACGTGTGTGGGGATGCGTTCGTGTGTTTTCTTTGCTAATATATGTGTGTTGGCCAGAAGAGAAGTTAAAGTCTTGAGGTAACTGTCCGTGTGTGTGTGGGGGGGGTGGGGGTGTTTGTGAGATACACTCGTTTGACTCCTCCTGATCTACATGTGTCTGTTTTTTTTTTTTTTTCTATGTAAGAGAAGAAAAGTAGCACTGTTATTTATGTGTGTTGGCCAAAACAGGAGTTGAAGTATTGAGGCAACTGTCCGTGTGTGTGTGTGTGTGTGTGTGTGTGTGTGTGTGTGTGTGTGTGTGTGTGTGTGTTTAGTTTCGTGTGTTTTTGTGAGCTACACTCGTTTGGCTCTTTCTTCGTATCTATATGTGTCTGGTTTTTCTCCCTTTTTTTTTTATGTAAGAGAGAAAAATTGGCACTCTATATATTTTTGTATGTGTGTGTTTGTTTGTGGTTGTTTTTCACTGTGGTGGATGGAGTGCCTGGATTTGCAGCACACACAAATTGCCGTGAGGTCTGAAAAACGCCGCTCCTTTTCTCCCACATTCGCATTTTCACGACCATTGCTTACAAAGGACACTGTGTTGCTTCTCCACGTTCAGGCCTTGTCCGTGGGATTTTCACTCTCGCCATTTGTGTTCGTGTTATCTTTCTGCAACTTATTCTCTCACCATACTTCACTATCTCTCTATATCACTATCCATGTCACCAATGCAGTATTTACCTCACTATAACGTTACTTCCTCTCACCACACCAGTACTTCCCCTCATCACACCGCTACTTATCACCATGCCTGTACTTTCCCTCACCACACCAGTACTTCCTATCACCACATTAGTACTTTCCCTCACCACACCACTAATTCCGCCACTCCCTCCACTCCACCACACTCTCAATACTCCTTCTATACACCCTTGAACACCTGCTCCAGCTTTCACACACGCCGCTCCGCACTGCCTGAATCCATGCCAGACCTAACAAGGACCAATTAATCCCGAAAGGTTGTTAGGGGGTGAGAGGGAAGCACTGAGCTAATTGGAGGCGTTAGCACCTACCTCTCCCGCTCCTCTGACTCACCTGTGATGCCTGAACGCTAATTGGGCAGGTGAGGAATAGAGGGAAGTAAGGAGGCGGCAGGTGAGGGAGGCAGGTGGGCTCCTACTGTGTTGGCGGTCATACCCAGGCGTGTCCATTAAGGTACGGGTCATTAGCAGTGAAAGCACGCCGCCAGCCACCAGCACTTGTACTTAATGGTAGACAGATACTAATTCAAATGATAGATAAATTATGCGTGTGTGGCCTGCCTGCCGTCAGCTCGGGAGACAGGTAGAATGGCGGTTTAATCAGCAGGTATCATCGGCTGAATTCGGAATAGATAATTAGATGCTGCATAAATTATATGACCCGTGTGTATTTAATCAACAGGTGAGCTGGCAGGTTAATTAACAACCTTCGTTTCCAAGAACTCCAAGTTTGCAAAAAGTAAACCCACCGCGCGGCACGGACGGGACTGATGGACGCGCGGCACGGGATGAGGGAAGGCGCCCACACCTTTCTGTTTTGTTTTTTCCCGTGACTAACGGAGCTATTAAGCTGCGGCGTAAGCATAAAAAAGTATAGTGACTGACATGGATCAGCCCGGAAAATTAAGAGAATTTTGTCTGGTCGCATGATGATAACAATGATAAATCTCGGGGCGCACCTTGATTACCTTGATTAGGCTGTTTGCCTTGCGGATATTGAGACATTCGCCTGGTGGGTAACGTGTTTATTGGCCAGACTGTGACGTCACTGATTGGATGGCGTCACTGCGGGGAGTAACGCAAGCCATCACTGCTCACATCGATATATTGAGCTTGAGAAGAGAGGGGGAGGGAAGAACGCTTGACAAATAGCTTTATCAGCGAGGGTAAGGTGGAGCCAAGCTGAAGTAAAGAACAGGACTTACTTTATTGCACCTCATTTAACACGCACCACCTTCCTCCACCCTACTGGACTTTGCATTCTTTCCTCCTCCGTCAGAAAGGATTTGTTGTGCCGTGTTGTGTATTGGTTACATTTGCATCTTGAATCTTTGTTGTCTGTCAGTAAATGGTGGATCAGGAGGAGAAGCCAAAACTTTACAGCTTTTCTTGAATTTAGAAGAGATAAGAAGTTTTCCTGGAAGTTAAGAAGAATGGCGAGGCAACGTTAAAATGGAAATGGAAGCAGGGAAAGAGCAGGAGTCACTTGGATGGCTGACACACTCATACATATTAATGCATCAGTGAGGGTTTGTGAAGGGGAACAGGAATTAAAAAGGTATCATTAATACAGAGAACATTAAAACATTCCAAGCTTCCCTCAACACTTTGCCATAAATGAAACGCGATTATCACTTCCCGTAGACTTTTTTGTTAAGTGAAGGCAGGAAGCGAAACACTGAAACACAACAGCAGCTACAGAACATAAACATCGCTCGCGTCACTCAACATTGCACAGTAAATGAAACGTGGTAAGTATTCTCCGTACACATGAAATGCTCTGTGCAGTCGTGTATTTGTTAACTTATCCGACAAATTTATCTTTAATTACCCAGACTAAGTTTAATACTTCTTTAAAAATATATATATAAAGCAAGCAGTTGATAATTCCTCTTAATAATTTCAAATCACTTAACAGACAAACGAACACACAGACAAAACTGAGAAATGCAAAGTCTAAATACAAAAAGTTAACACCGGATAGAGAGAGAGAGAGAGAGAGAGAGAGAGAGAGAGAGAGAGAGAGAGAGAGAGAGAGAGAGAGAGAGAGAACCATTTGCCTCAACTACCCATTTTAAGCTCTGGTGAAAAATTGGTCCGCTGATGAGGCGGCCAATTTAGCCGGACGTAAACACAGCCGGGGATTTAAGGGGAATTTTATCCGCGCATCGCCTGGTGGTTGTGTACACCTCTATGTGTGTGTGTGTGTGTGTGTGTGTGTGTGTGTGTGTGTGTGTGTGTGTGTGTGTGTGTGTGTGTGTGTGTGTGTGTGTGTGTGTGTGCTGGGCCTATTCCCTGCATACCTCATACATGCCAGCACCGCCGTTATGGGCATATATGTGCATCGCGGAGTCTGACCTTGCTCCCCAACGGTTTGCTCCAGCGAGAGGAAGCCCCGAGTGCCACAGAGCAAGGGGCGCCCCGCAGAGCCCAGGGGTGCAGCAGCTTGATAAATCCTGCCGGGAGTTGATTGAAGTACCCGCCGTGAGGATGAAGTAAAAATAGAAAAGAAAAACTATTTGGGAATACACTCGGCTGCTGGGAGAACCGGTGTGCCTCGCTGCTAAATGCCTCGACTCTCTGTTGGCGACGGTGCACATTGTATTTCAAGTTTGTGTGATGTATATGTGAAAAAATTTTGATCTCTGTGGATCCTTATTGCTTTCATCTCTGCTATTTGTTATATATTTACGTAAGAGTCTATACATCGTTATAATCTTAATATTTGCTCGCCTTTATTTACTTAGGTTTGGATCAGGTAGTGTAGATAATGTGTGCTACTCTTTGATCTTCGTTTGTGTTCCTTTGTATATAACACCTCTTGTAAGTGTACTGTGAAGGAAAGGGAGTGTATAAGGGCTAAAGTTACTACTGCTACCACTACCATTACTACTACTCTTACTACTACTACTACTACTACTACTACTACTACTACTACTACTACTACTACTACTACTACTACTACTACTACTACTACTACTACTACTTCTACTATTACCGGAAAACGTTCACTTCGAGTATGTAAATTGCCTGACTAAAATGTGTGTTTACTAGAATACACGAATTTCAGATATAATTGCTTCGTAACAGCATTCTCTTCTGGTGTATTTGAGGCAGCAGTCCGTGGCTTCCCTGCGCGTTTGTGTACCGTGCAACAAAGGGGTGAAACTTATACTAACCCTGTGAGAGAGAGAGAGAGAGAGAGTGTGTTGGGGGGAGGGAGACCGAGACCACAGATGCATTTTGGTTCAGCGTAGTGTACCGTGCTTATAGTTGGAGTGTCCGTAACGAGCGAGGAAGGCAGCGTTGAATGACACACGGCGACCCCTACCACGGTAATGTGTCTGTCTCCCTTGCAGAGGACGCCGCCAGCCATTCCAAGGGGCGGCTCTAAATTATTTTCGGGCTAGTTTATGGTGGTGAGAGTGCCGACTGCAGTTATGAGTTTGTTCCGGTAACAAATGGCATTTTTGTTAAAGAAAAGCTTGTGTGTAGGAGAGAGAGAGAGAGAGAGAGTGTGTGCGTGAGTTTGTGTATATGCGTGTGTGTGTATGCGTGTCCAGCGTTTGAACACTCACACAAACACACCCACACAGACATGAAAGGAATCGTAACATTTCACTCAAAGGTCAGAGCTCCTCCACACTGTATATCGTTCAGAAGGTTAGCATAAACACATCATCTGTTTTCTTTTTCTTTCCTCTTTGATTTACCCACCTCAGTCCCTCTCCACTCTTCAACCCTCAGAGGAGACACGAGCTGGTGGAAAATTAGTAAGTGAGAGTTACGTTACAGTTTGTCTTAAAGATCGTGGTGTTATTTTGTTTTTATTTCACTTATTTTCTCTTCCCGTCGTTCGTGACTTGATCGTTGTGGCCGCCAAGATACATACTTACACACATACGAGCTGTGTTCAGTGGGTTTGCACGCTTTATTTATTCTTAGTGATATTTTCTTGTTTGGTGATCAAAATTAGTGATGATGATGATAATGTGAAGGAGGAGGAGGAGGAGGAGGAGGAGGAGGAGGAGGAGGAGGAGGAGGAGGAGGAGGAGGAGAAGGAGGAGGAGGAAGTAGTAGTAGTAGTAGTAGTAGTAGTAGTAGTAGTAGTAGTAGTAGTAGTAGTAGTAGTAGTACTAGTAGTATTTGTTGTTGTTCTTTTAGCAGTAGAAATACTAGAAATAGTAATAGTAGTAGTAGTAGTAGTAGTAGCAGCAGCAGCAGCAGCAGCAGCAGCAGCAGCAGCAGCAGCAGCAGCAGCAGCAGCAGCAGCAACAGCAGCAGCAGCAGTAGTAGTAGTAGTAGTAGTAGTAGTAGTAGTAGTAGTAGTAGTAGTAGTAGTAGTAGTAGTAGCAGCAGCAGCAGCAGCAGCAGTAGTGGTAATAGTAGTAGTAGTAGTAGTGGTCGTAGTAGTAGAAGTAGTAGTAGTAGTAGTAATAGTAGTAGTAGCAGTTGTTGTTGTAGTTTTAGAAGAAAAGCAAAAACAATAACAAGATGATGATGATGATGATGAATTAGTTGTTGTTTTGTTGTTTGCTGTGAAGATACCAGTTGTTGTTATTGTTGTGTTGTTGTTTTTGGTGGTGGTGATGGTGGCGATAGTGATGGCCATGGTGGTACTGGTGGTGGTTGAGATGGTGGGTAGGTTGTTGCTGCTTGTGATTCACTATAAAAGATTTTCCAGAAACGTTGCATTTAAATGATTTTCCGGAAGTGTAACATAGTCTCTCTCTCTCTCTCTCTCTCTCTCTCTCTCTCTCTCTCTCTCTCTCTCTCTCTCTCTCTCTCTCTCTCTCTCTCTCTCTCTCTCTCTCTCTCTCTCTCTCTCTCTCTCTCTCTCTCTCTCTCTCTCTCTCTCTCTCTCTCTCTCTCTCTCTCTCTCTCTCTCTCTCTCTCTCTCTCTCTCTCTCTCTCTCTCTCTCTCTGTCTCTGTCTCTGTGTGTCTGTGTGTGTGTGTGTGTGTGTGTGTGTGTGTGTGTGTGTGTGTGTGTGTGTGTGTGTGTGTGTGTGTGTGTGTGTGTGTGTGTGTGTTTAATTCGCGTACAGTGCTTTACCACGAGGTCGTGTTCCTCCTCCTCCTCCTCCTCTTCCTATCAGAGTTTCCCCTTTGTTTTCCTGCAACACAGACTGATTTCCTTTATTTCCTTACTCCTCCATCAAAGACTTTCCTTCCATCTCCATTCCTTCCTTTTCCCTCACCATTTTTGTCTCCCTTTCTCCCTCGCCTCCTCTCACTATCTCCTGTCTGTTTTCCTCCCCCTCTCCTTCCCTCGTTGTTGCCTTTCTCTCTCTCTCTCTCTCTCTCTCTCTCTCTCTCTCTCTCTCTCTCTCTCTCTCTCTCTCTCTCTCTCTCTCTCTCTCTCTCTCTCTCTCTCTCTCTCTCTCTCTCTCTCTCTCTCTCTCTCTCTCTCTCTCTCTCTCTCTCTCTCTCTCTCTCTCTCTCTCTCTCTCTCTCTCTCTCTCTCTCTCTCTCTCTCTCTCTCTCTCTCTCCGTTGCTACCCTTTCCTATAGAGTCGATTAAATTTCTTAACTTTCGGGGAACTTTTGCTTCACTGGTCTCGGTTTTAGACATATACATAGAAACCTGCCTCCCTGCCAGCCCTGCACACACACACACACACACACACACACACACACACACGGAGCACACACACGGAGCACACAAAGTAATCTAGCCCTCTAAAAAGTGGAATACGTGTAAAAAGTTGATTCCCTTTGTTAATTGGAGGATTCACCTTTTCTCCCCGGAGCGTGAGTGGTCATCTGAAGCATCGCCGGAACAGGTATAGTACGGAACGGGTCTCCACTGTTTCCGTCGGAGTGGAGCTTCATTTGAATTCGGGAATTACTGAAACATGAACGGCCTGGAATACTGGAACGACATTGGCCTCGGAACGTTGTGGAACTCTGCAATGACAAGGGACACTGGAATGACATGGAACTCTGGAAAGGCCGGAACAAAGGAACTACATAGGGCGCTGGAATGGCTTGTCATCGGGAAGCGTAAAACCTTAGAGTGATGTGGAGGGCAACAGCAGCCTGAGGTGGTAGTGGTGGTGGTGGTGGTGGTGCAATACTGTGCCGGCTTGGCTCATAATACAACATTACCAAGAAAGCTTCGCAGAACTGGAAAACATTGCATGAAGTACTTACAAAACTGGAGAGTAAAGAAAACGAATGCTGAATAGAATATACTTACTTACTTCTACTAATCATAACAATGGTTTATGCAACTTGTCCAGTGCAATCCACCTGACATGTAGAAACAACATTGTAACGAAGCAAACAACGTAAAGCAGCAACACAGAATGGCAAGGAAAGAACATCTATTTTTCCCTGCCAGAAGGACTTGTGCTCCCTGGGGAAAAGTGTCCTCTACCCGCGGCCTTGTCCTCTGCTCTCTGCCCTTGTCGCCTCGTACACCTTTGTGACACGGAGGGAATACGAAACTGCCAGATCTCAGGGGAAAAATACTACTACATTACACCTGCTACTATTACCACTGCTGCTCCTGCTGTTGCTGTTGCTGGTGGTGCTGGTGCTGTTGTTGTTGCTGTTGCTACTGCTACTGCCTAAAACAAGAATGAGAACAAAAACCAATGAAATAACAAAAGCAGCATCAATTGTAACAGTGACAACAGCAGCAGCAGCATAAGAAATAAGAACAAGAGCAACAGCACCAGCATTACCATCAACAATATATTGTTATTACTACTACTACTACTACTACTACTACTACTACTACTACTACTACTACTACTACTACTACTACTACTACTACTACTACTACTACTACTACTACTACTACTACTACTACTACTACTACTACTACTACTACTACTACTACTACTACTACTAATAATAATAATAATAATAATAATAATAATAATAATAATAATAATAATAATAATAATAATAATAATAATAATAATAATAATAATAATAATGATAGAAATAATAATAATAATAATATTGCAAATACTACTACTACTTGTACTCCCTAGACTATTAAAGCAATCACAAACTCGACTGTATGTAAAAGAAAATATTAACTATGGCCTCCACCATTACCACCGCCACCACCACCATCACCATCACCATCACCATCATCACCACTACCATTATTACTATCATCGCTATCACCACCACTATCATTATTAGCATCATCCCTATCATAACCATCACCACCATCATCAGTACCATCATCGTCATCACCACCATCAGCGTCATCAGTCATCATCAGCGGCATCGTGTCTCCAGCAGGAAGCAGGCTGGTGGGTCGTGACTCAGAGAGCGGAAATCATCCGTCACGGGGGAAGAAGAGGCGGTCAGCGATGCCAGCCACGCGCCGCCTCGCCCCGCCCCACCCATGACACAAAACCCACAGCTCTCCTCGATATAATGACACTGGCATCTGAGACTTTAATTGTAGTAATAATGGTAATGATAATGGTATTGGATTGGTAAGAGTTGTAACCCAAGAACCAAGAAGAAATAACACACGTAATATGGAAGAATGAAGAAATGAAGAAGAAAGTAAAGGGAGCTTACGCGGAAGTAAAAAACAAAATGTTTACACTGGGCAATTCACAGCCGGCTGCGAAATGCAGCCATGTTGCCGGAGCAGGTGGGAGAGTGCTCTATCGGGCTGATGGGCTGCTTTCCGGCAATTTTCCCTGCTCAAATGAGAACAACTATCAATATGAAATTGAAAATAGGAAGAATGTTGCTGGAAAGTGTTTCACTAATAATCATTGACTATCACTATAAATGATAATGAATAAAATTTTCAAATTTATTTTTTAAAGAAATTGAAAATATTCGCGGATTTGGTTTGTTTACGTCGACATTGAGGAAGCCAGGCCACAATCGTTTAGTTTCCTTTTTCTTAAAAGAAAAAGAAGAAAACAGCGAAATTCTAAGAATAGCAACCAGGTCGTCTGAAGACTCCATCTTCATTGAATATGTTTTGATGCAGCGGCAAGCGAGCCGCTGTGCGAATGCTGTCGGATCAAACCTGCTGGCTGATGCGGCGATAAAATATAAAACATATATATATATATATATATATATATATATATATATATATATATAGAGAGAGAGAGAGAGAGAGAGAGAGAGAGAGAGAGAGAGAGAGAGAGAGAGAGAGAGAGATAAAAACAAAAAAATAGTAATTAGTAATATAGTATTGAGAGGAAAGTTGAAAATGCAGCGCAAAAAAATAACAAAATAGAAAAGCTACCGAAGAGTAGCAATAATTAGTAATAAGTAATATCAAAAGACAAAAAAAAAATTAATAACAAAAAGTATAAAAAAAGTATTAGTATTTAGTAATAAGTGATAGTATTAAAAGTAACTTAAGAAAAATAAAAAAAAATGAAAAAAAAACAAAAAAAGAATGCAATAAGTATCAATAAGTGAGTCCCAGAGATAAGTGATGGTGGTAAGTAATGGCTTCAAGTGTGTGTGGTGTGTATGAGGTAAGGACTTGCAATACCGCGCCTGTTATGATGTCCTGACACGGTAAAGGAAAGAAAATCAATGCAAAATCAAACAAAGGAAAGTAAATCAGTACAAAATCAAATAAATTAATAAAAGACGAAAAAGAACAGATGTGGACCATGACTAAGAAACTAATAAATACATAAATAAGATCATTAAAAAAATATTGAAAAATCCCCCAAAAAATTATTAATAAGTAGTAATAAGTATTAGTATCAAAAATTAATCTCTTCAGTACCATGACACTTTTTTTTCATATTCATTCCTCTTTGGTGATTTATACAGCTTAAAAAAACTTATAGAGGGATTAAAATAGTGATCACTCTGGCCATTAATCTTCTGACCCTTACATCCTTCCTAATGTCAATAAAAGGCTCTAATCATACACAAAAATCACGGTGAAAATTAATCCCAGTGGTGAAGGGGTTGAGAGTACGCTGAAAAAAAATAATAAAAAGTAAATTAAAAAGAAAATAATGAGAATAGTAATAAGTATTAAGAGTAAGCTAAAAAAAAAGAAAGAAAAGTAAATAAATGGTAAAAAAGACAAAAAGCAATAAAAAGTAGCAATAAGTATAAGCAATAAGTATTTAAAGTAAGTTAAAAATAAACTCAAATGAAATAAAAAGAAAAAAAAAAAAAGCAAAAAACAAGTAATAAATAATTGTCATAAATGTTAAAAGTAAACTGAATCTGAACTACAAACAATAAGAAAAATAAGTATTAGCAATTGACAGCGATAGAGAGAAAATATGAGCAAAATTATATGGATGAACTACAAGAACACTACACCAATAATCAATAAGAAAACTATATAAAAAAAAACAATAAGAAAAGTAAATCAATAATCAATAATAAGAGTAAATATTAGCAATGAGTACTAATGAATAACAGTGATAAAGAGAAAGAAATGATGAAAACTCTATCAATAAACAATTCAATTAATTAATGAAACACGAAAATGTAGATGTATACTAATAATTACAAATATACACATGAATAAAATAATAATTCAATAAGAAAATACATGAAAAGGAAAAAAACACGAGTTAATGAGATGAACACCACATTGTATCAGGAAAACTAATATTAGGAGTATACTTAAACTAAATGATATCAATAAAACAATGAATAACATAATGAATTGAAATATAACACAATGAAATAAGTAAAGAACAACAGAAATAAAATCAATTACTAAGGCGAAGAAGAAAAGGGATACGAAATAAAAATGAAGTAGAAATATTAGATGAGATGAAAAAACAAAAGCGATTACGACACAACGCTTCACTTTTTGCCTCTCTGAAATTTTTATTGTGGCAAAGCAAACTTAATATTGTTCAATGTCTATAAAACTCAATGCCTCTATCTAACAACTCGACACAGCTTTCCAGACAACTATCACATCTTAAATGACACTCAACTGTTCCCCATCGTCTATGCTGAACATCCTCGGTCTGTCCAATACGTATGATCTAAACTAGCAACTACGCGTCTCATCTCCAGCTAAAACAGTTTCTATGAAGTTAGGTGTTCTGAGTCATTTTCGCCAGTTTTTCTCACCCCGTTGTTCTCTTAGATAGGGTGGAATCAAAAGCTTTTCGCGTTATCAACTCCTCTCCTCTAACTGACTGTCTTCAGCCGCAATGTTGTATCTCTTGCTATCTTCTACCACTGTTTTCATGCCATCTGCTCTTCTGATCTGGCCAAGTACATGCCTCTCCTCCTTCCGTAGCCCCCATACACAAAACTTTCTTTATTCCTTCACTCCCATCCTGCCCACCTCTTTAATGCAAGAGTTAACTAATATTTTCAATTATTCATCCGGATTTGCCGTATGAGTTCTGTGTGAGTTCAGTGTCAGTGAAATCAGTGACACTTCAGTGACGTCTGTTCACACATCCGTACTGCCTGAGATCAGTGATTTCCAAGATCGCTGCCAGAGTTTTCAGACGTTGAATTGGCAATAACTGCCATAATTTTTCATGAAGAGAAAGAGAGGCTGAGCACAAGCTGAAGAAAAGGAAGAGGGTACGGGAAACGTGTAAGAAAAGAAAATGTGAAGAAGAGTTTACTGCTCTGTAAAGGAGTCCATTGATGGTGAAACAATTCTCTGTTTCCAAATACGTTGTTATTGATCGTCCGAGTGTAGTTAGATGCAAATGTTGGAAAGTTAGTAAACTTCATAAAAACATAAATGCGTTCTCTTGAACCCACAACAGCCAGTCATGGAAGTTAGGAACGCAGCAAGATCGTGCAACATAGAAGCACAACAGGTGATAGTGATAATAATGATGATGACAAGGAAAATGATGAGAATAGAAGGAAAGCTGCAAGCTCTTCTGACTTGACGCTAACAATGTGATTAACTGATTTATTTCAGTCTTCCGTCACTATTTCCCAACTAATTTCTTCAGATATCTTCTTTCAGTCTTACATTTTCAATCGTGAACCTGTTACTTCTTGTCTTTTCAAATTACTCCTTCGTTTTGTTTCATTTTGCAGACGTGCACCTGCCATGGGTATTTCTCTAGTTCCATCCACTCTCAGCATCGTATCTAGTATACTATTGCCTTCTTATTTTTCATATTTAGTTTTCTTCTTTCCTTCCCTCTGCTTCCATCCAACCTTGCGGCATTAACATAGCTCACTCACTCCTCCACCACACTTCACTCCACCTCGCCCCGCTGCTACACACACGCTCTTCACCTCCACCTTTTCACAAACAGGTGACAAAAGAACACCCGCGGCTTTTCGTACCATGAACTCTTTCCCCCCTGATCTCTCTCCACTTGACCTTGCTCGTGTTACTTCTCTCGCTAGCTGCTTCTTTCACCTCTTCCTTCCTAAACCAAGGTATGAAGCGTTCTCCTAATGTTACTTCTCTTTTCGTCTTTATTTTTTTCAAGTATTTCTCTCTCTCTCTCTCTCTCTCTCTCTCTCTCTCTCTCTCTCTCTCTCTCTCTCTCTCTCTCTCTCTCTCTCTCTCTCTCTCTCTCTCTCTCTCTCTCTCTCTCTCTCTCTCTCTCTCTCTCTCTCTCTCTCTCTCTCTCTCTCTCTCTCTCTCTCTCTCTCTCTCTCTCTCTCTCTCTCTCTCTCACACTTACAACAATAGTGTTCCCACGGGAGAGAGCCATTCCTTCACGCCACGCCTGACAACACACAACACCATCAAGTCTGTGAGAAAAAAAATAAATAAAAAATTGATGATAGTAATAATGATAAATAA
>NC_059296.1:18136937-18139437 GCF_017591435.1 Portunus trituberculatus
TCCTCCTCCTCTCCTCTCCTCTCCTCTCCCACTCCCACTCCAATCCACTCCACTCCACTCCACTCCACTCCACTCCTCTTCTCCTCTTCCACCTTTTCATATCCTTCCCTCTTTCCCTCTCGTCTACCCATTACTTTCTGTTCCCCACCCCGTCCATCGTCTTGTTCCTTTCTTCCCGAGTCATCATGAAATTGGTACTTGATAGGTATGGAAGACATGCGTGGGTCGGGAACGGGGAGAGGGAGGCGTGGGTGGGTTGTGGAAAAGCAACGAATTATAGGTATTTGGTGGCGCGTGTGGAGAACAGGTATTGGTGGTGAGGGTGGTAGTGGTGGTGAGCTGGTGGTGAATAGGATGAGTGACGGCATAGCGATATTGGTGATGTGCTTTGTGTGTGGATTGGTTTGGTGTGGTGTGGTGTGGATGGGTGAAAAGGAGAGACTGTACCTGGATTTGAAACTTTTCCTCCTTACATCTGGAAACTTTTATCGGGATTATGTTGCTGTATATCACTAAATCGAAAAAATAATAATAAATAAAACTCTTCCGGTGTGGTGCAGTGTAGTGTAGTGTAGATTTAGGGGGAGAAGGAGAAAAACCGTACCTAATTTGCAACCTTTCCTCCTTACCCCTGGAAACTTTTCATCGGGATTATGTTGCTGTATATCACTAAATCGAAAAAAAATAAAATAAAAACTTCTGATGTTGTGCAGTGTAGTGTGGTGTGGATTTAGAGGGAGAAGGAGAGACCGTAGCTAATTTGCAACCTTTCCTCCTTACATGTGGAAGCTTTTTATCGCTATTATGTTATTATAAATCACTATATCGAAAAAAAAAAAGGAAAAGAACCTCTCCTCTGGTAATTTGAAGTTTCGTATGCGACAACTTGTAATGTGCCTTTTACTGCTACGAGATGGCGGGGTCATTTGTAGTAATTTATAGCGCGTTCAATGCATATCGTATGAGAAACACCTCACAAAAGTTCCTTGATGACGTCACACATGTACCCTTTGAGATGAGGAATGGATACAGGACGATTTTGGTTCCGTAGATCATAATCCTGAAGACTTGCGCTGTATAGTTGCTCAGTGTGGGGAAATACGTCCTGTGCAGCATTTTCTGACTCTCAACAAATACAAAGACAAAGGCCTGGACATGATTCGTTTAGGGGTTGTTGTTTAGTGTCACGTGATGTGTTCCTATCAAGGTTTTATATTGTTTTTGGTTCTCTCTGCGGGGATTGGCACTTTTAGACGGCATTTTTTTTTTTTCTTCTTTTCTCCTTTTCTTGTTTTATTTTTATTATTTTCTTTTTTTTTTACTTGTTTTATCTTCTTGTTTCTTTCTTTCTTTCTTTCTTCTTCTTCTTTCTCTTCTTCGTCTTCTCTTTTCTTTCCTTCTTTCTTCATTTCTTTCTATCTTTTCCTCTTTCTTTTCCTTTATATTTTCGCTTTCCTCTTTTTGTTTTTGTTTTTCCTTTTCTTTTGGTTTGCTCTTCCTGTTCTTGCATTTTTTCTTCTTTTTCTTTGATTTCCTTTTTCTTCATCTTCATTTTGATCCTCTTCCTCTTCATCATCATCATCATCATCTTCTTCTTCTTCTTCTTCTTCTTCTTCTTCTTCTTCTTCTTCTTCTTCTTCTTCTTCTTCTTCTTGATCCTCTTCTTCTTTACCGTCTTCTAGTTCTATTCCACTACCTTCCTTACATAAAAGAAAGCTGTAATCGCAGGTGCACATATATCGACCCTCCACGGAAAGGAAGACGGACAGCTCACTCAGCCAGGCATGTGCAGCGACGGGGCTCAGATCGACAGCCGGCCACGCTAACCCATCACCCTCACATCAGCAGCATTACTCAGCCCATAAAGAACTCGTGATTATAGTCATTTTGCGTATTGCTCTCCCTTCGTGTTTCTCTCGTTACTTTTGTACGGTGATTTGTTAATTTTGGGTCCTTATTGACTTTGTTTTCTGGGTACTGGGTGTTTTGTTTCGTTATTTTTGCTGTTTTTTTTTTTTTATTTCTACCCTTTTTTTTATATTGGGGTTGTGTGAAGAATGCTTGTTTGTATCATGTACTAGTAAAATGTTTCACACACACACACACACACACACACACACACACACACACACACACACACACACACACACACACACACACACACACACACACACACACACACACACACACACACACACACACACACACACACACACACACACACACACACACACACACACACACACACACCAGCCATTTCCGTGTTGACTCTTTCTCCTCCTGACGCGGCGCCAAGTGAAGATTACACACCCCCTGAGTCTTCTATGTCCAAATGTCTTGAAATGAGTCACGCTCTCCCTGCACGAGACACTTTGCGGGAAGGACGGGCATTTGGGCGCCAGCTTGATGACTCAGGTACTGCCAAAATTTCACACACTAGTCCCCTTCTAAGCATGAGTGGTCTGGCCGTTACTGTAGATGCGTGGCGGCCTCTCCTCAG
>NC_059296.1:18146937-18149437 GCF_017591435.1 Portunus trituberculatus
TCTCTCTCTCTCTCTCTCTCTCTCTCTCTCTCTCTCTCTCTCTCTCTCTCTCTCTCTCTCTCTCTCTCTCTCTCTCTCTCTCTCTCTCTCTCTCTCTCTCTCTCTCTCTCTCTCTCTCTCTCTCTCTCTCTCTCTCTACTTCTCTCTCTCTCCTTCCTTCTCTCTTCCTCTCTCTCTCTCCTCTCTCTCTCTCTCTCTCTCTCTTCTCTCTCTCTCTCTCTCTCTCTCTCTCTCTCTTCTCTCTCTCTCTCTCTCTCTCTCTCTCTCTCTCTCTCTCTCTCTCTCTCTCTCTCTCTCTCTCTCTCTCTCTCTCTCTCTCTCTCTCTCTCTCTCTCTCTCTCTCTCTCTCTCTCTCTCTCTCTCTCTCTCTCTCTCTCTCTCTCTCTCTCTCTCTCTCTCTCTCTCTCTCTCTCTCTCTCTCTCTCATCCATCCATCCATCTATCCTGTCTCCCTTATTTTTCCTTCCTTTATCCTTTCCCTTCCTCTCCTCCTTTCATCCCTTCTTTCTGTTCTTTCTACATTTATTTCCTCTCTTTCATCCTCCTTTCCTTAATGTCACCCTCTTCCCATTCCTTCATCCTTCTCTTCTCCTTCTCTTATCTCTCTCTCCAATGCCTCCCTCCTTCCATGCCCTTCCGGAGTAAAAGCGGGGATAAATATTTGCAAATTTTTCACATATGATAGTTGTGTTTACCAAGACCATCTCGCAATATGCATCACAGAAGGAGGAGGAGGAGGAGGAGGAGGAGGAGGTGGTGGAGGAGGAAAAAGAAGTAGAAAATGAAGAAATAAGAAAATAAAGGAAGAAAATCTATATAGAGGAGGAAAGTAAAAGGGAAGATAATTAAAGAAAGTAGAATAAGTCATTTTAGAAAGACGAGAATTAAGACTTAGGAGAAAAATGAAGTACTGTAATGTGTTGATTTAAAGCAAGAAAGATTAATACACAAGAAGAAGAGGAGGAGGAGGAGGAGGAGGAGGAGGAGGAGGAGGAGGAGGAGGAGGAGGAGGAGGAGGAGGAGGAGGAGGAGGAGGAGGAGGAGGAGGAGGAGGAGGAGGAGCTACTTATGGAAATATGCCAACTTTTCTTTCCTCATCTTTTTGTAGCGAAGCAAAACATTAGACTAAAGAGGCGAGGCGGACTGTGGCGATTCTGGGTGAAGGAAGGAAGCATGTGAAGGTGAGGAGGATGAGAAGTTTCGGTTAGGACGGAGTTAACCTTAGGAAGACTTGATTAGGAGTATTAACCCCTTCAGTACCATGACGCGTTTCCATATTCATTCTGCTTACTATTTGGTTATTTTTATACAGGTTCAGAAATTCATGTGGGGATTATAATAGTGAAGACTGTGGCCATTAATCTTCTGACCACCATAGACCATTCTTAATATCAATAAAATGGTCTAATCGAACACAAATCTCATGGTAAAAATGCGTCCCAGTACTGAAAGGGTTAACACCGTGATGTTCCGTCCTGTGTAGTCGTGGTCAGGGGTCAACTAACGAGCTATACAATTCCACTCCACTGCAGCGTGTTTACTCTCTGTCTTAAGCCCCTTGATATACTTACAGGCTACGAGCGTTCAGCTTATGAAAGATTACTGGTAGTGGTTTAGAGGCATGTGAATGATATATAAGAAATGTAGTGTTTGAAAATCGAGGGAAACTGAGGAAGATGTGAGGAAAATGCTTTAAGTTGAGGAGAAAAACTTGTGGATATAATTGTTTAAGACTAAAGGAAAATGATGAAGATAGGAAGGAAAATGTTTGTTCGAGACTGAGGGAAAATGATAAAGATAGAAAAATTGTTTAAGGTTGAATGAAAAATGCAAAGATAGAAGGAAAATGTGTTTAAGATTGAGGAAAGGTTATAAAGATAAGAAGTAAAAAGTGCTTAAGAGTAAAGGAAAGTGATAAAGATAGAAGGAAGGAAAATGTGGCAGGTTAATAGACTTTTGGGAGTGGTTAGACCTGTGACCACCTGTGCATACAAAGGTGTGTAAATTGCCTAACAGGGGCGTGGCCTTTTGTCAGGGAAGCTCATGGGGTGGAGGAGGAGGAGGAGGAGGAGGAGGAGGAGGAGGAGGAGGAGGAGGAGGAGGAGGAGGAGGAGGAGGAGGAGGAGGAGGAGGAGAAGTTGTAGGGAAAGAGTAGTGAAGCAGAAAGATGGCATTTCATACTATCAACATATATTTATTTATTAATATTTTTCAGCATAGGATGACTAATATTTTTCAAGAAGTAACTGAACAATAATAAAAATAAGATCAATAAAGATAAAATAGCCTTTCAAACTATTAGCATTTGTTTATTAATTTATTTGTTTATTTTCTTACCTATACTTATTTACTTTACTTGTTAGGGAGGCGGTAGCGTAGTGGATAAGGTGGTGAGCGTGGAATTGGGCGGACTCCACGCATAGATTCGAATCCCACCTCATACTATTTTGAAGCTATGCCATTTGTCGAGTGGTTTAAAGTTTCTTACATATCACCATGA
>NC_059296.1:18154437-18189437 GCF_017591435.1 Portunus trituberculatus
AAGATTAGCACACATAACTGGCTGAACGAGTAAGATTAGCACACATAACTGGCTGGACGAGTGAGATTAGCACACATAACTGGCTGAACGAGTGAAATTAGCATAAAAGACTGAACGAGTGGCTGGCTGAGAGAGAGAGAGAGAGAGAGAGAGAGAGAGAGAGAGAGAATAGCA
This sequence comes from Portunus trituberculatus, assembly GCF_017591435.1. Classification (NCBI taxonomy): domain Eukaryota; kingdom Metazoa; phylum Arthropoda; class Malacostraca; order Decapoda; family Portunidae; genus Portunus; species Portunus trituberculatus. Next base: position 18,154,612 of record NC_059296.1, read on the forward strand.
CCCATAACTGGCTAAACTAATAGGAAATGTAGCCTCATGATTAATTGTCAAAGTTAGAATCTCTGTCTTAGAATGGCAATGAAAAAGAGAGATATTACAACAAGCAGGCAAAGTATTCAAAGTATTTATGTTCACACCTGTCATAGATCGAACCGCTGAACTGACTGGCTGTAAGTGAGGAAGTAAGGACAGTCCAGCTCCCGCGCCTGTTTGGGAGAGTGTGTGTGAGAGTGTAGCGAGTATTTTTCAGGTGTTTTATGTGGTTTCGTGTTGTTTTGTGGGAAGTTTTTGGTTAGTTTTACGTTTTGTATTGCTTGTTTGGGTTGTGTATTGTGTATTGTGAGTTTTTTTTTTTTTTAGTTTAAGGTTTTGTATTGTTAGTTTTACGTTTTGTATTGCTAGTTTGGGGTTGTGTATTTATTATTTTTTTTAGTTTTATTTATGTTAAGGTTTTTGTATTGCTAGTTTGGGGTTATGTATTGGTTTTGATGAGTTTTTTTTTTTAGTTTAAGGTTTTGTATTGTTAGTTTTACGTTTTGTATTGCTAGTTTCAGGTTATCTATTGTTTTTGGGAAGCCTTTTTTTCAGTTTAATGTTTTGTGGTGAGTTCAGTGGGAGTTTTTGATAAATTTTGAAGGTTTTCTGGTTGTTTGGGCTATTTTTGAGAATTTTTCGGGTAATTTTGGGTTTTAGAGGGATTTTTGAGGTGTCAGTCTGGTAATTAGTTCATAAAATTTCCTTCATACGTAGACAAATTTTCTCCATAAGCATCTAGTACGTACAATAATGCTTAACCCCTTCAGTACCATGACACGTTTTCATATTCCTTCTGCTTACCATTTGAATATTTTACACAGCTTCAGAAACTCATGTGAGGATTAAAATAGTGAAGACTGTAGCCATTAATATTCTGACCTCCGTAGACCCTTTCTAACGTCAACAAAATCGTCTAATCACATCCAAAACTCAAGATAAAAAAAAAAATGCGTCCCAATACTGAAGGGGTCAAGACAAGCACTCACTTTATTTCACTAGAATGTCTTGAACTGGTTTGTACTCCTGAAAATAAAGAAAAAAACACAATATCTATCTTGCTTTTATATTATTTTAGGTCCATGCAGATATTTTTACAACGCTATATATTTTTTCAACAAAGGACGGCGATTGCAGTGAAGAGATTATGAAAGAGAACAACAATTAACCAGCCTGCAGTGGTGACGAATTAATGTGCTGTAAACTTGTGATTCCCTCAGTTTCCAAACATTTCATCTCGATTAGCTTCAAAAAACTCATCGAACGGTGTAGATTAGAATTGGAGAGAGAGAGAGAGAGAGAGAGAGAGAGAGAGAGAGAGAGAGATTTAAGATAGGATGTACTCAAAATACACCTTTAATCTGTAAAAAAAAATCCAAGTTGAAGGGTAATAATATATAAATAAAAGAGAGAGAGAGAGAGAGAGAGAGAGAGAGAGAGAGAGAGAGAGAGAGAGAGACACTATCTTTTAATCTTTCTATTTAATTATTTCTCTTTCCTCCTCCTTACACATGTTTATCCTCTCTCTCTCTCTCTCTCTCTCTCCTTCACTTCCTTTACTTCTTTTTTTCCTTCCCCACTCTTCCCAACACTATTTCCCTCTTTCCTTGATTTTCTTCCATCGTTTTTTCCTCTCATCTGTCAGTTTCCCTTTGCTCCCAATCCTTTACTTTCCTTATTTTTTTTGTGGCCGTCCCTCCATCCCCTTTCTTGCCTCAGTTCGTTTTCCTTTTCATCTTCTCTCGCATCTTCCTTCTCTATTTTCGTCTCCCTCTTCCACATGCACCCCTTTCTCTCCTTTTCTCCTCCATTTTCTTTCGTAATATCTCATGCTTTCCACTTCCTTGTCTTCCTCCTCTTCTATCCTTCTCTATTATTTTTTCCCTTCTTCACCTTATCCTCTTGTTCCTTTCTCCGTTCCCCATATCACAAGCTCCCTCTCGTTAGCTTTCATCCTTTCTCTCTCTCTCTCTCTCTCTCTCTCTCTCTCTCTCTCTCTCTCTCTCTCTCTCTCTCTCTCTCTCTCTCTCTCTCTCTCTCTCTCATCTATCTTTCTATCTGTCCATCGATCTATTTATCCATCCATCTATTTATTATCCTCAAACATTTTCCTTTATTCTGTTTCTTATTCCTTCCTCCTCCTTCCTCCTTCCTCCTCCTCCTCCTCCTCCTCCTCCTCCTCCTCCTCCTCCTCCTCCTCGCCGCAGCTGTCAAGGGGCGTGAGTGAGCGGTGATGCCTCCCAAGTGAAGATTCTCATTTGTCCTCCTGAAGAAGTAGCATTGGAATCGGATAGCAACCCTTCCCTCTTCCTCCTCCTCCTCCTCCTCCTCCTCCTCCTCCTCCTCCTCCTCCTCCTCTTCCTACTCTTACTCTTCTCTTTCCTCCTCTTCTTTCGTTCCTACCCTGTCCTTCCTCCTTTTCTCTCTCTCTCTGTCTCTCTCTCTCTCTCTCTCTCTCTCTCTCTCTCTCTCTCTCTCTCTCTCTCTCTCTCTCTCTCTCTCTCTTTTCTTTTTTCACGTTATTTTGTTGTTTTGTTTTTATTTGAGATTGTTGTTGTTGTTGTTGTTGTTGTACGCTTGATATTGTTGCTGCTGCTGTTGTGATCTTCTTCTTCTTCTTCTTCTTCTTCTTCTTCTTCTTCTTCTTCTTCTTCTTCTTCTTCTTCTTCTTCTTCTTCTTCTTCTTCTTCTTCTTCTTCTTCTTCTTCTTCTTTCCTTCGTTCATTCTTTCGTTCCTTTCTTCCTTCCTCACTTCATTCCTTCCTTTATTTCATCATTCTTAACATCATCATTTTTTCTTCGTAGTTTTTCTTCTCTTCTCCTCCTCCTCCTCCTCCTCCTCCTCCTCCTCCTCCTCCTCCTCCTCCTCCTCCTCCTCCTCCTCCTCCTCCTCCTCCTCCTCCTCCTCCACAAAAGATGAAGCTCTACATTACCTCCTCTCTCATAAGGAAGTTTCTATCAAGCAACACCCATCCTTCTCTCTCTCTCTCTCTCTCTCTCTCTCTCTCTCTCTCTCTCTCTCTCTCTCTCTCTCTCTCCCCTTCAGGAGGTGGACGTCATTTACTCCACAGACGCCTCTCTCTCTCTCTCTCTCTCTCTTGTTTAATAATTAATGAACGTGTCTTTATAATGAGCGCAATTTGCTGACATGTTAGTGAATAGAGACTTAATTACCTTGATTGTCAATGCGGCAAGAGGAGGAGAAGGAGGAGGAGGAGGAGGAGGAGGAGGAGGAGGAGGAGGAGGAGGAGGAGGAGGAGGAAGAGAGACCAACAGGAGACAGGCGGTGGTGAGGAGGAAGAAAGTTGAGGTGTTCGTGTAGGTTGTGATGGAAAGAGGAAAGGGATGCGCAGAGAGAGACTGGTGGAAGAGGAGGAAGAGGTGGAGGAGGAGGAGGAGGAGGAGGAGGAGGAGGAGGAGGAGGAAGAAAGTAGTAGTGGTGGTGGTGGTTTTGGTTATGATAGAAGAGTGTATTAAATAGAGGAGGAGGAAGGGATGTGTGGAGAGAGAGTGGTGGAAGAAGAGAAGGAGTGGTGGTGATGGTGGTGGTGGTGGTGGTGGTGGTGGTGGAGGAAGAGTATAAGTAGAAAGAGGATTTAAAGGAAAGGGAAGAGGAGTGAGAGAACTAAAGGGTGTGAGGGAGAAAGATAATAGAAATGTGAAGAATAAGAATGAAAGAAGAAAAAGGAGATGAGAAGGAGGAAAGGAGAAGGAAGAGGAGTGGGAGGAAAAAAGACATAAAAGATGAGTACAAGATTATGAAGAAAAAGGATAAATGAATAAGGGAGAGAAAGTAAAAAGAGGAGGAGGAGGAGGAGGGGAGGGGAGGAGAAGGAAAGAAGAGTACTAGGAAGAAAAGAGTAAGAAGAACGAGAAGAAAAAGATTACGAAGGATGAAAGGAAGAGAATGAGAACAGCAACAACAAAAAAAAGATAGCTACTCCTCCTTCCCCCACACACACACACACATGCTTACTTACAAACTCACATCCACTTACCTGTACAACCTTCCCATTTTCCTCCTACACTCACGCCTTTTCTTCAGACACCACCTCCGCCTCGTGTTTCTCTGATGCGCCCCTCGCCAGTATTCAGAGTGAGCAAGGTTAAGTGTGATCGCCTTCCGTGCCGGCGCGCTGGTTTGTGGCTGGCGGGTGGGTGGGAGAGAGAGAGGGAAGGGGACACATCAAAGGAAGCCTCACCTGTGATAAATTAATTGGACGTGACACAATAGTCAGGTATTGCCAGTTGCGAAAGTCAACAAACACAGCTAGGTAGGTAGGTAGGTAGAGAGAGAGAGAGAGAGAGAGAGAGAGAGAGACAGAGATATTACCACATACATACATACATACATACATTCATCAATACCCATCACTCAACATTCCATTCCTTCACTTTCATTGACCATACCAAAGCTTCCATTACTCACATTCACTACATTCACCAACCATTATATCATTCACCTCTACTGCTCCTTGAATTTCCAACCTCTGACCTTCCAACGCCCGCGTCTCCTCCCTGTGTAGGCTGCTGAAACGCTGATATCCTCATGTCTGTTGTGTATTTATCGCCTCTTTCTACCTCCTTATTGTTGGCTTTGAACCCGCGTCCCCAAAAGATCATCTCTCTGTCTCGCTCTGTCTCTCTCTCTCTCTCTCTCTCTCTCTCTCTCCTCTCAGCTTCCTTCCTTAGTCAGAATGTAATATAAGGGATTAATGCACGCACCTATTCTCATTCTCTCTCTCTCTCTCTCTCTCTCTCTCTCTCTCTCTCTCTCTCTCTCTCTCTCTCTCTCTCTCTCTCTCTCTCTCTCTCTCTCTCTCTCTCTCTCTCTCTCTCTCTCTCTCTCTCTCTCTCTCTCTCTCTCTCTCTCTCTTCTTTCCTTTTCCTATCCACTTAGCTTGATTATTGTTGTTGTTGTTGTTGTTGTTGTTGTTAATTTTGGTGGTGGTCTTGTTATTGCTGTTGTTTTCTTCTTGCTCTTCGTTCTCATCTTATTTTCTTGTTCCTCTTTTTCATCTTCTTCTTTTCATCATGTTATTTCTTCTTCTTCTTCTTCTTCTTCTTCTTCTTCTTCTTCTTCTTCTTCTTCTTCTTCTTCTTCTTCTCTCCTCCTCCTCCTCTCCTTCTCCTTCTCCTTCTCCTCCTCCTCCTCCTCCTCCTCCTCCTCCTCCTCCTCCTCCTCCTCCTCCTCCTCCGAACAGTGCCTGCTTGTCCCTGTTACGCGGCAAATCCTTCACCGAGACACTGTAAGCCGGCGTGGCATCGTGTCTGGCTTAACCTTTCCTCCTCCATCGACATTCGCTGCGAGAGTTCTGGTATTTAAAACAATGCCGTATAGAATTTTCCACTTTTTATCTCAATTTTCTAGGATTTACCTGCTCAGCCACCTGTGTCCTTCAGGGTTATATTGTTTTGGTTTCTTTCCTTCTCTTCGTTGTTTTGATGTGTCCACTTTGAGATTCGTTCTTTTTTTTTTTTTTTTTTTTTAGTTTATTTTTTTCCATTTTCGTGGTTATTGTTTTTATTTTTAGCTTGTTTATTTTTTTTATTGTTTTCTTTCTATTTTTGTTTTTCTGTCGTCTTTTATTTTTTTTTTAATATCGTTTAGTTATGTTGGTATTTTTGTATGAGTTGTAAGTTCATTTTCTTTCATTATTATCAGTTGCTGTTATCCTTACTTTATTCTTGTTTTCATTATTACTTTTATTATTATTATTATTATTGTTATCATCATCATCATTATTATCATCATCATTATCATCATCATTGTCGTCTTTGTTATCATTATCTGTAATTTATTTGTTTCGATCGTTGGAGGCACTTTTCGTTTTTGCATTGTCTTGTCTGCATGGATCTCTGTGGGCCATAACATCACGCTCTAAACCTGCAGACTCTGAATGTACCTACAGCCGTTCTACAGTGTTTGGTGTCCCTCTGTTAGACTCATACATCCCTACACGTGCTAGCTAAACTCCATCACCCTAGTGCTTCATGCTTATTTGTTACTTTTAGATATGTACTCTTGCTTAATTCCATCGCTGTTTCGGTAACCATGGCTACTAACTCACAATCCATCGTCTCAGCTTAACCTTTATGAATTCAATTAAAATCAGAGTTTCTTTCACTGACAATGGCTGAGCAGATTCTCTTCTCTCGGGAATCTGAATTTACTAAGATAAGAACCCTTCCCATCTTAAATCCTCTCCGCTCTGCATTAACGTTGACCTTTGTAATTTGCTGCTGTGTTTCACTTGTAGTTTTTGCAGTGCGGTTCCCACAGAGAGATTCCGCCAACTAATTCCTTTGTGATATTAACGTGCAGTCTTATCCACCGTCCCTTTGTAGACTCGGCCGGAGATTGTTTGTGTTGAGTTTCAGGGAGACGCTTTGTGATGTTTTAAAAAGACGCTAAGTGATTTATTATTCAAGGAGGAATTTAGGTATAAGTGAAGGGAATTGAAATATAAAACTTGAAATGAAATCTACCTATCCACCTGTCTGTTTATGCACCTGTTTTTGTTGTGGTTTGTATTATTATTATTATTATTATTATTATTATTATTATTATTATTATTATTATTATTATTATTGTTATTATCATTATTTTTGTTGTTATTGTTGCTAGTTCATCGTATTTTCTGATGTGTATATATATTTTTTTTAACTATCTACCTTCCAGTCTTCCTGTCTCCCTACCATCCTGTCTAGCCACCTTACTAACCACCTACCCACCTACCTACCTACTTACCCATCCACCCACTCACCTATCTACCCATCCAGCCACCCACCAAACCAACTTACTGCTCCTACCCACCATCCTACCCACGAACCTGCCCACCTACACCCACTAAAGGAACACCAGTAACAGACGAAAAAAAGGGTAAAAAAGAATCGTCATAAGCATAAAAGTGTTTGAATCCCTTTTCTTGGGCTGGCTTCAGTGGTTTATAAGCTCCCTATTGGCGAAGTTTGTGACGAGTCTTGCCCAACTTCAGGCGCGGCGAAGTTGGATCTGGCCGATATTAATTTGGGAGATAGATGAGTGCTCTCCCTCCCCTCCTTCTCTCTCTCTCTCTCTCTCTCTCCTTCATCTCCTTCCCTGGCCAAATCTCCATCCTTCCTACTCTCTCTACTTCTCTCCTTCTCTCTATCTATCTCTCCTTCCACAAGAACTCAAGGTGACGGATTGGCTGCCTTTACCTATCTTCGTTTTCTTTATCGCCCTTTTCTTCATTTTTGGTGTCTTAAGAATATTTTTTCTCCTTTTTTATTTAGTTTAATTTTTTTTTCCACATCGATATTGCGTTCTTTGTTTTCGCTAGATTGTTTCAAAGTAAGGAGTTTGTTGATGAAAGGGAATGAGTGAGTGAATGTGTGAATAACTGGCTGGCTGGCTGGCTGGCTGGCTGAATGGATGGATGGCTGGCTGGTTGATTGACTGACTGACTGACTGACTGACTAACTGACTATCTAACTAGACTGAGTGACTGACTGACTAATTAACTGACTGACTGACTGCTGGATAAATTGACCACCAAACACATGACCAATTTTGACCAGGTTAGGTTAGTTAAGTTACCTCACCTAATCTGGCCTCATCTTTTGACCAGGGCAGATGAATAGGGCAGCTCTCCATTTACACCTCATCTTCTCTTTCTTCATCATTTTCCCTTCCTCTTTTACTTGCTTTTCCTCCCCCTTTCTCTTCTTCTTCCTTTGCTTTTTCTCTATTTTCCTTATGTAGTCGTCAGTATTTATTTTTTCCTCAACTTTCAATGATTTTCCTTTATTCTTACAGGTGCGTGCGTACGTGTGTGTGTGTGTGTGTGTGTGTGTGTGTGTGTGTGTGTGTGTGTGTGTGTGTGTGTGTAGCTTTAGAGATGAGTAATGAGAGACGGCGAATGTTGATAAGATTTGTATGTGTGCGTGTGCGTGCATGTACGTGCATGTGTGTGTGTGTGTGTGTGTATACGTAGGTGTGTGTGTGGATGTGATGGATGACTGCAAGAGGGTGTGGTCTTCCGCTTGTTGCTCGTTAGGCGCCGATTTTTACTCACGCAACATCACAACACCACCACCACCACCACCAACACCACCACCATCAACAACTAAACACTCTTGGTAGGGTCGGCAGAAACAGAAGCAGAAGCAGAGGCCGGGGAGTTCGGAGGGCTGAGAAGGGGTGGAGCGGTAGGACTTCCTCACCCACTATTAATTTCAGTTTGCGAAGGTTACATGAGGTGAAGAGATATTATACTCTCAGCTTCGCCCTCATGCATCACCGGGAGAAGGGCAAGGGGCGGCAAGGGGCGGCAAGAGGCAAAGGCGTGAGGGTGCGTGGTTATAGTGTGCGATGGAAGGAGGGTGTAAGGGAAGGAGGGAGGCTGGAAGTGAGGTATAAGGTAGGGTGAGGAAGGGAAAGGGGTTAGATTTTGTTAAAGAAAGGATAGGATAGAGAATGTGTGGGAGTGAGTGAAAGGTGTAGGTGAGTGAATGTGAATTAAGGAGTGAGGCAGTGAGTGAGTGAGAGATGGGGATGTATGAAGTAAGTATATAAGTAAATAAGTGAGTGAATGAGAGAGAAATAAAGAAGGTAAATAATAGAGATATAAAAAAGAAAGTGATAGATAAAGAAGTAGACAAGATAAGTATGGGGAACAAATTAATGACAGCAGAAGGAAAAAAAAAGAAAAAAAAGATGACAAAGATAAATAAAGGTGATAAATAAGAGAGAGAGAGAAAAAAAAAAGAAGGATAAAGAGAACAAAATAATGATGAATACAGTGAACAAGTTAGTGAGAGCAGAAAAAAAAACAAGTTGGAAAAGAAGTAGACAGAAAAAAACGAAGAAAAGAAAGAAAAATAATTAAAAGAAAAGAGTAACTGAAGAATAACGAGAAAGATCAAATAAATGACATTATATAAAACACCATTCACTCCCTCACACAGGTTCCTTCTGGCTGCGGTCGCGTGTGTCTGTGTGTGTCTGTGTGCGTCGACCTGTGCCTGTGTGTGTGCCGTGCGTGGGCGTGTTTATGGTGCAGACCCGCCGGCGCGCCCTCCATTGTCCCGCCATCGCCGCCTTCACCGCCTGCCTCTTGTTTGTGTGCCATTGTTCTGTTGCCCTTGTTGTTATTCATTCATCGGTGTTGTTGTCATCGTTGAGAGAGAGAGAGAGAGAGAGAGAGAGAGAGAGAGAGAGAGAGAGAGAGAGAGAGAGAGAGAGAGGGAGCTTTTGTGATACTACAGTCATGCTACAGTCTATGCTACAGTGTATATTCTCCAGGCGGTCTAATGTCCAACAAACACACACACACACACACACACACACACACACACACACACACACACACACACACACACACACACACACACACACACACACACACACACACACACACACACACACCCAGTAAGCGGCGAGGCAAATGGGCAAGTCTCTTAATGTGTGGCCCCTGTTCACCTAGCAGTAAATAGGTACGGGATGTAACTCGAGGGGTTGTGGCCTCGCTTTCCCGGTGTGTGTTGTGTGTTGATGTGGTCTCAGTCCTACCCGGAGATCAGTCTATGAGCTCTGAGCTCGCTCCGTTATGGGGAAGACTGGCTGGGTGACCAGCAGATGACCGAGGTGAATTACACACACACACACACACACACACACACATTTTACAGAGTGGTTATAGACCTATAAGTGTCACCGTTTGATGATATATATATTTTTTTTATTCTCTTACATACTTGTCTTGTGGAAAACCATCCGCGTTGTTTGGAAAATCTGTATGAGTGAAGTCTGCCCCATAATTAAGATATGGTACAGGTATATGCAGTAGATCCAGGTGTACGTACTACATTTAGTCAATAGAGCTGAGAGAATTCGTTGAGAAGAAATATAGTTGTAGGACAAATTTAAGTACAGAAGGCAATTCTTTTCACAAATCGTACATGGGCCATTCACAAGTATTAGTTGGGTCTTGTGTGTGATGTTGGGTGTGCATCAAATGCTTGTTTTTGTGGCGTGGGAGGGAAGTGTTCGCGTCAGGACAGTGTCAAGGAAAACCAGTGCGTGTCACCACAAAACTATTTCACCTCGTTTTCTGTGTGTGGGCGCTCAGAGAATCTTGCTGAGAGGGAAAAGCCCTGGCTCTGGCGGTGAAGTGAAATAAGCGGGGCAGTGGGATGTCTGCAATCCCCTGTGATCCCCTGGCTGGTGTGGTGGTGCTGGGGCTGGGCGGAGCGGCAGGCTCGCCACTGTCCTGGCCTGCCCTGGGACTGCTTGGCTTAGGAAGGCTGCCTCAAGTGTTGCCAGCCACTGGACTATCTTATCCCTCACTAGAGATTACTGAATTAGACAAATAATCAAGACGATTCGTAATATATAAATATATATATATATATATATATATATATATATATATATATATATATATATATATATATATATATATATATATATATATATATATATATATATATATATAAAAGCTAACACAACAAAATATATTACTATTTTTATCATTATTATCATTATTATTGTTATTTTTATTATTATTATCATTATTATTATTATTATTATTATTGTTATTGTTATTATTATTGTTATTATTATTATTATTATTATCATTATCATTATTATTTTTACTATTATTATTATTATTATTATTATTATTATTATTATTATTATTATTATTATTATTATTATTATTATTGTTATTATAAATTTCATACTTTGCTATTCCATATTTTATCATTTACATTAAAGTAAAACTTTACTCGTACATTTTACTTACTAATGAATACAGGAAGGAGAGAGAGAGAGAGAGAGAGAGAGAGAGAGAGAGAGAGAGAGAGAGAGAGAGAGAGAGAGAGAGAGAGAGAGAGATAGTAGACGTGTATCTTTTTCTTATCTATAATTATGAAAAATTTCCTTCTGGATTCGTCTATTCTTTTTTTCCTGATCTGTTCCCGGAGGACAAGTATTACTACATTTATACAAATGGAGAGCACGTGTGTAGCGTCGAGGCAGGAACGCCTCCCACCCCGCCGTCACAATATGTCGGCAGCGAGTCAGCAGCGCGCGTGCAGTTAGCTAATGCGCTGATCGATGGCAGCAAATAGGCAGATAATAGGCTGAAACATCGGTGGCTCGGTCCTATTAATACTAATGGCTGGGTAAGAGGCCATTACCGCCCTACCTGCAAGGCCGCAGCGACGCCACTTCGGGAGGTAATTAGCAGCCTGACACGCCAGGGCAAGACAGGTGTGCTGCAGCCCGACGCTGGGCAGCCCTGTCGTGCTGGGACGCAGCAGGTGTGCTGTGCGTGTTCCCGTCACGCTGCTGCTGAAATATTTGTGCAAGAATAACACTATGCAATAATAATGATAATGATGCTACTGATGTCATTGCTTCTGCTGCTGCTGCTGCTGCTACTGATATTGTAACTGCTACAACTGATGCAACTGCTGCTGCTGCTGCTGCTACTGCTATTGCTTCTACTTTTACTACCACTACTTCTACTTTTACTACTACTACTACTACTACTACTACTACTACTACTACTACTACTACTACTGCTGCTGCATACTAATAAGAGCAATAACAAGTACAATCTTACAGCCGTATACCACCAGACACTATCCTATTAGAACAACACTGATAACAATATCTCATAAATTCTTAAACCTCCCCAAAAAAAAAGAAAATGCAGACGTGAACTGCTTTGCTTGTATTTGAGATTATCTATTTATTGCACTTACTTATGCGTCACTCAGTGGAGGACACTTCGACACCTATATGCATAGAAGACAGGTGTGTGTGTGTGTGTGTGTGTGTGTGTGTGTGTGTGTGTGTGTGTGTGTGTGTGTGTGTGTGTGTGTGTGTGTGTGTAATTTCTAGTAATTGCATAGAGCGTCATTTAGTTAACGGCGGAGTATTATTCGCGGCCTTGCGTGCTATGGACGTATTTTTCATTGCTCCATTCATATAACTCAACGACCTGGACAATGACTGTGTGTGTGTGTGTGTGTGTGTGTGTGTGTGTGTGTGTGTGTGTGTGTGTGGGTGTGTGTGTGGGTCATGTAAGCGCTTTTTGTGTGTATCGTGTAACCCTCTTTCCACACACACACACACACACACACACACACACACACACACACACACGCACGCACACACACACTCTGAACCCAGCTAGCATTTTGTTGTGTTGCTTTCAAAACTCAGCTTCACTTCCATGTTTATTGCTGCTCGCCTCCACATTACTGTATGATATTTCCTTGTTTTCCGGCCTTCCTTTTAATATTTTCCTCATAGTTTCATTCTTTTTTTCTAACTTTCCTTTTTCTTTTTCCTTTTTATATTTCATGTTTCTTCTTTTCTACTGAGGATGAATTCGTTTCTTTCTCTTTTACTTTCATTTTTTCTTTATTTATTGCAATCTTTCACTGTATGTCTAACTGGGTGAATATCTCTCTCTCTCTCTCTCTCTCTCTCTCTCTCTCTCTCTCTCTCTCTCTCTCTCTCTCTCTCTCTCTCTCTCTCTCTCTCTCTCTCTCTCTCTCTCTCTCTCTCTCTCTCTCTCTCTCTCTCTCTCTCTCTCTCTCTCTCTCTCTCTCTCTCTCTCTCTCTCTCTCTCTCTCTCTCTCTCTCTCTCTCTCTCTCGTCGTATAATGTATCGATAGGAAGAGGGAATGAAAGGGAGGAAACACTGGAACGAGGAAGAGAAGCGCTGGCAGGGACGGAGAGATGCAGGTATGAGAGGGAGATAACGGAAAGGCAGGGAGGGAAGCCAGAGAAGGAGGATAGAATGGATTAAGTTCAGGGAAATAATATCAGTGAAGCAAAACTGTGTCGACTGAGTGAGGAAGGGAGTGTGTGTGTGTGTGTGTGTGTGTGTGTGTGTGTGTGTGTGTGTGTGTGTGTGTGTGTGTGTCCTTGTCTTGTCTCTTTCTCTTTGTCTATTTGCCTGCCTGTATGTTTCTATGTATGTATGTATGTATGTGTGTATGTGTTAGATATTGTAAGTGTTTATGATGTTTGTTCCTGTGAGTGTGTGTGTGTGTGTGTGTGTGTGTGTGTGTGTGTGTGTGTGTGTGTGTGTGTGTGTGTGTGTGTGTGTGTGTGTGTGTGTGTGTCAGTTTCGGTTGGTTTATTTATTTGTTTGTTGGCTTGTTTGTTTGTTGTTTGTTTATATGTTTGTTTTTCTGCGTCTCTCTCTCTCTCTCTCTCTCTCTCTCTCTCTCTCTCTCTCTCTCTCTCTCTCTCTCTCTCTCTCAAATAGTGAATCTATGGTGACTTTTGAGAGTATTGTTGATGGTGGTGGTGGTGGTGGTGGTGGTGGTGTAGTAATGCTTAGGTAATGCTGTGGAATTAAAGATAATAAATTTAGATATATTGCTGTTATTATTGTTGTTTTCACTTATCTATTTATTTTATTTCGTTTATTTTTTTTATCATCATTATTCATTCATTTATTTATTTATTTTTTTTTTTTTTTTTTTTGTGCCTGACGCCGCCATTCATGATGAGGGCGCCACACTACTACAGCCTCTGTCGCCGCCGCTTCCTCTGCCGTCGTCTCCTTGTTCTTGTTCCTGCCGCCGCTGTTGCCTGTGTTGCCTGTGTTGCTTGTGTTGCCTCCGCTGGCGCTCCTCTTTCTTTAATGCCAAGTGGTCTTCCTGTGCTTGTTGTGGATGCGGGAAAGTTTTTAAAAGTTCGCAAAGTTTAAGGGTTAGCGTTGTATACCAGCCACATCTATTTCACCAATGCATTCTCTCTATTTCCAGTGTATTGTCTTCCTCCTCCTCTTAATCATTTTCTTCCTCCTGGGTGTCTGGTTTCTCTCTCTCTCTCTCTCTCTCTCTCTCTCTCTCTCTCTCTCTCTCTCTCTCTCTCTCTCTCTCTCTCTCTCTCTCTCTCTCTCTCTCTCTCTCTCTGGACCAATCAGCACTCAGCACAGACAGCCTCCCGCCAGTCGTGGCCTCCTTGGAGTGACACCTGGGAGGTGAGTGAGGAGGCCGTGCAGTGCGGGGTACAATGTGGCGGCCGTGGAGACAAAACAGGTTAAATATAGTGTAGATGTTCCTGCGAGCGAATGACTGAGTAGGTAAGACTTGCCAAATGGCTGGAGAACTGGAGGTGTCGTGCAGTGTGCGTGTTCCTTCAGACAACAAGGCCACCGCCATCGTCCTGCTGACCCAGCGGGTGCGGAGGTGCTGGTGGTGGAAGCGCTGCCTCTGCGCCTTTCTGACCGTTCACCTGCGCCCCGACCAGCAGGACAAGGCGACAGCAAGTGACGCAGTGAGTGTGTTTCCTCACTGCCGCGTGACGGCTGACGTAGAAGTAATCAGCAAACTGGACGTCGATTGTTGCGTGAAGATGAAGGTCAAGCGACGCAAAAAGACCATCTTCAAGGTAGCAATCGACGCCACATATCTCATTCAATGTTTACACGATCTGGATAACATGCAGGACACCGTTCACGTTGCTATCGATGCGTTCCCTTCTAATCCGCTGTCACTGACTCGACAAGTCAAGGAAAAGGAAGGACAACAATCTGAACACCTTCACATCGCCACTTGTCCATTGCCAGAGCCTCACTTCCCTCAGAACGCTCTCGTGGAGGAGAACTCCCTGAAGAAATGTACCACTGAGTCCACTACAGTCAAGTCACCATCCTCTTCACTCAAGTCATCATCATCATCATCATCATCATCATCATCATCAGCCACACCCATGTCATCATCATCTTCACTCAAGTCATCATCATCATCAGCCACACCCTTGTCATCATCATCTTCACAGTCATCATCATCATCAGCCACACCCATGACATCATCCTCTTCACTCAAGTCATTGTCTTCAGTCAAATCTTCAGCCAAGTCATGGTCTTCTGGCGTCAAGTCATCATCATCATCAGCCACACCCATGTCATCATCATCTTCACACAAGTCATCATCTTCAGCGGAATCATTGTCTTCAGTAGCCAAGTCATGGTCTTCTGGAGTCAAGTCATCATCATCCGCGTCAGCGTCCTGCACAGGTGAGTGTCCATGCCCCATGTTGAAGTCAGTGGCACGTGTCCTGCAGCGGCGGAAGGCGAGGGGCGTGTGTCGCGTGTACTGCATGGACGAGAAGTTCCTGCCGCGGAAGATGAAGATTGAAGTAATGAGTCACGTGTTTGGCGTGGCGCATTGCCACAGGGAGCTGGTCACTTTCCGCTTCGATCACAGGAACTGGATTGAGAGGGAAAGGCAAAGGAACAAGGCAGGCCCTCAGCGTTGGACGTCTGCGCCAGCCTCTATGTCGCTAAATCAGTTCATGAGGCACAAGGGAGACATGTGGATGCGTGTTACCGTCACCTGGGATGATCAGTGGGATGGTCCCACTCGAAGCTTCGTGCCCGTGGTGTGGTTCTCAGAGCAGGTGTGGCAGGATGTTGTCAACGAGAGGAGT
This sequence comes from Portunus trituberculatus, assembly GCF_017591435.1. Taxonomy (NCBI): domain Eukaryota; kingdom Metazoa; phylum Arthropoda; class Malacostraca; order Decapoda; family Portunidae; genus Portunus; species Portunus trituberculatus. Next base: position 18,170,096 of record NC_059296.1, read on the forward strand.
TTGTGTTCCGCATCTGGACGCAAGGCGGTTTTCATCCCAGCACGAGGGTTTCAGGGCGCTGGTAAGGATAAAGAAGGAAAGCACAGAAGACAGAGACATGATTCTGGTTGTAGATGACGAGCCTTTGGTGAGCGACGGTGAGACGCCGCTAGTGCCTGACCAGCTGCAGGAATCTGAGGAGCAGGAAGACAAATGCCAGGAGGAACTGCTGGTGTTGAACGGAGAGGAAGGTAGACAAGAGACGAAAGAAGTGACAGAAGGTGAGATGCAGGACAGCAATAAAGCAGGGAAAGGAGAACAGAATCAAGACATGTTCCCAAGCAAGGCTGAAGAGGAAGACAAAGAGGCAAGCAACACCTGCGGCAAAGCACAGGAAAGCCACAAGACACACAAGGAAGGTGAAGGGACACCTGCAGCTCCCGCCCACGCCGCCACCACAGACGTGGGCGTGGTGAGGCGAGTGACTAGCAAGCTGTTGAAGGTGGCGTGGGTGACGTTGACGGTGATGGTTGTCCTGGACGCCTTCCTTCCTGAAGTACTGGCGGACTGAGAAGCACGTCCCCTCCCCCCACCACCCTCTATCGCCACCGCTTGAAAATCACCGCTGAACAGTGTGGGATCAAACGTGAGGGGTGACGCTCACTGAATGGACATGTCTGTTCTTGGAGAAAAAAAAAATGGTGGGCACGTGCGCACATACCAAAAATTAAGAAAGTAAAAAAAATCAATAAATAAAAGAAAAAAAACGAGAGAGAGAGAGAGAGAGAGAGAGAGAGAGATAATAATATGAATTCAGACATTGTATCTGGAAATGGGTGAACAATGAGGAATGGTGCACTGGATGTCAGTGAATACACTGCAACACAAAACAGAATACAAATATGAACTACAAGTATGATGGATATTCACAATCTATGTATGTGAATCCTTCCCGTCAAGAGGAAACAAGTAATACTTTTCAAGTTAATTTCCCTTTCTGGAAAATGTGAGAAAAGAATGTATACAAGTGTAACGTTGTGTCCCGAAACGGATAAAGAATGATGAACTGCACAGCAAATGTTGATGTGGCCACGTCCCCGCGGCAAGACAAGGCCAAAACACAGAAGCAAAGAAACGTGTGTGTCATGATGAACATTTGCACTTGTGTATGTGTATATGATTCCTTGAAGGAAAAAATCATATATGTGTGTATGAAGAGTGGTGAAGCTACTGTTCATGTTGATGTGGCTACGTCCCCACTGCAAGACAAAGGCCAATACAGAGAAGCAAAGAAATATGCGTGTCATATGTTGAACATTTGCACTTATGTATATGTGCGAGTATACGAATCCTTGAAGAAAAAAACATATATATAGCCTTTGTACTGTATATAAAGAAATGTGAAGTTACTGTTAATGTGGAAACACTCACAAACTGAAGATGCAATAAGAAATGTGCTATATATGTATATATGTTGTATTATATAATGAACATTTGCACATATGTATATGTATATGAAGCCTTAAGAAAAAAAACACATGTATATATGAATAAAGAATGGAGTAGTTAATGTGGATGTGGAGACATCCACACACTAAAGATACAATAAGAAATGTATATATGTATATGATGGACATTTACATGTCCATGTGGATGGATCCCCGCCCGTCCTTGGGAAAGAAAATACCAAGTACATGTGCTATGCAGACTATAAAAAAAAAAAAAAAAGTATTTTTCTTAAGCATGAAGAATAATCATGAAGTCTAAGTTCTGTGCAAGGAAAATGAAAAAAAGAAAAGATCAATATGAAAAAAGAAATGAAAGTTAAAAGATAAGTGTGTTTTGCAAGGAAAAAAGGAAAATTAACTTACACCTTGTGTCCCTGACTGTGTAATGAATGAGAAGTGTCACTCTACGTGATGATGTGGAATATATACAAGAAAATGTTGGGAATGTTGTATGAAATCGTACAATACAAATTTCGTTTTGATTTGTGTGATATTTACGTATGTGATACTTTGATGTATTTGTACATACAGGCATAGATATTGTTTTCTGTTATAGTAATAGTTGTGAAAATAAAATAAAATAAAATATATATCGACTTTCTTTTTCCTCACCTTTCCTTTCATATCTCTCTCTCTCTCTCTCTCTCTCTCTCTCTCTCTCTCTCTCTCTCTCTCTCTCTCTCTCTCTCTCTCTCTCTCTCTCTCTCTCTCTCTCTCTCTCTCTCTCTCTCTCTTTCCATTTGTTCTCGCGAGATATTATGAAAAGTACATAATAGAAATAGGTCTCCGCTCATGGTCCATTTCGGCTCACTACCCCTTCTGAAATCTTGCATTCCATCATGGTGCCACTGTTACCAAAAGGACATTTATAGATTAGAATGAGTTCAGCGTAGCGTAACAAAAACTATACTGAGGTTAAGAAAGAAATCATATGAAGAACATCTTAAAAAATCAATCTATTCCCATTATCACATAGAAGACTAAGAGGCGACCTAATAAAAGTTTAGAATCATCAAAGGCCATTGTGAAATATTTACTGCATTGACTACAGTAAATATTTCACGTTAGATTTTTCAAACTACACTCCAGAAGACCACTGTGAAATTGTCGGCAAATCCTTCAAGTCTCTCCAATTATTTTTTTTTTTTTCCACCGTGTGGTTAATATAAGGAATGATCTTATTCGAGAGGTGATCGACTACAACACCGTAGAGACTTTTAAACAGTCTTTACGACTGTTTTGTGTCTAATCTGTGTCCAACAGTGTGTGTTCATTTGATTATCTTGCTCACGTCCAGGAAATGGGAGCATCTCATTTCGTCTATTCTCTCTTTCCTATACAATTCTCCTTAGATTTTTTTTTTCCTTCTCTAACTCCGTAAGGTATTTATTTCCAACCTCTTTTCCTGTATGGCTTGTAGCGGAGGAAATGGAAAGTTGGGAGAGAGCCTTCTGCTTTGCTGTCCTTTACTTCCACTATCATCTTGGTACTTCTAGTCAAGTCATCTCGTGAGAACCGCAAGGTCTGTTGTGGTCTGCTTTTTCTATGTAACTATGCTACTCCTGCTGCTTCTTCTCTGATTCCCTGTATCCATGCTGTCATTATCTACTATATTCACTGAAAAAGAAATCACTTGCTGGATGTTGTTTTTTTGCGAATGAAATTTGGATAACGTAATCCAATCTTTAAAAAACAAATTAACCCCCTCAGCTAATTAAAGTCCGATTAGCTTAACTCCAGTGGTGTGTGAATTAATGGAAACAATATTCAGAGACAAGCTTCTTCATTACAGTGAAGTAAAAAAAAAAAAAAAAACTGTCGAAGCTTCTCAACGCAGGTTAAGAAGTAGTTATCTCAGACTGATATATCCCAGACATTGATAAAGGTCTGGTGATGGATGTCTTTATATGACCCTGTTTGGGGACTGGCATTTCAGTGGTCCTTTTCGCTTAATCATTTTTATTGTTCTGGGCTGGATTTGCTCTCTTACATGAAAGATAAAGTAAATAAATAACAAAGGGGACATAAGCAAAACAGTCAGTAATTCGATAAGACAGGGTGTGTTAATGGATCTGAGCTTCATGGAATTAGGCAAAAAAGAAAACGGAAATGGGAAGAAATGATTACTAAGTGGTAGATGAATGGAACAGCCGCGGCATTCAAGTTGTTAGTGGAGAGTCATTTGGGAGATTAAGAAAAAAGACGGATAAATAATGATAGGTGAAATGAATAAGTGTGTTTCATTTAGCGAGTGCCACGTGTGTACATGATGGCTTCCTCCCGCTAATGTTTTAATGATGTATTCCATTTATGCGAGGAAAAAATAGATAAATAACTGAATAGATAAATCAGCTTATATTATCTATTTGAAACTTCTGGTTGCGTTTTGAGAGTAGAAATTTATTGATAATAGAGAACCTTATGATAATTAACACAAATAAATGTTTAGAAAGCTGATTGTTGTGCAGAATAAAAAAAAAAAATCAGCTCATATTACCTGTTTGAATCTCCAGGAAGCATTTGAGGGTAAAAGAATGATGACTCTGACAATTACAAAAAAAAAAAAAAAAAAAAAACTGATGCTGTCTATTTGAATTTCCAGTGAGCGTTTGAGAATAGTTTTTAGTACCAAAGAAGCTTATAACAGTTAACACAAATTAATTCACAGGACGCTAAGCCAGAAAATAAATAAAGCAATCAGCTAATGTGATCTCTGTATATTTCCAGGGAGCATTTCAGAATCGAGGTTTATTAACGAAGAAGAAGATTATAGAAGTCAACTCCCATAGAAGCAAACAACACGGACGGAACGCAGCAGGTCACAATAAATGGAAGAGTCTCATGCGATCCTATACAATTTTCCTTCTCCTCCTCCTCCTCCTCCTCCTCCTCCTCCTCCTCCTCCTCTTCCTCCTCCTCGTGCTGGGTGCGGAATGAGCAGGTTGTGTTGTTCAGCTGCTCCGCGCACAGCTGAAACTTAAATCTGACAAACTTCACATACAAATCCAGCTGCTTCTCCCACCCCTCATGCCTCTGTTTGGAATTCTCACCTCTCTCTCTCTCTCTCTCTCTCTCTCTCTCTCTCTCTCTCTCTCTCTCTCTCTCTCTCTCTCTCTCTCTCTCTCTCTCTCTCTCTCTCTCTCGTATTAATCTATATTCCAGACTCTTCGTCCTTCTCTTCCTCTTCCTCCTCCTCTTTTACTCTCAGTCATTTTCACCTTTATTATCTTATCTCACACCTCTCCCTTTACATTACACAGTACATTTAACCCTCACTAGAACACCCACCCCCCCCCGGCAAAAAAAAAAAAAAAAAAAAAACATTATCTGGAACCTTTACACGCATTTCTTTACTTCCTTTGTGTTCCTTTACATTCCCCTCCCTCATCTCCTGTCTTCTCACGCCTCCACACTGCGCCACTCATTCCCTCTCGGAGTTCCTTCCCTCATCACGCACCCCACTCACCCCACTCATGCTTCCCCGCCCAGTGTCCTCGCTTCTCCTTATTTTATTATGGTGCCCCCTTTTGCTCGCCGCCGCCTCCCGTTTTCTTTGCTCATAAACTCTTTCTTCCGCTTACTTCTTCCCTGCACTGTAAAATTCGTGAGAGAGAGAGAGAGAGAGAGAGAGAGAGAGAGAGAGAGAGAGAGAGAGAGAGAGAGGAGTAAGGAGGGAACGAACAAGATAAAATTCAGAGTCGGAAGTTAAGAGGAAAGAGGTTGAGGAACAAAAGAAAATGCAAAGCACAGGAGAGGAGAGAGGAAGGAGGATGAAGAGGAATAAAGAAACAGAGGGAATGGTTGAAGAAAAAGGAGCCAGGAAGTGAGAGAGAGAGAGAGAGAGAGAGAGAGAGAGAGAGAGAGAGAGTAGATTTTTCACTATCTTATTGACATCGAGGTTATCTGAGTGAGAGAAGAACAAAGATGATAATGATGAGGAGGAGAAGAAGGAGGAGGAGGAGGAGGAGGAGGAGGAGGAGGAGGAGAGAAGAGAAGAGAATTATACATATTAAGTGAAATTTTTGTGTAGTTACCTGAAGCTTAATTTCCTCCACATTCAGAATTGCTGTCGCTTCACGCTGTTTGAAATGACGTTTCTTGAAGCACAGAAGGGTGGATATTTTTGTTCCAAGGCGCCAGTAAGACCACAGTGCCTTTGTCTAGTGTATATAGTCACTACGTATTACAGTGCCGCTTGTTGGTTTGGGGAAGCTTACTTTCCTGTATTTGTGTGAGTGTGTGTGGGCAAGAGAGCAAGCCTAGCCACACGACAGACAATGGTGTGTGTGTGTGGTGTGTCTGTGTGTAGCAATGGTAGAAGTGTTACGAAAAGAGAAGATATTGGTTTCTCTACAAGGCCGTGATTGATGCCAAGCTTTCACTGGGTTGTTTGTTGTCTATTCACTTTGTGGCCTTGGAATTTCATGCAATACTGAACGATGAATGATGAGATTGATAATTATCAAGTTATTCCCTGACTCAAAAAAACACTTTCCTTACTGACTCATCTTTACAGTTTTAGATTGAGGGTGACACGCGGTGCTCATAGACTCACAATACCTTTTAAGAGAAAATATAGTTATAAGGTATTTTTCACGCATGTCTGTATATAATTTATTTGGTTATTTATGTATTTATAAAGAATCAAGTTGCAGTGTTACTCAGGATAATGGTTCCCAAATACCGAACCCTAAATCATTTGTTAGAAGGCAGCGTCCCATCCCTGCATCCCTGCTAGACTGATGAAACAGACCATAATAACGAAAAAAAAATAGATAGGCATTAGACATAACGGTGGGAAACTCACTGCGCTCGTGTTGCTTTCCGTGAGTGAACCTTGAGCCTGTGTCACTGTCGTGTGTTCATAAATGTTTCTGAAACTATTAACAGTTAAACTGTTCAATTGAGGATTCACCCCAGCAAAATAAAGAAAGAAAGAAAGAAAATAGAAAATAAAGAAAACGGTGGCAAGATTGTTTTCTCTCTTCTTCCCGCTTAGAACAGCTCGCTGAAATTAAGACAATGCCGCGGCGTCATGTTCCTTCCTTGCTTAGAATGAACTGCAGAATATAGAAAGCAAATGTTTCGCAACACAAATTAAATCGTATTACTTCCACGTCTTGCTCAGAATGAAAACCAGAATTAAGAAGGCAACAATCAACTTAGCGCTTTTTGACCCGTGTGTGTCCCTTCAACAGGTCTGGGTGCGGCGTGAGGCAAGGTGCAGCGCAGCATCCATCAGGCTTGGAAGTCTCAGCTCTTGTTCCGGGAGGCCTTAGCACGACTCGCCCAGCCTTCCGTCTTCATAAACAGCACAGGTGGGTGGCTGCATGACTGTCTGGAGAAACCTGTGGAGGGCGAACCGTGCGGTAACTTTATCGCCTCACTTGGATCCTTGTCGAGGGGCGGGGCCTGGCGGCCATCATTTAGTGGTGCCCCGAGGCTGACGGCGCGGTGATGGGCGGCTGGTTATAGTGCAGCCAAGCGTGTGTCCTCCGCCTTTACCTTATTGTGTTTGTTAATTGGTACTTTGATACGTTATTATGAGAGAGAGAGAGAGAGAGAGAGAGAGAGAGAAGGAAGGTGGAAAGGAAGAAAAGCGAGACCAGATGTGTTTGGAATTAGTTATCATTAGTACTTTCACGTAAAAAGAGCTAGGCAACACAACCAAAAAAAGTGTGCATGCATGGAAAACAACATTCCTGCGTTCCCATTGGTCCCCACCACCCCTCACTTGCCCCATTAAGGGCTGTGATTGGCTGGCACGGGCAGGTATGTACTTTAACACCGAAATGACACCAATTTAGCCTCTAATGGCCTCTAATTAACACCCACTCTGGACTCCACCACCTGCGTAATGATTTCCCAAACTGCCGACATCAATTACGAGGAAGCGGTGCATCGAGAGGAAAAGGCGTCACGTTGATCTACTTGTTCTCTTTATCCTCTTCACCGGCGCTCGTGTGTCTGGTCTGCCGTGTTCACTGTCGCGTCCTTTGTTGTTTTGTTGCACTTTTACCTGATGGAATTGTATTGGCCTTTGTTGCGGAGGTTCGAGATTTTGTGCTGCTTGCTTTGTTTTATTAGTCATTGTTCGCATGACGGAGAATGGTAGAGTGGTGGTGATAATGATAGGTGTGTTAGGGTATGCGTGTGATTTTCTCTTCATTATGGCTTTGTTGATCGCTCCACCAGCTTGGCTAAGGCTGTCCCATCTGGTGGTATTCTGCAGATTGTAGGACAGTGGTTCTCAGACGTGCTAAAAGTACTATATTTTGGATTTTGATGGCTTATCATATCTGTCAGTTCGGTGTAGGCCTACTAAAGGGCGTAGATTTAACCTCTTCAGTACTGGAACGCATTTTTACCATGAGTTTTGGGTGTGATTAGATTATTTTATTTGCATTAGGAGGGGTTTATGGATATCAGAAGATTAATGTCCAGAATCTTCACTGTTTTAATCCTCACATACGTAAGTATCTGAAGCTGTATAAAATCACCAAATAGTAAACAGAATAAATATGAAAAACGTGTCATGGTACTGAAGGGGTTAAGAGCACACATCAGTCTCTGAAAATTAGGCAGTGCTCCTTGGTGATAGTCACGGTGCATTCTCTACGAATCACTTGTCTAGCGTGATCGAAGTTGATATGTTTTTCAACGGTGTTTTCATGATTTCAATGCGTGTTTGGCAAGAATTCTGCATGATTTATGAGAAAGATATTCTTAAAAACTTGGCTTATATTTTGTTCGTTTTTAAAAATATTCGTCACAAGGAGTAATGATGCGTCTTGCTCCTCGAAGATATGGTTTGGCGTTGGTCTCGAGGCGCCTGGTCTGGACTGCAACACTGATATTTTCCTTTGTAAGGTCTGAGATTCCTGGTTTTGTTTTGTTGCCTGTTCGGTCACGAGGGAGGTCAGCGCGCGCACACACACACACACACACACACACACACACACACACACACACACACACACACACACACACACACACACACACACACACACACACACACACACATACACACACACAGTTATTTATTCATTTACTACATTTTTCAGGGTGTACGTATCCTTATGGCTTTGTTTTCCCAAGCAGCATTGAACCTTTAAACTCGAAATATTTAACACACAACACGCGGTTCTCTTCATTCTTGCTCTTAGTGTTTTCGATTCGTGTCGGTCAAGTGGGCTTTTTCGCAGCCTTCTCTTTCTTGTGTTCCTACGACCAGGCCAGCGCAGTCCGTCCTTGTTCCCTATGTCCTCAGCTTGCTTTTCTACTTCACACTTCCTGGTCTCTCCATCACACTAACAGAACGCACCAACCTCGCTATGTCCATAAGATTAATTGCCTTGTAACATTACGATCATTGATAATCATTGGGTTTTCTTCTTTTCTTTTTCTACTGTGATTGTCCTAATATTGGAAGATGGAAAGGTACAGAAAAAATAGAAAGGATTTGAGGTTAGTTTTATTTTATTTTATTTTTTCACGGTGTTATCATGGGACTGCAATGTAAAAGTGAGCACATAAAATAAAGGTGTCCTTCTAATATTTAAACACTAGAATAAAAAAAAAACAAGGAAAAAATGAAAAGGATATATAAAGTAAGTTTGATTTTTCTACGATGTTATCATGAGACAGCAATGTAAAATTTGGGAACATAAGGTAAAGGTGTCGGTCTAGTATTTAAAGATTAGAAAACACAGGAAAAAAAATGGAGATGGCATGAGGTTAGTTTGAATTTTCTACGGTATTATTATGAAACTGCAAGGCGAGAAGTGGGAACATAAGATAAAGATGTCGGTCTTGTATTTAAAGATTAGAAAACACAGGAAAAAAAATGGAGATGGCATGAGGTTAGTTTTTCTACGGTGTTATCATGAGACTACAATGCAAAAATGAGCACATGAAAAAGTGTTCTAGCATTAAAATAAAAGTGTCGTTCTAATATTTAAAGACTAGAAAGCACAGGAAAAAAGTAGGGAGGGTTTGAGGTTAGCGTGGCTTTTGTACAGTATTATCATGAGACTGCAATGGAAAAAGGTGTTTGTGGTTAAGGAGAAAAAAAGAATAGTGTGGCTGTGAGAGGATGAGCAGTTCAACTTTAACTAGAAACACACACACACACACACACACACACACACACACACACACACACACACACACACACACACACACACACACACACACACACACACACACACACACACACACACACACACACACACACACACACACACCATCGCATTTCTGAGGCATAATGAAGGGGGACAAATTTGAGCCACTGTCCTGGGCCCTGATTAACTATGAAAACTGGACGTGAAAAAAATAATGATACAAAAATGAATAAATAAATAAAGAGTACAAATTTCCTTCTAAGCAGCAAAAGAAAGAGGGAAAAAATGTTCTCTTTGTTAAATGAAGAGTACAAATTTCCCTCTATGTGCAGCAAAAGAAAGAGTAAAAAAAAAATACTCTTTGTTTAAGTGAGAATTACTCCCCTGACCTTCTTCCACCCACTCCAGCCTGCCTCACCGGGAATGACTTGTACAGTACCTCCTCCCTCTCCAGGCACGTCCCTCACCTCACTACATTATTTCATTCTGTATTGGGTTGTTTTATTGAGGTTGTATTTTATTGAGGTTGATTAATTGGGGTTATTTTATTGTTTTATCATTGGTTGGGTTAGGTTTATTATTTGGTTACTATTATTAACTTTACTATTGGTTTATTGGATGGTTTACTGAGGTTGATAAGGAGAAGTGTTGCTCTCACCAGTCCGTCATATTTATCTGTTATGGAGAGAATATTTACCCGACTTAACATTGCAGCGAGCGGTCAGTCATAACAACCAAACACCACCACCACCACCACCACCACCGCCACCGTCACCGCCATTATCCTTCGCCGCGCCCCCTCTCCTCACTCCTGTAATCCCAGCAGGTGACGTTTCCCATAACACTCAGGTAACGCAACACCGTCATTAGGCCCTCATAACACCTGTGCTAATTACCATAACGCAGGTAACTTGTCCGCGAACCCTCACACTTTCTTTTTTAAACGTGTCCAGGCGGTCCATAAAGGCGAGATTAGTGTGCTTGCTTGGGGGGAGGAACGACCTTAATGGCGGCGGTGATTTGAGATAAAATGGGAAAGACGAGAAACAAGAAGAGGAGGAGGAATAGAAGGAGAAGAGAAGGAGGAAGAGAGGAAGAGAGAAGGAAGGGGAGGAAGGCTTAACAACATAAAAATAGCCGTGGGTTGTAATTATGTGGAACAAATTGTTATTGCAAAATGCAACGATTAAATGGAGGAAGGCTGTTTTTGTAAACAACGGCTGTCTCGGCGCTGGTGTTGCTGCTGCTTTGTGATGTTATGGAGAATAAATTTACTCCTTTCCTCGGAGCTGTTTTACACTTGCAATGTTAGTCTTCTGTCTGAGCAAGTGCGTAGGTCCCTGCTTCCAGCCACGAGCCAGGCTGGGAGCAGGAAAAGACAAGACGGGAACTCAACCACCAACACATCGCAGTAACTTGAATAACTACCTCGTCCTATGTTCCCGTGACCTACTCGTACTTGCCTTCAGGTGGTGCTCAGGTGACGTGACTACCCAAACTGTCCCGGTGAGTCAGCGACGGTGTGTGTGCCATCGTACTGAGCAGCTTTTAGTGTCCAGGAAACAGCTTGGTGGGTGTGATGAAGCTGCTAAAAATTAATAAAATAAAGAAATAAAGAAAAGCAGTCAGAGCACGTCCTGGACCACTGTGATTGGTATGCACTTCACTGACCCAGGACACTCGGAGACACTGGGCCACCACTGGTACTCAGGAGGCAGCAGTGAGGAGTGGACTGTATGGAGGCAGCCAGGATCAATATGGATCACAGGAAGCAGTACACCCAGGCTTGGCTCAGTACCTTGAAGGGTACACACACACACACACACACACACACACACACACACACACACACACACACACACACACACACACACACACACACACACACACACACACACACACACACACACACACACACACACACACACACACACACACACACACACACACACACACACACACACACACACACACACACACACATTAAGACAAAAGGCAGAGTTATGAGAAAAGTTTGGTTATTTCGAACAAAATTTCCTTTCGAACAAGTTTTTAGAATGTTTTGTTTTAATTTCAAGTGATTATCGTGTTCTTGCTATATATATATATATATATATATATATATATATATATATATATATATATATATATATATATATATATATATATATATATATATATATATATATATATATTATGAAACACACACACACACACACACACACACACACACACACACACACACACACACACACACACACACACACACACACACACACACGGAAAGAGAGAGAGAGAGAGAGAGAGAGAGAGAGAGAGAGAGAGAGAGAGAGAGAGAGAGAGAGAGAGAGGGTGGGGGGGAAGTTGTTTATAGCCCACCAAACAGTCTCGTCTGGTGCTGCGATAAAATGCGGAGAGATTGTGGCTGAGAGCTCCACTTCTCCAATTTTCTCCCCAAAGGAAGGTCACGTAACCTTGCCTTACTAGGTTTCGTGCCTGCCCTCAGCCTTTGGAAGCTAGGCAGTCATGTGTGGCGGTGCGCCGCGTGAATTCGGGGGCGTGTGATTGTGTGAACCCTTTCCCTGGGCGAGGTGTTCTTATTGGTGGGATGGAGGTCTTTTGTTGACGGTCCAGCATGGAGCATCTCATTACTAGGGATGGGCTCACGGAGGGTCTGATGGCGGTGACGGCCGGCAGAGGTCCTCAGATGACGTGCAGGGGAGTGTACGGCCGCCCCTCCTTTTCTTCGCCTATCATGTCACAACAGAAACACACACACACACACACACACACACACACACACACACACACACACACACACACACACACACACACCGCGTAGTGTAGTGGTTAGCACGCACGACTCACAATCGAGAGAGCCGGGTTCGAATCCCGGTAAGCGGCGAGGCAAATGGGCAAGCCTCTTAATGTGTGGCCCCTGTTCACCTAGCAGTAAATAGGTACGGGATGCAACTCGAGGGGTTGTGGCCTCGCTTTCCCGGTGTGTGGAGTGTGTTATCTGGTCTCAGTCCTACCCGAAGATCGATCTATGAGCTCTGAGCTCGCTCCGTAATGGGGAAGACTGGCTGGGTGACCAGCAGACGACCGAGGTGAATCACACACACTACCTACCTTTCTATCTTTAACTGTCCATCTGTCTATCTACTTTTCTATCTTTACCTATCTATTTATCTCAATATGTATTTATCTCTTTTCCTGCATCCATCTATCTGTCCATCTCATTATCTTTTTATACATGTATCTATCTTTTTATATCTATCTGTCTATCTATCTGTTTATCTATTTCATCACCAAGCAGGCTCTCTGAAAACTCATCTGGCTTCACACCACAGAATCCACCGCCTGTCTTTCGTGCCGCTCAGTGTGGTTGTCTTCAAATCGTGGGTCCAATATGGCGCTATCGTAATTTTCATGAACACTGCCAATGCTGGAACATTATGTGGAATTCCTCAGGCACTCCTACACGTTACCCAGTGTGAAAATCCTACTCGTCAGGGACACACGTTTCTGCTTTGAGGGAAAAATACACTTGGTCTGCAACACAAAGAGCCACTGACCTTGACCAGTGAGACGCCTTCATTAGCGATGCAAAACGTCCTTCCGCCGCCGAGTGTTTCCCGCCCAGTACATGGAAAGCAATGCAAACTCATCACACTTTTATTTCAACTTCGCTTGTTCTGCAATATTTGTTCTCTGTCTGATGATTTTTAGTAGCAAGTTTTATTCTCTAGACTCGCCTCACTCTACAATCACAGTACATCGCTCTGCACCTCAATACATGATGGAGCTTAAACCAATACGTATATGTTTTCATCCATCTCTTTGGTAACATGGCTCATAATCATTAATCATTTTAGTGTAGATTTTTCTTATATTTCTACGTCATCGCTTTTAATCTTGATACCTTACATTTGACAAGTAACAATTTCCATCACTCCCTGTTACCTCGGATAGTCATTTAGCCAGCCGGTCATTTAGCTTATTCCTTTAATCATTCCCCCAATCAGTTCCTGCGTCAGTTATGTGTTGCTCTATAATGGTCACTGGTAGCTTCCATCATCTCCTTTCATTCCCTCCCAGCGCCTCGTCTGCCTCTGCCCCTCTCGCCCCACGCCCCGCCACCGCGCACCACTCAGCGGGACTCACCACCTGCCTTCCCTTGCATCAACTCCAGGCCAGAGCTGAACGCGACATGCAATAATCGAGGGGATGATCAATGCACAACTTCCATTTATTATTTTTTTTTTAATCTACAGAGTTGCAATACACTGAATGATATTGAAGGGGAAGCGAGGGGAAGCCATATGAGGTATGTGTGTGTGTGTGTGTGTGTGTGTGTGTGTGTGTGTGTGTGTGTGTGTGTGTGTGTGTGTGTGTGTGTGTGGATGAAGTATGTTTGAGTGTTGCGGTTAGTCAGTAAATATGGGTGTGTAGTTTATTTGTTTATTTGTACATTTTTTGTTTTTTGGAAGTGGAAGTGGGAAGAGAAAAGTGTGTGCGTCCGTGTGTGTGTGTGTGTGTGTGTGTGTGTGTGTGTGTGTGTGTGTGTGTGTGTGTGTGTGTGTGTGTGTGTGTGTGTGTGTGTGTGTGTGCGTGCAATAATTAGTAGTCCTTCCGTGATCTATAGCGCGATATACCTTACCTTCCCACCATTACGGCTCATCCCCGCAGCTTGCCACACACTTGAGCCACAAAGCCGTTACCGAGATTACTTGCTCCCACCCTACCCCACCCTGCCCCACCCCCAGCCCTCTCTGCTGACTGTGCCCAACGTTAAGTGTCATGGAATTCTGGACTGTAACGCCATTAAACTGCGATCGACCATGATTTTATATTCTTCTCCTTTTAATATTTTTTTTTCGAAATACCGAAAACTAAAGCTGTAAAATGTTCTATCTAGTTCAGCTGCGTCATCGTACCAAAAGTCAGGCTGCTCCGAAGGGAATAGGAGTTTTTTTTTTTTTTTTTTTTTTTTTCATTGTGTTATACTACATATATACGATGAAAGCAACGTGATTGTAGATATCTGCGAAAAATGGCTGAAATATTTGGGGCACGGTCTCTCTTTCTTTCTCTCTCTCTCCCCTCAGCGTGCAGAGTTCCCAGGTTTCATCACAAATGTATTCTCTCAGTTTAGTGATGCGTTCAGTCCCTTTAAGGCAAAAATGTTTAACTTCAAAGACTCGCAGCCTCGGGGGAGACATGGAATTTTTCAGTGGACTTTAACATGTTGCGAGGAAAATATTCTTTACCCTCAACACAGTGGCTGTAAACACAACTTTCGCCCTAATTACTGCTTCTTCATTAGACTTACGGGTGCTCACGCTCATCGCTAGTACCTGTACTTACTTTATTAAGTCACAGGTTACGTTATTTCCTGAACGCCCAGTGCCAAGGTTTACAATGTTACCTGATGAGGTGTAATGGAACTTGGCTATTCTGTATCTTGTGATGCAAGTAATGTTGGTGCATATTCAGCTAAGTGTTGCAAATTTCTGCACAGTGCATGTAACTTTCTTAAAACTGAGGCGCAGCGTGTCCCGGGGCGTTGGGAATGTGACTCAAGCTTGTCCCGCTTCAGGATTATGGCGGTGGTCTTCTAACTCTGCTCCAGTTCCACAGTATGATTGTAGTTGGCCAAACTTAACAGCTCTGTGAAACACTAAACATGTGTCAGATGTTCGATTTATGCCGTGAAGAGAGGATGTCAAATGATTAATTAAGAATTGGCTGCATGTGAATACTTACAAATCCATTTCCTCAGACTATGTTCTTCAGTCACCTACTCTTACCTGTGCACTTATATACACCGTTGCTCAGGAAAACGAGAGTATTGTACTACGATGCACGCTTGAATTGCATCGCGCCGTGTACTCAAAGACATAGTAACTGTGACCGTACCTGCGGACTGTTTCCCGCGTCGAATTCACGAAACCATTCCCCGTGTGAGGTCAGCGGCAGGTGCAGCAGGCATAGTCATGTTCATCAAGGACTTACCGGCTCGCTGGCAGCTGCTGCATTCAGACGCCGCCTTTCATCTTTCCGGATCTTTATTCTCCAACTGCCTGGCATCAGTGAGCTTTTAACACGAACACTCATTTGTCAGTCAGAGCTGCTGCAGGAGGAGGAAAATGCATAATAACGTCTAAAATAATAAGCCGTATAAAAGGCGAATTCAGCGTCGGAACACATGCGACTGGTGGTGTTTGGGCCGCAGTGTGATTAGGTGCCGCTGTTGTGCGCGTGAGTGGCTGCCGGGATCAGATTACGTGTGATTGTACGTACGTGTAGGCGAAGCGTGATTGGGGTGAGGACAGCAAGCACAGGCTATAGGCAAGGCGAAGCAAGGAAGGCAAAGCGAGGCGAGGCAAGGCAAGGCAAGGCTAGGCAGAGCAGAGCAAAGCAAGGCAGAGAAAGGCAAAGCAAAGCAGGGGAAGACAAAGAAGGGATGGTAAGGCAAGGTAAAATAAGGCAGAGGAAGACAAAGCGAAGTAAGGCAAAACTGTAAGTCATGGCAAGGCAGAGGCAAGGTAAGGCAGGGCAAAGCAAGGCAGAGACAAGGTAAGGCAGGGCAAAGAAAGGCAAGGCAGAGGAAGACAGGGCGGGGATGATAGTATTCCTCTCTTCCTCTGCCACACTGGGATCACATGCCAGACATTCAGTGTCCACCTGGGTATTCGTTTCTGAAATGATGAGACAGTTATGTGTTTTATTCGTACGTTTAAGTATAAGAATTAATTGTTAGGGTTACCTTAATACGTACAATTAAGATGTTTTCTTCTTCTTCTTCTTCTTGTTCTTGTTCTTCTTCTTGTTCTTCTTCTTGTTCTTGTTTTTCTTGTTCTTCTTGTTCTTGTTCTTCTTCTTCTTCTTCTTCTTCTTCTTCTTCTTCTTCTTATTATTATTATTATTATTATTATTATTATTATTATTATTATTATTATTATTATTATTATTTTTATTATCACTATTCTTCTGTTTCTTCCTCCTCCTCCTCCTCCTCCTCCTCCTCCTCCTCCTCCTCCCCTCCTCCTTCTTCTCCTTCTCTTCCCTTTCTATTTCCTCCTCCTCCTCCTCCTCCTCCTCCTCCTCCTCCTCCTCCTCCTCCTCCTCCTTTTCTTCCTCTTCTTCTTCTTCGTCTTCTTTCTTATCTATGAATGACTGCAGTGAAGGCGGCGGGGCGTAGGAGTACACACCCGTCCGGTCCGCCGTGGAAAGCCAGAGACAGCCAGAGACAGCCACAGTTGGAGAATTGATCATTGGCATCCTTTGGCCCTCCCTATTAGATGTTCTGTTTTGTCATCGTAAAAAAAAGACGCGCCCACTTTCAATAGATTTTGCTTCACCTCTCTTACCTGGCAAGCTTACCGATACATCACCGTCTGGAGCCGTGCACCCAGCTAGCCAGCCACAGCCACCCTAATGCTGCTGCAGGAGAGAGTTTAAAAAAATGCTGTCCTCATTAATCGCCAAAGAGTGCAGTAATAATATGATCAATAGCCATCACGGGGACTTTTCCGCTAGTGCCATTGGCTGCTCCTAATGACCCGTGTCTGCTGCATTTCATGGGGAAGCGCTCCACAATTGAAATTTCGGAGCAAATGGGAATGTGTGTCCAACATCTATTTCCTCTTAGCTCTACAGGGGGAAAGAGAGAGAGAGAGAGAGAGAGAGAGAGAGAGAGAGAGAGAGAGAGAGAGAGAGAGAGAGAGAGAGAGAGAGAGAGAATATATGACGTGCAGAGAACAGAAAGGGAAGAGAGGCAAAGCAATAAAGAAGTAAGGAACGAAAGAATGAAGAGAATTGAGAGAGAGAGAGAGAGAGAGAGAGAGAGAGACAGACAGACAGACAGACAGACAGACAGACAGACAGACAGACAGAGAGAAGGTTATATATTCGTCAATCTTCCACCCTTTCTTGTCCCTCCCGTCTCGTGTCCTCAAAAATGGATCACGTATGGAGGCTCAGATATGTTAGTTTGTGATGAGACGCTGAATTCATTAACGGGGACATTGAGATGCATATAATGAATAATTAAAATCGACACCAGAGTAAATTTGAGCACCGAATGACACTAGAGAAGGAAGGAAGGAAGGAAGGAAGGAAAGGAGGGAGGAAATTAAAAGGAATAAAAAGAAAAAGGTGAGATTAGGAGGAAAAGGAAGACGAAAATAGAAAGGACAAATAGAAGGATATAGAGAGAGAAACACGTGCTCTTACAGTTGAAGTTATAAGTCATTTAGTGCCAGAGAGAGAGAGAGAGAGAGAGAGAGAGAGAGAGAGAGAGAGAGAGAAAGAAAGAGAAGGCCTAATCCCCTCTTCCTTCCTTCTCCCTTTCTCCTTGTCTCCCTCTTCCAACACTCCCTCCTCCTCCTCCTCCTCCTCCTCCTCCTCCTCCTCCTCCTCCTTCTCCTTCTCCCATTCCTCCTCATCCAGCTCCCCTCAGCGGCGTCCTCTCCCCTCACTTATTAGAAGTCTCCCCTCTCAACCATTCACCGATAGCGGTAACGTGGGGATAATCCTTACAAGGTCTTCAATGGGATTTCCGCGGGACTTGTAGATGATAGGGAGGGGAGGAGGAAAAGTCGCCTGCAGCACGGAGGGTATTGCCGGAGAGAGAGAGAGAGAGAGAGAGAGAGAGAGAGAGAGAGAGAGAGAGAGAGAGAGAGGGGGTTAGAGAATGACAAGGTAGAAGTGACTGTGCAAGAAAGAAAAATTGTTGTTATCCTGACCATTTGCTGGTTGTGTGGTGGTGGTGGTGGTGGTGGTAGAAATGACAATGGTGGTGGTACAGTGTGGTTTTATTACCTTCATTATTTTTTTTCCCATTACTGTTGTTTTCGTTGTTGCTGTTATCGTCATTATTTTTTTTTTCCTAAGAAATGTACAAGATGTTTCTTTTGTTTTTAATTTAATCGAAACATACAACAAACTTAGTGGACACTTTCTTGTATAGGCGTGTGTGTTTGGATCCTTTAATGTGTGGGTCGTGTAACGCAACTCCGCATCTGTATCAACTAGGTGCCAAGTCTGTACGTGGCTCTTTGTTTTGTGTTAAATCAAGATGTTTCTTTAAATCACAATACTCTCTCTCTCTCTCTCTCTCTCTCTCTCTCTCTCTCTCTCTCTCTCTCTCTCTCTCTCTCTCTCTCTCATAGTAGAGGTATTTTTATAATAATTTATGTAGTTGTTGATAAAGTTGCTGTTCATTCACCGCCACCAGACACTCAACCAACTTGACGGGATCAAAATTTCGAATCGGAGAGAAACATGGTGTTGTTTGGACTCCGCCTCGTGTACGACGAGCCGCAGCTGAGCGAACAACAGCCGCGGATGGCTTCCACTAGGGCCGCCTACGCACGGTGGAGCCGGGACCATGCCCGGCGGTTTGCCGTGGCCAGGAAGAAGGCCTCCCTGACGAGGGGGAGGAGGATCGAGGAAGACCATCCTCCTCCCACCGGGGAGAGACAGATTGTGACTGTGGAGCCCTCTTCTCCTGCCAAGGAGAAAGAAACAGTAACTGTGGGCCCACAGGACACTTGCAGCCACAAGATCACTGCACGGCGACCTCCCTGCGTGGGAGGGGACAAGAAGATTGTCACTGTAGGGCTGTAAGACACCGTCGAGGCGGCCGGCAGGGAGAGAGCGCTTCCCCTACTAGGCTTCCCCCACAGGGGAAACCGGTCCCCATGCTCGGCGGCCTCCGGGACA
>NC_059296.1:18194437-18204437 GCF_017591435.1 Portunus trituberculatus
CAAAAAAAAAAAAAAAAAAACTGCTGCAAGTATAGAATATGAACTTGAAATGAACGCCGCAGATAACGAAAAAAAGTGATCAAGTAGTCAAAACCTTTTATTCGTTGTAGATTTATTTCATCTCTGTCTACGTAGTAATAGGATGGTCTCCTTTCCACCACCAGGGGCTGACGGGGTGAAGAGTATGAAGGATCTTAGTACGAGTCTGATTGTGTGGTGATTGGTGTGGCCCGCATTGTGTGAGACTGCTGGCCTGGGAGATGAATAGATAGATAAATAGATAGATAGATAGATAGATACATGGATAGATTGATAGATAGATAGATAGATAGACTTCCCTCTAATCAGATCACATAGCAGCTTCAGAAATTTAGAAAGTACTAGCATCGTTAGTCACAAAGCAAAGAGTTAACCTCCTCAGTACCATAACACGTTTTTATATTCATTTTGCTTACTATTCGGTAATTTTAAACAGCTTCAGAAACTCATAAAGGGATTGAAATAGTGACGAGTCTGACCATCAAACTTCTGACCTCCATGCAAGCCTCCTAATGTAATGAAAATCGTCAAATCATACACAAAACTCATGTTAAAAATATCCCGGTACTGAAGAGGTTAATGATAAGCAGTATTGGTATATGAAACCTTTACTGATGGGGTTGATGGAAGCGGTGGTGGGGAGGAATGACGGGTGAGGGTGGCGGTCAGGATAGTTGCTGGCTTGGAATGAGGTGCTCAGGAAACAGCAAGAGAGTAATGAGGGCAAAGAAAATGGAGATGATCGTATTCATGGAAGACATAAAGATGATGAAGTGAGAAAATGACTAAACGCGTAGTGTCTGAGATGTCATTAGCAGAGTGCAGGTTATACAGGTGAAGGTAAAGAGGGAGGCGATGGAGGAAAAGAAAGGAAGGAAAGGAGGAGGAGGAGGAGGAGGAGGAGGAAGAGGAGGAGGAGCAGCAGCAGCAGGAGGAGCAGGAAGAGATGTCGCCCACGTAACACCATGTATCCTTAACACTTTTAACACTCTCTCTCTCTCTCTCTCTCTCTCTCTCTCTCTCTCTCTCTCTCTCTCTCTCTCTCTCTCTCTCTCTCTCTCTCTCTCTCTCTCTCTCTCTCTCTCTCTCTCTCTCTCTCTCTCTCTCTCTCTCTCTCTCTCTCTCTCTCTCTCTCTCTCTCTCTCTCTCTCTCTCATTTCTCTCTCTCTCTCTCTCTATTCTCATCTTGTTGATCATTAATGTTGTTGTCCACTCTAGAGTATCATTTAGGCAATGTTGTCTGTATTGTTGTTGTTGTTGTTGTTATTATTGTTGTTGTTGTAATTTATCATGTAAGGATCTTTTTTCTGTGTTCATCTGTTGCTATTTTCTTTCCCCCAGTGTAATTCAAGCTTCAAAATATTTCGTGAACTATACACAGTACATTTAAAATATTGTGTTGCCCACCACACACACACACACACACACACACACACACACACACACACACACACACACACACACACACACACACACACACACACACACACACACAACTCAGGTAATTTTCTCTTACATTGTGGCCACGCGATTGTCATTTGAACTTCATGAAATCCGTGAGCGAGTGAGGGAAGGGAAGGTGTAACGTGTAATGGCCGGAATGGCGTTCATAGCTGCTGGATGTTCCGCGCCTCACAACATTTGATAAGGCACCAAGTTAATTAACATTCCCGCAGGATTGTTAGTGTAAATGGTATTGTTTATTATGAACGCACTGGGCATGACCTCGTCTCGGTTACATTCCACCACCTTTAGCAGCTTTATTTATTTGCGTTACGCGTGAAAGATTCCTTGCTTGTTAAGTGTGTGCATGTTCTAGACAGCCAATTAACTGACGAGCTCCGCAACATTTCCGCCGCCTGTGTGTTGTTTTGTGTTGCTCCTGAAAGCCTGCTTGTGTGTGTGTGTGTGTGTGTGTGTGTGTGTGTGTGTGTGTGTGTGTTTTATCCGATGTTTTGTTCCTGGTACGCTGGCCGCTTTCCTGTGGTGTCTGAATAAATAATGAATATCGTACTGTGCAATGATATTTAGTGAAGGAAACCACTGGCTTAGAGATGTAAATGTAATGACTGTGACTCGTCCATTATATTTTGAGGGGGATAATAATTCAAAATTGACATGAATAGAAGAAATTATTTGAAGAAAAATGGGGTTTGTTAGGTTGTAGTTCTTTGAGGGTCTATTTATCTCTCTCTGACTGATTTATTCTTGGGTTTTATTTTTCAGTCTTAAAGTGCTCAGTTGTTTGATCTTAAATTGCCTGACTCTTTCGTATTATTTGTCATAGAAAAACTTTTCAAATGATTTATTTCTGAGACACTGTCGTTTTAGTGTATGTTTTTGCTGATACATATTTAATCAGTTTTGGGTACTATGGAAACAACACTGGAGTAATGATTGCCTGATAGTATTCCATTCATTTCTTTGACTAAAAAAAAAAAAAAAAAAACACTTTTCTTCACCTGTGATCTACATAATGACCAGCAGTGAGAGAAATGAAGATAATTTATTTAAACCTTACTTGACTTAACTCAGCCTGGCCATTGCATAAAAAAAAAAAAAAACGCTCTTATTAAAATACTATCCATAATATATTCAGTAAGCTATGTTGCAATTAATACTATGTGAGTCGCTACTTCTGCATCCTACCCACTTATTAAGGGAACACAGACGGTAATTGTACTCCCAAAGTTTGTGAGCAAATTATAACTGAACTCCTTAGTAAGTCCGCTAACCATGCTTGAATTATATGTCATTAAGGTAACACTGGCTTTTGGTAACTATTAAGCTATTCCCCCTTCCTCTTCCGCCTGTAATGTGCTTTTGTGTGTCTGACAGTTTCCATCTATCTGTCTAAATACACATGTCAATCTCTCTCTCTCTCTCTCTCTCTCTCTCTCTCTCTCTCTCTCTCTCTCTCTCTCTCTCTCTCTCTCTCTCTCTCTCTCTCTCTCTCTCTCTCTCTCTCTCTCTCTCTCTCTCTCTCTCTCTCTCTCTCTCTCTCTCTCTCTCTCTCTCTCTCTCTCTCTCTCTCTCTCTCTCTCTCTCTGTGTAACTCTCTATCTATCTATTCATTTGTCTTTCCGTCTCTCTACATATCTATGTGTCTTTCTTTCTGTCTGCCTGTGTTTTTTTTTCTGTCTATCTGTCTATTTATCCGTTTTTTTTTTTTTTCCCTTCCATCTATATATCTCACTATCTTTCGGTCTGTTTAACTGTCTATCTGTTTATGGCGCACGGAATTGCCTCTAAATGGTGCACATCTCTAGTACTGTATTACCAAGGCATGGAGGTTCACAGTTCACAGTGTTGGTATCTGTGACAGGAGAATGTGCTTAGATTTAGGAGCAATTTTCTCAACCAGTATTGATGTCTTTTATTTGCCTTTTAACACTCGTGGCTCAGGTGGCAGAGGGAAAAGCCAGCCAGCCAGTGTGACCCTAATGATTCCTGATTCTTTAATATTCACACTGATTACCCTTTCGCAGTTTCTGATTCCTTTCTTCCTCCAGTTCGCTCTCTTTTATTGACTTCCTCAACTCATTTCTTTCTTCTTTATTCTCAGTTTTATTCCCATTTCTCTCTCCTCATTCTTTTATTTTCTTTCTTAATCCGAGTATTTATTTTTTCGGTGCATCGGGTTTTAAGAGTAAATTATCCAGTTCGGTTATTTCACTGTTATTTCTTTTCTCAATACGCAAAGAAGGTCGACCCAAGGGCAAAAACTAGCTAGACTGTCAGTACACCAGACTACAGAGTATCAGACAAAGCCGACAATGGCATACGAAAAGAAAAGAAAAAAAAAAGAAATATAGAAAGACATGGAAATTATACGGCTATTATCGTTCCTTGTGTCAGAGAACCATAACTACGGGATACCGAGAAAATAGATAAATGAATAAATAGAAGAAGAAAGTATAAGGTTGCTATTTTTTTTGTAGGGGGGGCCATACAAAAGAAAGACAAAGGAAGTACATACTTACTTTTTTTTTTTTTTTGCAGGTGAGGGTATACAAAACAAACCACCACCAACAACAATAGCAACAAAAGAACGAAGAAAATACATACCTACTATTGCTGGAGGGGAAAGGTATAAAGAAAATATAATATGTGGTTACTTTTTCATTTATTTATTAGTCTACTAGTCTGTTACTACATAAGCTTACTGGAATGGCAGGTTATTGTGAAGGAGTGACAATGGTGTGGTTCAGCGGCTACGTGTAATGTAGTAGTATTAGTAGTAGTAATAGTAGTAGCAGTAGCAGTAGTAGTAGTAGTAGTAATAGTAGCAGCAGCAGCAGCAGCAGCAGCAGCAGTAGTAGTAGTAGTAGTAGTAGTAGTAGTAGTAGTAGCAGCAGTAGTAGCAGCAGTAGTAGTAGTAGTAGTAGTAGTAGTAGTAGTAGCAGTAGCAGCAGCAGCAGCAGCATCAGTAGTAGTAGTAGTAGCAGCAGCAGCAGCAGCAGCAGCAGCAGCAGCAGCAGCAGCAGCAGCAGTAGCAGTAGTAGTAGTAGTAGTAGTAGTAGTAGTAGTAGTAGTAGCAGCAGCAGCAGCAGCAGCAGTAGTAGTAGTAGTAGTAGTAGTAATAGCAGTAGTATGGAAGCTAAAGGGAATGACAACAACACACATTCCTAAACCAAATGTTTCCTTTATTTCCTCCACGCGCGTCCCGTTCCTGTTTGTTCCTGATTTGTCTGTTAAATTCCTGCTTATATTACCACTCGGCGGTGCGTTCCTGGTGTGCGGGTCGCGTATCCAGGCAGCGTATGTAGGGAACACTGGCTGGCTCTGAGCGCAAAAGTGACTCTCAGTTAACTCCCTTGCCCTTCTCGTGTTCTCTTTTCATTCTAGATTAGGGTTTGAGTTTTTTCTTAAATATATGCTGGCCGAGGGTTTTATTCTTTTATTCTTTTACATGCAGCTGTTTCGTTAGTATTCTTTTTCTTTCTGTCTTTCTTCTTTATTTCTCTTCTTTCTTTCTTTGTCTCTCTTTTCTTTTTCCTTTTTTCATTCTTTTCCTCCTTTCTTTCTTTTTTCTTTCTTTCCGTATTCACTTATTCATGTTTTGTTTGCTTATTATTTGTTTTTATTTCTTTATCTATTTATTTACTTCCTTGTGTATTTTATCTACATATTCATTTGATATCATGAATTTCATATTGTTAGCATGAATTTTCTGTTTGTATATTTGATTATTCCATTCATGTACTGTGCTGGTGGTGGTGGTGGTGGTGTGTAATTTGTGTGTGTGTGTGTGTGTGTGTGTGTGTGTGTGTGTGTGTGTGTGTGTGTGTGTGTGTGTGTGTGTGTGTGTGTGTGTGTGTGTGTGTTTGAGAATGTGAGCAATTTTTGACATGAACACCAAGATCATAAATGAGATTATTAATTTTTTATGTGTTGTTTATTTATTTGTTTACTTATCTATTTATTTATTCATTTATTCATTCTTACATTTGATTTATAACTAGGTCTTATTTTTTCAGTCATCTTTATTTTTCATTTGTTGTGCTTTCAGGTAGTTTTCTTTTCTTTTCTTTTCCTTCATGAATGTATCCCCGCGCCGGATGTTGTGTTGTGTGTCGCCTTCAGCACAGAGGTAGAAACACCTGTATCTGTTTCCTGGCGTGTGTCCCGGAGCGGTGCCTTGCCTTGCCCTCACACTGTTGCCAGCCACACACCTGGCCAATAAAGCCTCGCTCACCTGGCCGCCGTGCCTCTGATGGGTTCTTCGCCCTTGGTCATGATTTCCAATTATTTCCCTTAATTGGATCAGCTGCTGGGGAGAAGGGGAGGTGCAGGGGCGTCGCCGCTCGCCCGCCCAAGTCTGCGTCCACTAAGTAGATTGGACGCGCGTCTGCTTGTCCTTGATAGTGCGGGGCGCGGTGCTGTGCTGCTGCCGCACTGATAAGATTGTTTGGTACGCACTTGTTAGTACAGTGCA
Source organism: Portunus trituberculatus (assembly GCF_017591435.1). Taxonomy (NCBI): domain Eukaryota; kingdom Metazoa; phylum Arthropoda; class Malacostraca; order Decapoda; family Portunidae; genus Portunus; species Portunus trituberculatus. The sequence continues at coordinate 18,200,415 of NC_059296.1, forward strand.
TACATACACACATGCGTATACATTCTTACTACACTTGTAGCTATGTATGACGCGGTGACTCTGAAATTGTCCCACTCTTTTCTCAGCCAGCACCGTTTTCGGGATTGTTCTAAGAACGGGGAGTCTTCATGCTGTGACCACCCAAGACATTATTCACAAGCTGTGTGGAAGAGACAGAGTTTGACGTGGAGACCGATGGGGAGCAGTGTTCTTTTTTTTGGGGGGTGTAATATTATTATCACTATCATTATTATTATCTATTTCAACAGTTTGATGGAAGCTTTAGTAATCACCAAAGCAACTACACAGTGAAATAGTACAGTAATTTTGCCACGACCACCACTACGTCTACAGTTGATACAAAGAAAAAAATAGATCTATTTTTTACCAGTCTAAAGTAATGTATTTACATATTGCGACATTTCAAATGGAAAAATGTATTGAAACCTACACGCAACACGCAATTTGCATCGCGATATCATAGGCAAAGAGTGTTTGTTAGGTGAATCACAGCAAGTCACGCTTTACCTTCTGAACAAAGAGATTAACCTATTTTAAATCTGGGCTTTTCTGAGCTTGTGATCCCGGATTACAACTGATAAATTCTTGATGCAAACTTGGCTATCCCAGCTTATGATTCTACGAGAGAGAGAGAGAGAGAGAGAGAGAGAGAGAGAGAGAGAGAGAGAGAGAGAGAGAGAGAGAGAGAGAGAGAATATTAGCATTTCCTTAAAGCATACCTGACCTACGAAGACTGTTCACGTTTACACATTCTTATATTCCTGGACATGTTAACGATAAGGTAACACGTGACTTGACCGCTACATTCTAATCATCATACAAAAAATAAACATAAAAGTACGAAACGAATAGAAAAAAAAAAGAAGAAGAAAGGGTCACAAAGAAACAAGTCCTACGACCATATTTCTCCTCGCCTGTAGTAAAACCCTGGAAAATAAATACAAGCATACGTTCTTTTTAACCATTCGTTCACCACTACTGACACTTCATGGCCGCTGTGCTTGCATGTGTAGGGAAATTATCGCCATTTTCCATCAAGATGATAAGTTCAGTGGATTTCATTTGTGTTTCTTAAATGTTAATACGTCTGGATGTCTTTTCAAACTCATTCTTTTTGGTCATAAATGCTTCTCGGTTTTTCTTATATCAATTTTCCTCATCACATTTCATCACCAATAACTAGTCACCACCCCTGACCACCACCACCACCACCATTAACACCAGTATCATACAGCCCTTTCTCTCATTTCACCACAAACGCACCACCAAAACATCACTCCTGTCACCATTCATCACAATTCACCATCACCACAGCACGACTACCCATTACCTCACATCACCATTCATCACCACCCATCCTTCCCATCCTCTCATAGTGGCGGCCATCGCTCCTCATCACCCATAACCCTGCATCACCACCCTTCACCCCACGTGTGTCAATAGATCGTGTGTGGCGACCAGACATAAGGTTGTGGCATTATTTATAACCGTGGACGAAGCGGTGACTCGGCTGTTGCTAGGACCTCCAAACAGGGGAGAGAGAGAGAGAGAGAGAGAGAGAGAGAGAGAGAGAGAGAGAGAGAGAGAGAGAGAGAGAGAGAGAGATTCCATTAAAAGGATATATTGAAAAAAATAAGAAAATCCACGAAAATTGAAAAATAAAGGTAAAAAAAGTATTGAGAATAAAGGTCATGTGGAAGCATAAGGTCAGAAAAGAAGAAAAAAAAAATAGAGCCCATACAGTCTTGATTAGGAAATGACTCGAGTAACAAAAAAAAAAAAAGACGAAAAAGAAAGAAAAAATATATGTAGAGTCAGTCTCGTTCTAGAGAGAGAGAGAGAGAGAGAGAGAGAGAGAGAGAGAGAGAGAGAGAGAGAGAGAGAGAGAGAGAGAGGAAGAACAACACAGTAAGAAATTACATGGAAAATAGATCATAGGTCTCTGCATGTGACTTTCTAACGCTTTCACTGCGATACGAGACAATGAACACACTAGAAGTCACGCATGAAATCTTTATAAGCATCAATAAGAAAGCAGAAGATAAAAAAAAAAAAAATGTCAACTACGTAACTTGAAAAATTATAGATTGCTTGAGAACAGATAAAAGTGATACATAATTAAAGAAAGATTACCAAATGGCTGTGAAGGAGTTAACGCATAAGCTTCCATTAACCCCCTTTAGTACTGGGACACATTCTTACCCTGAGTTTGGATATGATTAAACTATTATATTGATATTAGGAAGTGTTTATGGTGATTATAAGATTAATGGCCAGAGTCTTCACTATTTTAATCCCCCTCGTAAGTTTTTGAAGCCGTGCAAAATCACCAGAAAGTGAGCAGAACGAATATGAAAACGCGTCGTAGTACTAAGGGAGTTAAATGCTTTGCTCTCTATTCACTGCAGTTATCAAAGGGCCACGGAGATGAATAGGCGTGTCTTCATATTGTCATGGCGTATAATATTCAAACTATCAAAAATCACGACAAACACTCCTAAAAATTCCTGCTTATACATGGAAATTCCTATTAAATATTCTACTTTCTTATGAGGACATGTTTCAAAATCTACATGGACGGTTAGTTATGTTTTTTTTTCTCTCTCTCTCTCTCTCTCATTTATGGTGCGCGCGGAATACGTCTTAAAACACCACAGGACTCACGAAAATATCCATGAAAAATACAAATAAATCTCGATTCTGTTGTATGTGTTAGAATGTAGAGAACTCAGAAATTGAACACTTTTTTCATGCCTTTTAGTGAAGTCTGTCTCTGTCTTAGTTGTGTTTTACGGCTCTCTTATCTCACTCATTAGGCGGAATACATCTTAAACATCCCAGAGTCACAAAAATACCCATGAAAAGAAAAAAATAATAGTGTTGAATGAAATAGAATGTACAGAAGAGAAATTTGACACTTTTTTCCATGCGTTTTGGTATTATTTTTTTCTAATTTATGACGAGGAATACATTTTGCAAATACACCAAAGTCACGAAAATACCCTTAGAAATTTCGAACAACAAAACTAGAATTTGTTAAATGTGTTGAAATGCAGAGAAATGAGAAAGTCAACATTTTTATCCCGTGATTTGATGAGGTCTTTCTCGTTTAGTTATTTTTTTTTTATCATCTTAAAACACCACAGATTCACAAAAAGTCCTCACGAAATAGAAAAAAAAAAGTCAAACAATAAAACAAGAGAGAGAAAATCAATACTTTCTCCTGTGATTTAGTGAGACGCTTCCTAAGTACTTAACATTCTGCAGTCTTTGTTACTCCACATTATACTTGCTAAAAATTACTAAATCCATTGTTTTATTGTTTTTCTTCTTTCTTGTCGATATTTATAAAGGTTTCGTGGCCTCTAGTGGTGTGAGGTGTTCGCATGGCAGTGAAAGAGTTAAGAATAGACGATTTTATTTGCATTAGGGAGTGTCCATGGTGTTCAAAATGTTAACTGGTCATATTCTTTACTATTCTAATCCCAACATGTGTTTCTGAAGCTGCATAAAATCACCAAATGAATGTAAAAACGCGTCCTGGTGCTGAAGAGATTAAGTGGACAAAGGAAATGAAATGAAGTCAAATTATTACTTCTTTTTTCGTTTTTGTCAATGTTTATAAAGGTTTGGTGGCCTCTAGTGGTGTGAGGTGTTCGTAACGCAGTGAGGGAGTTAAGAATAGAGTGTTCTGAGAGTGCAAAGGAGAAAAATGAAGTCAGATTATCCTTTCTTTTCGTTCTCGTCAATGTTTGTAAATGTTCCGTTGCTTCCAATGGTGTGCGGTGTTCGGATCGCAGTGAAGGAGTTAAGAATGGAATGTTTTGAGAGGAGAAAGGAGAAAAATGAAGTTAAACTATTATTTTTTCATTCTCGTCGATGTTTATTAAGATTCCGTTGCCTCTAATGGTGTGAGGTGTTCGTATCGCAGTGAAGGAGTTAAGAATAGAGTGTTTTGAGAGTGCAAAGTAGAAAAATGAAGTCAAATCGTTGCGTAACTCT
>NC_059296.1:18209437-18214437 GCF_017591435.1 Portunus trituberculatus
CACACAGGTCCTTCCATCAACAGGGTGTGTCGCAATGAAGGGACGCCAGGTAGAAAGAGAGGGAAGGGGAAGAAAAGTTGAAATATTACCAAGTCTGAAAAATATTAATCCCTCACAAACACACCTTCCATGTCGGAGGTCCCAGGGGGGTGAGGGAGGGAAGGAAAGGAGGGAGGCATGGAGGGAAGAATGGAGGGAGAGAGGGAGGGAGTTGGCGGAGCATTCGTGGTTCGTGAATAAATCAAGGGGACAAGTAACAGGCACGCTGTGATGCATTTTGTGCGCGTGGTCAAAATTCCGGACATGATAGAGAGAGAGAGAGAGAGAGAGAGAGAGAGAGAGAGAGAGAGAGAGAGAGAGAGAGAGAGAGAGAGAGAGAGCACATATTATTTGACTATACCATTATGATACTACTACTACTACTACTACTACTACTACTACTACTACTACTACTACTAAAACAACTACAACTAAAACAAACTGTGTATTATATCTTTCTGATCTAAAGTTACAATTACTTTACCCCAAAAACTAAACTGGAATCGAGAGCTACTTCCTTGTATCTCCTCACTATTGGCTCGCACTTTCACTCTCTCTCTACCCTCCCATCTGCCTCTCGCCGCTCCGTCACATTTTACAGCGATGAGTCTGGAGCGGGAAGTCTTTGAGTCTCGCCAGGAAAGAGCGAAGATAATATTGCTTGCAAGAAGTTACGGCACCAAAGTTTATCAAATATCTGGAGGAAGCATATCGGACCGGTACTGCTGCAGGAGGGCGAGGGAGAGGGAGACTCGAAGCTCTTGACGAGGTGACGATACAGCGAAGGTGACGCTTTGATGATGTGTAGCAGGGAAAGTGTAGCAGTGAAGGAATGAGGCGGTGAGGACGTGGAAATGAAGTGAAGCTGTGAAGGCGAGAGAGTTTATATTGAGAGGAACGTAGAGGAAAAATGAAGATGTGATGTTTTATAGTATTCAAGATAATAATCATAGTAGTATTTGTGTATGAGAATAAGAAAAAATAGAGGAATTAGCGTTTTGAGATGCGCAAGTGAAAAATAAAAACGTGTGGTATTTTTTATAGTATTTAAAGACGATAATGATAATGATGATAGTATTAGTGTAAGAAAATAAAAAGAAATAAAGTAACTATCGTTGAGGTCATATTGATATAAACATAATCTATAGAATATGTAACAAAATCAAAATAACCTATATTAAAACTACCAGCGTCTTTGCACAAAATACACTTACGAGCAACAAAACAGACATCAGAAGGGACAGCGCTGTTCTTCATCGGTGTTCGCTGTGTCAGATTATTGTCAGGATGTTACCAGGCTGGGCGGAGAATGAGATCTGGGCGGCAAGAAGAGAGGACAAGAGGCGGCGGCGATAAGAGCTCCTATAGTGTATACAAGAAAGAACCCCAGGCAGTTTTATTTACAACTTTCAAACTTCACTAAACCACCAATCACAGAATAAATAGCTGAGATATAATTATAATGCATGACAGCCCACTTACAGCTCGTGTGGACCTTTACACCCCACGAAACTTACTGATTGACTTATACTGGATGAAAAACAACATGTATTTAGATTGCATGGACATGAAGTTACTATCCTTATCGCTGAGAACCTCACGGACATTATTTTGCTTTTACCCACACCCTTTTAGCTTCATTAAATCACAACCTAACTTAACGACCAAACCAAACTTAATCTACCCTAACCTAACCTGATCTAACCTAACGTAAGCAAAACAAACGTAATCTAACCACACCAAACCAAGCCCAACCTAACCTAACCTATTTCACCCTAACCCAGCCCAACCAAATTTCACTAAACCTATCCTAACCCAATCTAACCCAGTACAACCCAACCAAACCTAACCTAATAAGACTAAATACTTTGATACATTTATACCAGATGAGTAACCACACCATTTTGAGACTCCATGGCTACGAAATAATGATCAGAAACTTGGCAGGATACACAGGAGCAGGTGCCGCGGGTCTTGCAAGCGTCGATGGTCACCAGCTTGGCGGGTTACAGGCGGCGGCAGCTTCGGTGTATGTAGTCGGGGCACTGCTGTGGCTGGAAAATGCAAACCCTCCAGAGACAAGTGTTCCTGTCTGTATACCTGGTTTGTGGGTGAGTGAGGACTAGACAAGGGGATGTGTATGTGAATTTTCTTTCTCAAGTTAAAGTGACGCCAAGACTTATGTTTTCACGTATTAGGAGAGAAAAAAAATACTCACGTTATTTTCCTTTATTTATCTATTGGTAGCTCTCTCTCTCTCTCTCTCTCGGTAAACACTTGCTAATGCCTCTCGCGAACCCTCCCACCGCCTCGATAAAGTCTCTGATCTACATATTCGGAGCCTCATTCGGAGTTCTTTAGTGTTTTTGTGGCTAACGAAGCGAAGTTCACGACCTAACTTTGCTCTATTACGGCAGAGAGAGAGAGAGAGAGAGAGAGAGAGAGAGAGAGAGAGAGAGAGAGAGAGAGAGAGAAACGTAAAGCGGACGACTCCATTACCTTATTGGGGGAGTAACGCAGGGTCATAAATAAGAAAGGGAGACATGACCAGGGGAGCAGGCAGGAAAGGGGAAAGGGGGTGGCTATCAAGGGGATTATTGCCAAAGTAAGGGGGAGAGGAGGGAGGGAAGTGGGGAGAGGGAGACGAGGATTATCAAGTATGAAAGAGCTTGGTCAGCATTTTCATGAATTCATTGTGCAAGTCTTTAGAGGAGTTTCCCTGATTGTGGGTTTGGGTAATGACAGAGCAAGGAAACGGACGCTTTTGTTTATATTTATTCACTTTTTTCATAAATTTACAAAGGTACTGAGTCATTCTTAAGATTATACATTTGGTATCTCTTGGGATGAGCTTGAGGTATGTTACAACTTGTACTGTAATGTTTGTTTGCGTGCAGGCTTTCCTAATTCCTAATTGGCACCGAAATTTCAAGCCATTTTTATCGCAAGTCGCGAAACTGACCCGTCACATTGTTCCAGTATACATTTCTGTCCAAAGCACCACAGATCACACCGTCACAAACGCACACCGACGTAAGAGCGGAACAATAAATGAGTTTTTTCTTTCTTTATATATCTAAATAACAGGCATATTTGTCTATACCGCACGAACGTTCACTAAAAGCTGTCAGCACACCACTGGACTAAAAACAGTATCACATTCGTTAAATTCACGTTTTGGCGAGGTTTCTCTTCTTTTCATCTGTCTTTCCACTTTCTCGAACTATATTCTAACACTGTTCACTGTTCGTCTGCGTCTCAGGTTGTTCCTTGATAAACAACCAGAGTGTCAGCCTTGGGTTACGCCTCGCCTCGCAGTGTCGCACTCTGCCACTGTCACTAACGTTGCTGATTGGCACAGTTCCCATGGACTCTCCACTGCCACGGCTTTCATTCCACGTGCGTAGAGGAGAGGACGCCAGAGTTAACACTCTCCAGCGTGGTGGACCACAGCACAACCACATCCCGCGAGAAGGTGGATGTGGACACAGACTCAGCCAGCCGACTGTTCACGTCGGGGAGGGACTGAGAGTGACAGATGGAACCGAGGGTAATGTTGGGGATGGCTGACACCAGGTTGAGGATGGAGTGAGCGGTGTTCCTGGTGGAGTTGTTGTCCCGCCTGCTGCTGCTGTGTGGAGAGGCTGTTTTGCCGCCGTCCTGGGAGATACTGTTCATCCTGCCATTCTCCATCTTGTGCGCGTCGTCGTCATCGTTGTTGTTTTCTCCTTGCGGGCGTCCATGTCTCCTGACTGCTTCCCTGGCCCCTGGCGGTTGAAGGACAGGTTTCCCAAACCCGACTCCAGAGTCACGCCTTCGTGCCAGTTCAGTGTAGTGCACAGAAAGCGATCCAAGCTAGGCATGGATGCAAGGAAGCGCTTCTTGTAGGAACAGAGCTGAGGCGTTGCTGCGACGCCCTGGGCTTCCTTAAAGGTTGAATCTGGACTGCCAGGCTGTTTGCTGGTGCTTGAAAGCCTCGCCTGCTCCCGCCGGCAAAATTTTACTAAATATCGGCACGCGAATCCCAGCGTCACGATGCACAGGAACCCGATGGAGGTGAATATTGCCGTTGAGTAATCCATATCTGTCTGGTGGTGGCTGGTGGCGCAGGATGACTGATGGCTGCGTGTGGACGGCGAGACAGGACAGCAGTGACTGAAGGCTCAGGGCAGAGGCCTGAGAGGCGAGTACAAGTGGTCCCTTAAGAGACCGTTAATCCTTTTTTTAAATCCTTGAGAATTGGCAACTCAGGGAGAGAGGTCACTCCCGTGTCAAATAGGCCACAGCAGCATACGTCTGACCCCGCCCACCTGGCGGAAAGTTGTTGCCGGGCGGCGGCCTCACGCGGCTCTCACAGGACACTGTCTTGTTCCTAACGTTTTCAGCAAAACTTTACTTATTTAATTTTGTTTTATTTAACCGAATCCACAGAAACGATACTGGAAAGGTTTGAAAAATAACATTTGTTTACTCAGACAACGTCCAACTTCTCACATTGCCTCCACTATTCACACGTATCATGCATACCTCTAATTCACGCCAGACATGCAGCCCCCGCACGTGCTCCTCCCGTCCCCTCCTGCTCAGTGCATGTCGAGGGGCCACTTCTCGCCCCAAGCAATCGTAACTCGTACGTAGTGCTGATCAGGCTGTGCGTGGGGGGTTGGACACACCACTTCCTTTGTAATTTGTTCTCGTAAAGTAGGTAACATGCTTATCAGGTGTGGGGCGGAGCAGCGACACTTGCGCCGCCTCCTTCCTTTTTCCACCGCCGTGCTAAGTGGAGAGGCTTGAGGGTTGGGGCTGGCCACTGTGGGGGCGGAGCGGGGCGAGCAGGGAACAGCTGGCCAGGTGTGAAATTCCCGTTCTGGTTCCCGCGGTGACGTATGGGTATATCCTAGCCCTCACGGACAACATATCGTCCTGAAGGGCGCACGCAGATGCCACACCGAGGATTAGCC
>NC_059296.1:18219437-18231937 GCF_017591435.1 Portunus trituberculatus
AGAAAAAGAAAAATGCAAATGAAATCACGCCGCAGTGCCAGTTGTGAAAAGAGTCGCGTTTATTACATTACAACATTTCAACGCATGAAAAAAGAACAACGAAAAGAAAAAAAAAAGAAACAGAAAAATGATAATACTGCTATGATTTTTTGTAATAAGGCAGTACATATATTTTCCATGACTACTATTATCATTTAAGTATCTGTGTAGGTGTCTTGTTAACTTCTGCACACGTTAAGCCTCTGTAACCATCATCATCTGGTTCACTAACTCATCTATATAGTGTGAACCAGCATCAGGGGAATCAGTATTTTTTCTCACTGAATTCATCGTTCCTCATCCTCTCTCTCTCTCTCTCTCTCTCTCTCTCTCTCTCTCTCTCTCTCTCTCTCTCTCGATCGCTCGCTAATGTGACACTTTTCAAGGCCTTTCATCCGTTAATACGCCGCTCATTATTGCCTGTGGCTCTTTCTCGCTCAGGTGAATAGTTTCTTTTTTTCCTTTTAACTTTTCTTCATATCTAATTCCATCATCTCTCTTTCCAACGTTACGCTCTGATCTCCCTCGGTGACGCCTCCGTGCACCATTTGATTTTTGCCTCCAGCGGAAAGATATGTGCTCGTGTGAAAGGAGTATTCTTAGGTGCGTAATTGTCCATTTGACGACTCTCTCTCTCTCTCTCTCTCTCTCTCTCTCTCTCTCTCTCTCTCTCTCTCTCTCTCTCTCTCTCTCTCTCTCTCTCTCTCTCTCTCTCTCTCTCACACACACACACACACACACACACACACACCCGGTAGCTCAGTGGTTAGAGCGCTGGCTTCACAAGCCAGAGGACCGGGGTTCGATTCCCCGGTCGGGTGGAGATATTTGGATATGTCTCCTTTCACGTGTACCCCTGTTCACCTAGCAGTGAGTAGATACGGGATGTAAATCGAGGAGTTGTGACCTTGTTGTCCCGGTGTGTGGTGTGTGCCTGGTCTCAGGCCTATCCGAAGATCGGAAATAATGACCTCTGAGCTCGTTCCGTAGGGTAACGTCTGGCTGTCTCGTCAGAGACTGCAGCAGATCAAACAGTGAAACACACACACACACACACACAGACACACACACACACACACATGAATATATATATATATATATATATATATATATATATATATATATATATATATATATATATATATATATATATATATATATATATATATATACGATTTTTTTTTCATGTGCTTATGGTATAAAGCTATAATTCAGGGCAACTGGGATAGGAATTGCGCGGTCTGAATATTCTTGACACACTGGAGTCTGTCGGGCGAAATGCGACCTTCTTGCTTCCTCCGCTTTATTGTAAGCTGAGCTTCTTTGCCAACTTTTTAGGTGCTTGAAAAGAAATACGTAAAAGTGTGTGTGTGTGTGTGTGTGTGTGTGTGTGTGTGTGTGTGTGTGTGTGTGTGTGTGTGTGTGTGTGTGTGTGTGTGTCTGTGTCGTAGGGTAATTAAGTAATTTAGTTCATTAGTTGAGTTAGCAAATTCGTTAATCATATCCGACCATTCTAAGGTCTGTAGTTTCTTGTTGACTTGACGTGCGCTGGAGAAGTGTGGTGTGTCGGGAGTTACAAAAATGTTTTATGCAAGTAGGATGTTTATTTGTCTCAATAATTAATTTGATTTGTTAATTCTTTACTGTTATTATTGACTTGGGATTTTCGAAAATTGGTTTGGGACAGAAGTGATTGTTGAAGGGATTGAAAATATCTTCAATACAAATATTGTGGAAGTACCGAGAAGTGTGTGAGTGCGAGTGTCTTGTGGTGAGGAAAGCCTGGAGTAGACAGAAGGCAAGGGTTTCAGATCAGCTTAACCTGCGGCGATTACATTTGTGGAATAATACACTGGTCGTTGGGAATTTAGATGACCTCTGACCCTGTTCATTTGTTTATTAATTTGTTATTCCCTTACCTTATTTCCTACAGTAATACATGAAGTACTCTTGCTTCCTACTAACTGAACTCCACTGTAGCATATCTTATTTAAAACCAATTCTTGAAATGAGACAAACTTTATTCTACTTAAATTTTTAGCAATGTTGTGTATTTCAATTAACTCATTTTGACATTTTTCACCTCTGCTATTTTTACCTGTGTCATTTTTACCTTGTCATTATTACCTGTGTCATTTTTTTTTTTTTTTACTTATGCCAGTTTTACCTGTGTCATTTTTACCTGGGCCATTATTACCGTTCACCTCTGTACCACCAGGAAGCGTCACTTTAGAAGTACGTAATAGTATAGAATAGTGTGATATATGTATTGTGTTATTCTTAGAGAGAGAGAGAGAGAGAGAGAGAGAGAGAGAGAGAGAGAGAGAGAGAGAGAGAGAGAGAGAGAGAGTAGAGAATAGAATGAAATCAAATAAAATGGAAGGAAGGGTGACCATTCAGCGTACTGGTGCAGGTGGACAGAAAATGGAATCGAGGGTGACGGGGCGGGAAGGAGAGGGAGGCGTCGGTGGCCCTTTTCATTTTGCAGCGAATGGACCTTTAACTGTAGGAGGTGGCGTGACGCGTTGACCCTCGCGCCCTCACGCCCTCACGCCCTCAGGCTCTCACCTCGTTCTCCCTCCCTTGACCCCACGAGGCTAGTACAGGTTTTGGTGGGGAGGAAAGGGGGCCCGGAAATGGACGCTCCTTTATTTTTTTTTCATTTATTTATTTTTTTCTATGCTATAGAAAAAAAAATACGTGAAAAACAGTTGTAGAGAAGAAAAGAATGAAAGAAATAGCTACATGTTTTCTGTTGTGTTTAATCTCTCTCTCTCTCTCTCTCTCTCTCTCTCTCTCTCTCTCTCTCTCTCTCTCTCTCTCTCTCTCTCTCTCTCTCTCTCTCTCTCTCTCTCTCTCTCTCTCTCTCTCTCTCTCTCTCTCTCTCTCTCTCTCTCTCTCTCTCTCTCTCTCTCTCTCTCTCTCTCTCTCTCTCTCTCTCTCTCTCTCTCTCTCTCTCTCTCTCTCTCTCTCATCACGTGACAGTGACAAACACAGCATACTCACATCACTACTTGCGCTCCGTGGATAGTAGCTCGTCTCTCCTGGCTGGGTTACAAAAGGCGGGGTAAGCGTGTGGAGCGGAAGGGATGTGTGAGTGTCAGGTAGCATGAAGGATTATGATTTGTTTGACTGTAGGAAACACAACGCTAGAGGGAAATATAATGATATGTTGGAAGGAGAATATATATATATATATATATATATATATATATATATATATATATATATATATATATATATATATATATATATATATATATATCTTCTATTACAATTGTTTCTCTCTTTTAGTTGTGCGTAGTTAGAGAACCCAGGGGAGCTGAGAAATGTAGATACACACACACACACACACACACACACACACACACACACACACACACACACACACACACACACACACACACACACACACACACACACACACACACACACACACACACACACACACACACACACACACACACACACACACACACACACACACACACACACACACATCTGAATCCAAGATGTACCAAATAAAATACATTGATGTTTTTAAGAAGCATTACAGTTACCTTCTTTTAAATGATAAATTTCTTTTAGTCATGTACAGAACCTTCTATAAAACTGAGAAACAAACATACGTACACACATACATCCCAACACACACCTGAATTCAACATAAGCCAGGGAGAATACAGTGATGGCTTAGAAAGAGCATATACACTTAACCTTCCTTTGTATAATAGTTTCTTTCAGTCATGTGTAGCTGGAGAACACGCCACAGAGCTGATAAACATACAGTCACACTTAACATACATACAAACACCTGAATCCACACTTAGCTTCCTTTATGTAATATTTTCTTTCAGTCCTCCACAGTTAGAGAATCCAATATAGAGCTGACATACATACACACATACGAGTACAAACACGCACCTGAATCCAACACACACCAAGGAAGTATATTGATGTTTTGTAAGGAGCATATACACTTACCTTCCTTTATGTAATAGTTTCTTTCAGTCGTGTAAATCTGGAGAACCTGCTACAGAAGTGAGAAACAAACAAACATATATACATACATACATACACATACACCTGAATCCAACATGCGCTGAAGAAAATACATTGATGTTTTGGAAGAACCATACATACTAGAGAACCCGCTATAGAACTGACACACACACACACACACACACCTAAACCCAAGATGCACCAAGTTAATCTCAAGTCGCCAGGTAATATTCAGAGTATATAGATATTTCCGCCAGCTTTAATTACGCTCTCACCCGTGCTAATATTTCTACAGGCGGGTTCAGGCGAGTCGTGTTGACTTTATGTGTTCCCGGAAAAGGGTGAGATTCTATGTGTTCTAGTCGTAGTGGGGTTGAGGTGAGTTACGTGCCGAACCCAGTTAAGGGAAGGGAAGGGAAGGAAGGGCGTGGGGGTGTTGGAGGAGGAGGAGGAGGAGGAGGAGGGGCAGGTAGCGACGACAGGGAGGAAGGACAAAGGGAAGGGACAGGTTGGGTGTGTAAATGTGTACAGGTAATGAAAGGTGTGCTCAGGTGAGACATTGGCCTCTTGGGTAATACTAGATGACAGAGTAGTGGTGTGTGTGTGTGTGTGTGTGTGTGTGTGTGTGTGTGTGTGTGTGTGTGTGTGTGTGTGTCTCGGGGTCTTGTGGGAGTCTTGTGGGTTGGTGATAGCGCCCAGACCGCCGCCCTCACAAGCCCGGATCACGTCGCTAATCACGCTTTCTCCGATCTGAAGGAGGAGGAGGAGGAGGAGGAGGAGGAGGAGGAGAAGAGTAAAAAGAGAAAAGAAAAAGAAAAAAACTATCACTAATGGTAATGGAGGTGGTGAAGAAATGGCAGGGAGAATTCGAACCAAATGATATTCCCTCCTCCTCCTCCTCCTCCTCCTCCTCCTCCTCCTCCTCCTCCTCCTCCTCCTCCTCCTCCTCCTCCTCCTCCTCCTCCTCATCTAACCTTGCCCTCCCCAGTCCTCTCCCTCTCTCCTAATACCATCACAGATCTCAGGTGGAATCCTTCGAAGGTTTGACAAAACTCTGAACCTCTTTATCCCGCTCGCATCTTGCCTAATGGCGGTGGATTAAACTGGCAAACACACTCCTTCATAAAAGACGGACAGGGGGAAACTTTTGAGGTGTGTGTGTGTGTGTGTGTGTGTGTGTGTGTGTGTGTGTGTGTGTGTGTGTGTGTGGAGAAAGGGAGGGGGTGGTGCGCTTTCACTCTAAGATAACCCATGTTTATCTAGTTTGCCAATTGGTTTGTCCAGTTCGTGTTTTGAGTACGAGAGAAGGTTATGAAGCTTAAGAAATGGCGCTGTGGTTATTAATCTAGAGGGTTTTTTTTTCCTTCACTACTGCTCTGGGTGGGAAACTAAAGGAGGGTGGAAGGAGAACGAGGAAGAGGTAAATGTGGAAGAGGAGGAAAAGAAGGCGGGAAGAAGAGCAAGGAAGAGGAGGAGGAAAAGAAGGCGGGAAGAAGAGCAAGGAAGAGGAGGAGAAAAGAAGGTGAAGGAATACACAGGAATAAAAAGGAAATCCAAACTGCAATACCATAAAAAAAAAAAAAGTAGAAGGAGAAAACGTAGGAATACAAAGAAAGTACAAACAGCAGCAAAGCGCGAGGATAAAGGGTGAAGAGGAGGAGGAGGAGGAGGAGGAGGAGGAGGAGGAGGAGGAGGAGGAGGAGGAGGAGGAGGAGGAATGAATTAAAAAGAGAAGCATTTTAGAAGGATGAGAACTTAAGATTGGTTAGAGATGAAATCCATCTTTTCTACCCCTCGCTGTGCTAATGCCCCGTGGTGATCTTTTGCCAAACGCTGAGTTAATATTGAAGCGTGCCGGAGGACCTGTGTGTGTGTGTGTGTGTGTGTGTGTGTGTGTGTGTGTGTGTGTGTGTGTGTGTGTGTGTGTGTGTGTGTGTGTTGGATAGCGGACCGTGTGTCTGGGAGAGAGAGAGAGAGAGAGAGAGAGAGAGAGAGAGAGAGAGAGAGAGAGAGAGAGAGATCACGTATATACAATGCATCACATTTCATATCTGAACAAAATAGGTGTAAAACATGAACACAACACAAACTAAAAAAAAAAAAAAAAAAAAAAAAAAGACGAAAAGAAAAACTAACTATACCTTAAAGCACGCAAGAAAAATAAGCAGAAAACAAGACGAAAATAAAGACGTGGTTTAACGAAACACACACACACACACAAAAGGAAAACTTCATGACACGCGCTGAACAAAGAGAGAGAGAGAGAGAGAGAGAGAGAGAGAGAGAGAGAGAGAGAGAGAGAGAGAGAGAGAGAGAGAGAGAAGAGATGTAAGCAAGCAAAGAACACGCAGGAAGGAAAAACACACAAAAAAAAAACATGAAAGCGTGACGAAATAGAGACTTTGTAGTAGTTTAATAAATGGAATAACGTGTTTTAGGACTTGACGAGATGTGTTTAGTGACAGGGACGCGAGGAAGAAGGAAGGCGAGTATGCTTTGTGGTGTGTTCTATGTGCCCTGTGTGTGCTGTGTGCTGCGTGAAGGAAGACGAAGGACCACGCACACATCAGTCACCTTCAGCACAAATTACTAGTTACCTTGCGTTGAAGTAGGTGTTAATGTGTATATTTACCTCTCCCACCCAACACCCTCCCTGTAAAGTAAAGGAGGGGGAAAAGTATACATATAGAAGGGAGTATTTTGTATGTTTTGTATTCTTTTAACCCTTTCAGTACCAATGCCGCGCTTTTTCATATTCTGGTTACCATTTGGCGATTTTATTCAGCTTCAGATATTTTTGTGGGGATTGAAATAGTAAAGACTCTTGCCATTAATCTTCTGCTGGCCTCCATAGACCCTTCCTAATGTAAATAAAATCGGTCTAATCACTCCCAAAAACTCGTGGTAAAAATGCGTCCCAGTACTGAAGGGGTTAAGACGGTAATACTTTTTGTTGGTATAAATGTGTGTGACTCATTGAAGGTGTGCGATACGTGAGTTTGTGTATTGTGTAGAGTTAACATGGTATTATTATTATTATTTTTATTTTTAATACAGCTGTTGTGAAATGAAAGTATATGACTGTTTGAGGACACACACACACACACACACACACACACACACACACACACACACACACACACACACACACACACACACACACACACACACACACACATAGAGGTAGGTTGTTCACACTATTGCACACTTTCAATCCTTTCGTTAGTTACGTCATGTTGTTTTGTTTCAAAGGTCTATGGTGATTTTTTCATGTGAGAGAGAGAGAGAGAGAGAGAGAGAGATGGGAATATAGAGGTGAAGCTTACCCTTTTCCCCCTCCATTCCCTTCCTCCTCACAACAAACAAGCACACTGCAATCCTCCCCTTTCCTCTTTCTAACCCCCCTTCTCCATCTTTTCTCCTTCCCTTACTTTAACCACAGCACATGCTCCCTTCCATTCCTTACCTTCCCCTACCTTTTTCCTCTCTCCCTCTCTTTCACACATGTAGCTTTACTTACCCCTTCCTCTCCCCATCATCCCTTCCTCTTTTCCACCCTTTAAAGCAGCTCTTACTCTCTCCCATTTCCCAATCCTTACCTCCCCTCACCTACTCCAATACATCATGACACCTCTATTCCTTTCCCCCTCACTTCCCTCTTCCACTCTTCTAACAAGGTGCAGGTTAGGTTAGGTTATTCTCGGTCCTTCCCCTCACTTCCCCTTTCAAACACGTCACATACGGTCTTTTCTTCCCATATTCCTAACTTTCCTTCCCCTCACATAGTTCCATAACGATAAAAACTCTTGCTTATCCCTTTCCTACTTTTCCCCTCTCGTTTCCTCCCCTCCTCCTCCTCCTCCTCCTTTCCAGTCGTCTCCCCTTCCCCTCACCTACTCTGACACAATGGATACTCTTTCTTTCCTCTTCCTACTTCTTTCCCCTCACCTCCCATAACCTCTTTCGTCCCCTCCCCCTCCCCTCCCCATCCCTCATCCCGCCACGGGCAGAGATAACCTTTCCTCGGTGACGTCATTGAGATGTGTCAACAGCAGGGCCAATTAAAAATCGCTTAGCGTGTAATCTAATTTTGTAGTAATTACAGACTCGTTTCCGCTGGATAGAAGTAGTTAGGGGCTAATTAGGGATACACGGTCCTTAGGCCAATACGGGGCTGTGTATGTTTTGCTCTCTCTCTCTCTCTCTCTCTCTCTCTCTCTCTCTCTCTCTCTCTCTCTCTCTCTCTCTCTCTCTCTCTCTCTCTCTCTCTCTCTCTCTCTTATTTACACAGTGCTAACTTTATCTGAATAGCTGCTCTGTGTGTGTGTGTGTGTGTGTGTGTGTGTGTGTGTGTGTGTGTGTGTGTGTGTGTGTGTGTGTGTGTGCTCCCGTGCGTGTGTCTGTATCATTGCCTCACGGTTTTAGTTCCTGCTCCCCATGGCACCTTTCTCGTAAGTGTCTTGATGGTGATAACGGGGCGATGATGTATAGTGTAGCAGTGTAGCATGTAGCTCTTGATGTCTTCATGCTGCCTGCTCTCACTACGGCAGGGCGTGACGGCAGGCAAGAAAGCAAGAAAGCGAGCAAGTTAGCAAGTAAGGGCGACACATTTAGCGGCTTATCAACGCGTTTATCTACAGCACGTTCGCATTGTAGCGCAAACGTGTTTGAACTATTATAAGAACCCATGCTGTGCTCCCTATTTCAACACACACACACACACACACACACACACACACACACACACACACACACACACACACACACACACACACACACACACACACACACACACACACACACACACACACACACACATGGACTCTCAGACATACACATACATATACATTTTTATCACACCCTCACCTGCTACTACTACTACTACTACTACTACTACTACTACTACTACTACTATACCACCAATTCCCTTCCATCCTTCACATGCATATCATTATTCCGTCCCTCACTCTCGCTCCCTCTCTTGCCGTCCCCACCCAGGCAGTTCAGCTGGCCTCCACATGCGCCGCCGCCTCTTCCTCTCGTCTCCTCATCTGTTACTTCCGCTCACTCACCTGAAGAATAAGGCGTCTTGTTTGCATCTTCTCGCTAAAGGCACCAGTAAACGAGAGAGAGAGAGAGAGAGAATGGTAGGAATTTCTCTCTCTCTTTTTTATCATAAATTTACTTACATATATGACGATTATGCAGAGATATGTGAATCCCTCGTGTGCAATAGATAATACTGGCACACTAAGCCTAACACTGAAGCTGGCTGAGAGATTTGATGGATTTATAGGTTGGGGTGATGGTATGCTTGCTTTTGTATAGGGAAGGCCACTTGTATGCCAGCTTGCTCTCTGTAGTTGTGTTATTCTTATGTTTTTGTTCAAATTTTCATGAATGACTCAGGATTAGTTTTGCTTTACTTTTTTTTTGTGGGAGTATTACAGTTTTGGTAGATTGTTTACAGGAATGAGTAAGTACATGAGTAACATCTCGATCAAATCCTCCACTGCCTGTTAAGTAAGATATTTTGCAGGTAAGGTAAGAAAATGTAATCTCTTATTGTTGTTAACTAGGCAAATTATTAAACCTGCATTATACTTAAGTCTTGCATCTGCCTCACCCCCCCCTTCCCTCCACCAACACACACACACACACACACACACACACACACACACACACACACACACACACACACACACACACACACACACACACACACACACACACACACACAGAAAATAGTAGACAGATATAAATAATAAGAACAAAATTTGTGAAGATTGAAAAAAAATATAGAGAAAATGTGTTTTTTGTGTGTGATATATGATACTTTATTTTTAAATCAAAAGAACAAAAATAATCACGAAAAAAAAAATTGAAAACGAGAAAAAAAGCAAAGATAATATGCAGAACAAGCCAGTGAAGTTTCCTGCAGCGTCAGTAGATCTCACCGCAGCTCTTCACCAGATTTTGCTGTTTGAAAAGTGAAGGATGATTCAAGCTAATTTTGAAAACCACACTTACTACCAGAGAGAGAGAGAGAGAGAGAGAGAGACTGTGTGGTGGACTTGCATTTCAGTTGTGTTTTTTCCAGTGAAATGATATGCCTTGCTGTTTTATTTTTTTTTTTCCTTCGTTTTTCTGCTTCTGTTTTGTGCTTTTATGTGTTCTTGGCAGACTTGATCTTTGCCGGAGAGCGGAAGTAAGAGGAGTCGTCACATCATTTCCTCTTTGCTCACACACACACACACACACACACACACACACACACACACACACACACACACACACACACACACACACACACACACACACACACACACACAGTTTGAGTGAGGAAGTGGTGTCAGCAAAGAGTGTATGCAGCTTTAAAGAAAAATTGGATAAGTATAGATATGGAGACGGGACCACACGAGCGTAAAACCCAGGCCCTGTAAAACTACAACTAGTTCAATACAACTAGGTAAATACACACGTCCTTACACAGTTCATTTTATCAACTGGTTATCTATTTATCTATTTATTGTCAATCATCTCTCGGGTATACAAATAAGAGGAAATAGAGGGACATTGCTATATTCAATTCTATGCACTGTATTGATCTATAGAACTTAGTGTGAATTACTTACATCAATAACACCTGGAGTTGATTCCTTCAGTGGGACGAACTAACCAAAAGACTGGCGACTGACACCTTTTTTTTTCATCTTTTTTTTACGTAAGAGGGGAGAACTGGCCAAGGACAATAAAAGCAATCAAAGAAAAAAGGCCCACTTAGATGCCAGGACCGAGAAAGTTAGCCAAAAGAATGTGACAAATGCCTTAAAACCTCCCTCTTAAATTAATTCAGGTCTTAGGTTGATGGAAATACATAAGCAGGCAGGGAGTTCCAGAGTCTACCTAGCAGGATACTCTTTATAACTTAACACAGTGGAGTGTACAAATTTGCATGCTACCGTGAATGATCCTTCGAAATGTGAATATAGCAACCTTCGTGTGGCGGTGGTGATACAAATAATGGGCAAAGTGACTATAAAGATATGAAAGACAAATAGGGTGAGATAAGAGGAGAGGAATGGAAGGCGAAGGGTGGAGGGAAAGTGAGGGAAGAGAAAACTTGCTAAAGGTGATATTCAAAGGAGAAAAACGGAAAACTGGTCGTAACGAAGTGAAAAATAATGCTTGGTAGAAAATGTAGAGAATTTACTTTGATTTGATGCTCTGTTTGTTATTTTACTTTATCATCACAAATATTCTCTCTCTCTCTCTCTCTCTCTCTCTCTCTCTCTCTCTCTCTCTCTCTCTCTCTCTCTCTCTCTCTCTCTCATCTTCCGTAAAATGCCCGAAATAAAAGGAAAACGAGAAGAATGAATGGACGGGCTAAGATTTAAAGGAGTATTTGGGACAGAGAGGGGAACCAGAAACGTACGAAGAGAAGTCATTGTGTGGATTACAAAGAGAGACGAAGGACGGGGAAAGGAATGCCAGGGAGGAGCAGCGGGAGGGAGTGTTGGGTGAAGGCGTGAGTTATGTGAAGTTTATGGGCGTGTTAAGTTACTAAATGGGGTTGTTATTGAGTGGTCGCGTGCAGCAGCGGTGGCGGTTATGGTAGGGTGAGTAGCAGGTGAAGTGGTGTTGAATGTGGTGTAAGTGGTGGTGGTGGTGATTGTGGCGTTTGAAAGCGGTGGTCGTGACTGTGGCGAGCGAGGGAGGAAGGGCTGTGGTGGTGATAGTAGTACTGGTGTTTGTAATGCTAGACACACACACACACACACACACACACACACACACACACACATTGTCACGCCATTAACACTGGACATACGTGCCGCGGAAGAACTGCGTGCATTACCTCAGATTTGCGTGCATCATTAGGGTGGCGGGGCAGCATTACGAGCCCGCCGCTGGTGCTTGCGGGAATGTGTGGAATATTAGATTAGTGTGTGTCGCGCCTGTGTTGATGACTCCTGTAGGCTCTGCGTATGTGTGTGTGTGTGTGTGTGTGTGTGTGTGTGTGTGTGTGTGTGTGTGTGTGTGTGTGTGTGTGTGTGTGTGTGTGTGTGTGTGTGTGTGTGTGTGTGTAATTTACTATGGTAATTTACATGCGCGCCGCCGACACTTTACAAACAAAAAGCAAAGGGTAATTTCAAAGCAATATTGTAATTCCTGAGTCATATTTCAAGGCAGAAATGAGCCACGCGCGCCAGTTTCTTCCCAAACTTAGCGATAAACTTCACACGGACGGACGAGTAAAGTTGTTGAAGTGTTGCAAAGGGAGAGAGAGAAATTAGAATGACCAAGGCTTCAATTAACACGTTTTTGAATCAGCTGAACGTAAATTATTGTGTTGTTGATAATCACTTTAATCACACGAGCAAAAGTCACTGATTGAAATAGTTCAATAGACGATCATAAAGGTTGACAAGTGGAATTATCTCTAATTACCCAACAAA
>NC_059296.1:18236937-18239437 GCF_017591435.1 Portunus trituberculatus
GCAGGAGTAATTATCACTAAATCAATAAGAACAGTAACATTCAAATAGTTGGTGGGCTTTGAGATAGGAGATACCCATAATACCTCCCTTAGCCCGTTAAAACCCAAGGTAAAAGTAATATGTGAATGTTGAGTATTAATTAGAGAGAGAGAGAGAGAGAGAGAGAGAGAGAGAGAGAGAGAGAGAGAGAGAGAGAGAGAGAGAGAGAGAGAGAGAGAGAGAGAGAGCAAAATGGAATAGGAAAAGAACAATTAAGATAAAAAAAAAAACACAAAATGAAGACGGAAACGAGCAAGAGAGAGAGAGAGAGAGAGAGAGAGAGAGAGAGAGAGAGAGAGAGAGAGAGAGAGACCAGCAACAGGAGCACTGAATCAGAGGTGAGGGATCTTTACAAACCCCTCAAGTTACAAATCCCCTGAGGTTACAAGGGAAGGAAACAGGTTGAGAGGGGGAGGAAGGAGGGGAATTAGGCAAAAACCTTCCTTTCCTCCTTGTCTCCTCCCTGCGCTGCTCCTCCTCCCTGGTGACTCAGGCGCGCCCCAGGGGAAGCAGCTGCCGGTTAGGGAAATAACGTTTTGATTTCGATTAGCCCGGCCTCTCTCCCCCTTGGAATCGAATTATGGAGAGAGAGAGAGAGAGAGAGAGAGAGAGAGAGAGAGAGAGAGAGAGAGAGAGAGAGATATTTACATAGATACACAAGTCAAGAAAGTCCTTATGGTTTTTACGAGGTTACAGAGAGAGAGAGAGAGAGAGAGAGATAGAGATGCACAAGCAAAAACAGCCCTAATAGTTATCTTTCCTGTGAAGAAAGAAGAAAAGTGAAGCAAAAAGAAGATAGATAGATAGTAGACTCGTTCGTATCTTAAGCATAGTTCACGCAGTAGAAATTGCAAGAAAAGTAAATGCTCGTATTGGATTGCTCTCCCCCCCTCTCTCTCTCTCTCTCTCTCTCTCTCTCTCTCTCTCTCTCTCTCTCTCTCTCTCTCTCCTTCTTCTTCTTCTTCTTCTTCTTCTTCTTCTTCTTCTTCTTCTTCCACTGAGATATTGGCAGCGTTTTGTCAGATAAGCATTTCACATAGGTAAGGAAGGATACATATTTTGTCTAGAATCGTCTTCTTGATATTTTTATTCATCTTTATTTTACCTTCTTATTTTACTGATGTATTTTGGCTTTTGTTCATGTTTTCTTTATTCTTATTTTCTCGTTCTTTCAGAAATACGTTTTTTTTTTCTTCCTGCCAAACTTTTTTTTATTATTGAAAACTCATCTCTTCTTCAGTGTCCTTTGAAATATCCAGATTGAATACATTAACGATCTTTATAGATATCCCAAAATGAAACGCTCTCGCAGATCTGCAGCGGAGCGACGTAACGCAAAATACAAACTCGCATTGAGGGATTCAGAAATACAACATCACACAAATCAATCGCAAACACCTTCATTAAGTATTTTGTTCTTGAGGAAATCAGACAAACCACACGTGTATACATACGTTTAGAGGCAGCTGCGTTAACCCTTCTGAGTCTGAGGTCCCAGCGCGCTTAGCCAGTGTGGTGTGAGGTCGCACTGAGGTCCAGACAGACTTAGCAGCCACTCCCCGCGGACCCGCCTGCCTCTCCTCCCTGATGACTGTGGGGTTGTATTCCAGCCAAGACGACCCACACTCCCGCCTCCCCACACCTCCCCACGCCGCCCCTGATCCTTTTTTATCCTTCTCTCTCTCTCTCTCTCTCTCTCTCTCTCTCTCTCTCTCTCTCTCTCTCTCTCTCTCTCTCTCTTCCTTCTCCACCCTGCCATCATCACTCTACTGGTTGGCGCGCCTCCACTTTTTTCCTCTCCACTTCCCAAACTCCTCCACATCACGTCACTTCTTTCATCTTCCTCCCTCTCTCTCTCTCTCTCTCTCTCTCTCTCTCTCTCTCTCTCTCTCTCTCTCTCTCTCTCTCTCTCTCTCTCTCTCTCTCTCCTTATCTTCATAGCCGCGCCTCATGTATTGGCCGTTCACACAGTCTCTCTTCCTTGGACTTGCTTACTTTCACTCCCTCCTCCTTAATTCCTTCTTCCTCCTCCTCCTTCACGCACACACCTGACTTACTCCATCCCACCTCCACCAGAAACCCCGCTGTAGTGACCTAGCCCACCACCACCACCCCCCACCACCACCATCCTCGCTAGTTTGTGTTAATTAATGGCACGATCACCTGGCGTTGCTGTTTGCTCTGCTCGGCCTTGTTGGGTTGGCGGTGTGGCGGTGCTCGTTTGGCTGAGGTGGATGTATTGCCTTATCTATCTCATCTGTCTGCCTGTCCGTTTGTCTGTCCGTCTGTCTGCCTGTCTGTTTGTCTGTCTATGTAGATATAAAGTTGTTTGTGTGTTTTTTGTGTGTCTCTATCTGTCTTTTTTGTGTTTGTTTGTCTATTTGTTTATCTTTTTTTTATTTGTCTATTTGTGTCATGAAATGTTTGTTAGTTTATTTATGTGTGTGTGTGTATCTTTGTT
>NC_059296.1:18241937-18249437 GCF_017591435.1 Portunus trituberculatus
CGCAGTAAATATTACACACACACACACACACACACACACACACACACACACACACACACACACACACACACACACACACACACACACACACACACACACACACACACACACACACACACACACACACACACACACACACACACACAGAAAGAGAGAAAGACAGGCAAACAAACAGGGAAAGAGAAAGGCAGGCGCAAATTAGCATAGAAACAGGTCTTGATGCTCCTCTTTTGCATGACAAAGACACTCACACCAAAACTACGATTGCCAACCTTTGGAGTCTTGCGAGGCGAGTATTGGCGCTGGCTGGGATCACTGCTGCTGCCCTGACCGCCGCTGCCTCGGGGAATACATAACTCACTCGCCAATTGAAGAATAAGAAGAAAAGATAAAAGAAACATATCATTTGTACTGAAGAGAGGAAATGTGATGTAAAGATTAGTGTTTTTTTCATTGTTTTTGTTATTTTGAGTGTTTTAAGATGCGTTTTGTGTCAGGAAAGGTGAGTTTGATTGAATGGCTGGATTTATATTGACTATTAATGTTTGTTATTTTCAGTATTTTTTTCTTTATTATTTGTTGAGAAAGGAGAGTTTGTTTGAGTGACCGGGTTTTCTTGACTATTGAAAGCTGTGTGTGAAATGATCGAGAAGAGGTTTACGTCTCTATAACAGTGCTCGGTTAAAAAGTATAATCAGTATTAAAGAAAGAATAAAAAAAAAACACAGAAAAAAGGGAAACTAGAATAAATTACAAAAAATAGGCCACGAAGGCAAAAAAAAAAAAAAACAGGACATAAGTTAATGGCACGAGAAAAAAAGAACCATCAGAAAATTTGAAAGAAAAAATGGTAGAGAGAGAGAGAGAGAGAGAGAGAGAGAGAGAGAGAGAGAGAGAGAGAGAGAGAGAGAGAGAGATTGTATAAATTATGTAGCTTGACGTTGGAGAAAATTACATATATATGGATATTTCGTTAAGTTTATGTAGTAACTATGTTGAAACTTGCTGGAGATCACAAGACACCTCAGAAACTAAATTAGCCAACTCTTCTCATTGATGGCGTGCAGTGTTCTTCGGGGCCAGCATTACGGAAGGATTGTATTGAGTTACTTTTTGAGGTCCTTGGCTGATATCTTAACACATTAAAAGAAAAAAAAAAGAATATTATCTGGTTGTATAAAGCCGTAAATTTCTCAACCACCGAATTTTATGGACCTGAACCTGCATATTCGAAAGAGGAATGTTTGCATTTACGAAATAAACAAAATAAAAAATAAAAAATCATACGAAATTGTTATTACATAAAATGAGCAATGAATGAAGACGCCTCATTTATAATTATTTCATTAGTTACTCATAGTCATATTAGATAATCGATTAATGAATAAATGAATATGTAAATGAAGTAACTAGTAAGCGAAAATTAATATGCAAATGAAAAGAATCTGCATATCTAGTTATCATTCGTTTTGTTTACCTTTCGTACTCTAAGATAGAAGAATTAGGTAACATATGCATATTTACTCTATTTTCTCACTTCACTCTAGCAAAAAAGAATTGACAGATGTATAATTTTCCATATTTTTCTCCTCACTGTCTTTCTCCCTATTCGTTTTCGTTCAGCAAGAGGTAAAGGTGGAAAATGATCTTGAATACATCGACTTGCAAGAAAACGGAAGAGGAAGGAGAGAGAGAGAGAGAGAGAAAAAAAAAAGGAAAAAATGGTCTGAAAAATGTAGGAAAGATGGAAAGAGCCAAAAAGGAAGAGAGGAGGAGGAGGAGAAGGAGGAGGAGGAGGAGGAGGAGGGATCAAGTCTGGCTAGTGGTTGTGATAAATGTTGCGTCACTTTGGGTTTGCATTTTTACTGTCTGAGAACGGGATGGGAGTGTATTGGTCTCTCTCTCTCTCTCTCTCTCTCTCTCTCTCTCTCTTAGATACTCATTTCCTCCCATCTTCCCTCATTTTATTCATTTCTCCCTTATCCCTCTCCCTTTCTCAACGACTCTCCCCCTCTCTCTCTCTCTCTCTCTCTCTCTCTCTCTCTCTCTCTCTCTCTCTCTCTCTCTCTCTCTCTCTCTCTCTCTCTCTCTCTCTCTCTCTCTCTCTCTCTCTCTCTCTCTCTCTCTCTCTCTCTCTCTCTCTCTCTCTCTCTCTCTCTCTCTCTCTCTCTCTCTCTCTCTCTCTCTCTCTCTCTCTCTCTCTCTCTCTCTCTCTCTCTCTCTTATATTAGCTATTAAAGATTCATTACGTCGTGTCCTTTGATGTCTCTCTCTCTCTCTCTCTCTCTCTCTCTCTCTCTCTCTCTCTCTCTCTCTCTCTCTCTCTCTCTCTCTCTCTCTCTCTCTCTCTCTCTCTCTCTCTCTCTCTCTCTCTCTCTCTTCTCTTCTCTTCTCTCTCTCTCTCTCTCTCTCTCTCTCTCTCTCTCTCTCTCTCTCTCTCTCTCTCTCTCTCTCTCTCTCTCTCTGTGTGTGTGTGTGTGTGTGTGTGTGTGTGTGTGTGTGTGTGTGTGTGTGAGAGAGAGAGAGAGAGAGAGAGAGAGAGAGAGAGAGAGAGAGTGTGTGTGTGTGTGTGTGTGTGTGTTACTTATAGGTAATTAGACAGGAAGAGGTGGATATTTAATTATTGAAAATCTATAAGTGAAAAAAAAACTTTTGGAATTTTCTTTTCAAATAACTCAGAAAGGAAAGTATACACTGGACTATTGGTAATATTCCCTCGGGTCTCGGCAGGTCGGGGAAGGTCGTGTAAGTTCGTAGGCTTAGTTTAACCTGCCCCACCTTCACAATATATACGAATTATTCATAAGACTTCGCTTTTTGCTTATGTAAGGTAAAAAAAAATGTGAAGTTTCATTCGATACGTGCTGCATCGATTATTGTTTCTGGTTTCCATGAGTGGCATGTAATTCTGTGTGAGTAATTCTGTACCGTAACTAATATCTAACCAGTACAGTCAATCATTCACGTCTTTCTCTGGTTAACTCTGGAACTCCGTACATGCTTTCATATTTCCATCTGCCTGTGACCTGAACTCATTTAAGAAGGAGGTTCCAGGACATTTATCACATTCCTTTGGCTTACTCTCTTGACCCTGTTCGGGGACTGGCATCTCAGTGGTTCTTTTTGTTTAATAGTTTTTGCTACCCTAGGACAGTCTTTCTCTTTTACATAAAATAAATTGTCTTTCAGGGTAATCGTGTTAGTGTTACATGTAGCAAAATTTCCCACATGAACTTCCCACGTACTCATATGCCTTGATAAATCATTCTTATGTTATGCTTTGTTGTGTTGTGGGAATTTATCCTTGATTTTCGATAGAATTTTGATAATGGGATCTTCTTGGGTATACGTACACATAGAGATGACGGGGACATGTTTGAATGCGTATGAATGTAAGAACATATTAAATATAAGAAGCGGTGCAAGTATCGCGGCAGCTGTCCTCATTCTCTATAAATTTCTTTCCAAAGCTTCCCTGTTAACTGTGCACTGACAAGCAGGTAATTGGGTGTATCCTATTCACCACCAAGCCACTCTGAAAATTAATTTCCTCATACATTAACTTCCAATTTCATAAATCGTCATAAACGAATTGGCTGTGTATTTTTCCTAAACTTCTGTAAATCGAGGAGAAATTTGAAATATGGGATGAATTTTATACCAATCACATCCTGAAGCTAAGAGAAAAAAAGTAGACGGATAAGTCACTTGGTCACTTAATCAAAAGAAAATACATATTTGAATAAAAACTGAAGAAAATAACTTTCACAAAATAAATCATGCAGTTTGTTTATGAGAGCAACGCAGTACTAATTTTTGTGACAGAGTGAAATATTACCTGCTGTGACTACGACCGTGCACAGTGGCAGGGCAAGGTATGGCATGGCAGAAGCAAGCCACTAACATTAACACAACATTCTGGCTGCGTGGTGTGTAGAGAGGTGAAGGAGGGACGAGGCGGCACAAAGACAGGTGAGGCAGGCGGCACTACGGGATCTGTAATTACCTGGCTTGGGAATGAGGGTGACGGTGGCCGGAAATAATGCAAATCAGCCGGAGATGGGAGGTGATGCTGGAGAGCTACAGGAGGAACTGGCTGGAGGGAGGAAGGAAGGGTGGTAAAAGGTGGAAAAACATGGAGAGGTTATTATTGTTACTATTATCATTGTTATTATTATTATTATTATTATTATTATTATTATTATTATTATTATTATTATTATTATTATTATTATTATCATTATTATTAGTAGTAGTAGTAGTAGTAGTAGTAGTAGTAGTAATAGTAGTAGTAGATGTTATTGTTGTTATAGTTGCTGTTGGTGGTGCTGGTGATGCGCTTGTTGTTGTTGTTGCTGCTCTTTTATAGTTTTTTTTTTTGAGTGTGTGTGTGTGTGTGTGTGTGTGTGAGAGAGAGAGAGAGAGAGAGAGAGAGAGAGAGAGAGAGAGAGAGAGAGGTGTGTCACTTGTTTTCACTGGCTGTTTGTGTGTGTGTGTGTGTGTGTTTGTCTGTCCTCAATCTCTCTCTCTCTCTCTCTCTCTCTCTCTCTCTCTCTCTCTCTCTCTCTCTCTCTCTCTCTCTCTCTCTCTCTCTCTCTCTCTCTCTCTCTCTCTCTCTCTCTCTCTCTCTCTCTTTTGGATCAATATTTCATCCTTTATATTGTCACTTCAGCAATACGTTATACAATAGACGTGTTAAAGATTTTACGTTATTTTTTTCACTTTAATATTTTTCGTGCTGTTATTGAGTGAAGTTCGCTGATAAGTTGTGTTTTTCTCCTTATTTTTCTTATTTTCATTCTTTCATAATTTTCATTAGTAGTAGTAGTAGTAGTAGTAGTAGTAGTAGTAGTAGTAGTAGTAGTAGTAGTAGTAGTAGTAGTAATAGTAGTAGTAGTAGTTGTTGTTGTTGTTGTAATAGTAGATATAATAGTTGTTGAAGTAGTAGTAGAAATTGTACCATTATCAGAGAGAGAGAGAGAGAGAGAGAGAGAGAGAGAGAGAGCTGAGATAGTGAGAAGCGAAACATCTGTGGTGGACGCGCTTGTTTTTTTCCCCTCTTTCCTCTCTCCCTTTTCTCATCTCTTGTTTTCCCTCCTTCGTAACTCTTTATTTTTACCAGGGAGAAAAATACTTTAATCCAGCAAGAGTTTGGTGAAAGAATGAGAGAGAGAGAGAGAGAGAGAGAGAGAGAGAGAGAGAGAGTGTGTGAGGAATAAATAGCATGTGTTTTCTCTTTCTATTATTCTATTAGTCTCTCTCTCTCTCTCTCTCTCTCTCTCTCTCTCTCTCTCTCTCTCTCTCTCTCTCTCTCTCTCTCTCTCTCTCTCTCTCTCCAATAGAAAAAAGAAAAGTAAAATATTCTTGCACCTTTTTATTGCGTTTAATGTCCTTTTACTTTTTGTTTTCATTTCCTTCCCTCTCACTTTCATTCTCTTGTTTTTTTTTTTTTTGTTGTGTCAAGTTATGTATAATATTTTTCCCCTCTGCTCTATGGCTTCTTTTTATAAGTAGTTTTGTTAGTAGTAGTAGTAGTAGTAGTAGTAGTAGTAGTAGTAGTAGTAGTAGTAGTAGTAGTAGTAGTGGCAGTGGTGGCAGTGGTGGTAGTAGTAGTAGTAGTAGTAGTAGTAGTAGTAGTAGTAGTAGTAGTAGTAGTTGTTGTTGTTGTTGTTGTTGTTGTTGTTGTTGTTGTTATTTTTGTTGTTACTGTTTATAATGATCGTATTCATTATTATCGTTCTTCCATTATCATTATTTCTTATTACTACTACTATTGTTATCATCATCATCATCATCATCATCATCATCATCATCATCATCATCATCATCAACACCTAAAACACCATCAGTGCCAGTTCTCGTCTTTCTCTCTCCCCTCCTCCTCCTCCTCCTCCTCCTCCTCCTCTCACAGATCAAGGCAGTGTGGAATATGTATGAGTCCCAACAGTAGTCAACCGTATAATATGGTAAGGCCTGTAACATCTGCTGGCCAGGGAGGAAAGGGAAGGAGGAGGAGGAGAAGGAGGAGGAGGAGGAAATGGAGGGTGAGATAGAGAAAAGGGAGTAAAACGAAAATATATACAAAAAATAATAAATAAACAATGGAAAGATTGAAGTTGAAGATGAGAGAGGGAATTAGAATGGAAAATAAAAAGAGAAAAGGAGAAGGAGGAGGAGGAGGAGGAGGAGGAGGAGGAGGAGGAGAGAAAGACGTCGGACGAGACAAGGAAGGCGAAATATGGGAAAAAAGAGACGGTGAATACGGTTTCAAAGTAAGAGAATGAAGAGGAAAAAATTGTGGAAGGAAATAAAAATAACAGTGAGTGAAGGAGGAGAAGAAAGGAAAAAGGGAGGAGGAGGAGGAGGTGCAGGTCATCCATCTCCCCGTGACGGATGTGCGATCATTAATTACACTGTTATCAATGATTAACGAGACGCTTTGTTTACTACAGACGTATCTTATTATTAGTGTGTTTCTCTTACCCCACCCACCCACCATTCTCTCTCTCTCTCTCTCTCTCTCTCTCTCTCTCTCTCTCTCTCTCTCTCTCTCTCTCTCTCTCTCTCTCTCTCTCTCTCTCTCTCTCTCTCTCTCTCTCTCTCTCATCAGTTCCCTTCCGTTTTCATATACAGGTCAATTATAATTACGTTTCCACCCTTGCTCACCTGGACTCACCTGTCTCCTCCAGGCATGTGTGGTCGGCCGCCGCCTTCTGGTAAGCCCTCGCCTGCTTCATGTGGATCCCCGCAGGTAAGGCCCTTGAAATAGACAGACAGGTGAGGAGAGTCAGGGCAAAAATTTAAATGGTTGCTGATATTGTTCTTGAGTGTAAATTAGCAGTGTGGTGGATTCTGGTGGTTTGTTGTGCAGGTGTTCCCGACGTGTGTGTGTGTGTGTGTGTGTGTGTGTGTGTGTGTGTGGCTTGGTTCGTCGTGTCTCCCATCCACTGATATAAGGAAGCCAAACGTTGTGTAATTACCTCGTGTTACTAGTGATAATTTGTATCTATACTGAGGATTTCTAAGTATATTAAACTTAACCCCTTCAGCACCATGGCTTGTTTCCATATTCATTTGGTTTACTACGAGAATTTGCTGATTTTATACAGCTTCAGAAACTCATGCTGGGGATTTGAATAGTGAAGACTGTGGGCCATTAATCTTCTGATCTCCATAGACCCTTCCTAATGTCAACAACATGGTCTAATCGTGCCCAATACTCATGATAAAAATGTGTCCTAGTATCAAAAAGGTTAAAGGAAAAAATATGTATCTAGGTTTTCTCTATATGATTTGATTAGAACATTTTTTTAGAGTTACAACGTATTTATTTATTTATTTTTCATGGTGGAAGAGATAAATTGCCATAGTTGAAAGCTCCTCCCCAGCCACCATCCTCTCATGCCTCGTGGGTGGACTCCTGTGTAAAAAAGTTGAATGAATAAAGTGTTAAGCGTGTTTTACCTCTGACATGTAGCAGCGTAACAAGTAACAGGGTCA
>NC_059296.1:18264437-18276937 GCF_017591435.1 Portunus trituberculatus
GCAGTACGTGTGGGTTGTATAGGGACTGCCACTTGACTTGTTTCCCATATGTTCTTATTTTTTCTTTTTATTTTCTTTTTTACTCTTCTACACTTCCTCACGTTTTTTTTTTTTTTATTGTCCGACGCCCTTAAATTGATGGCAGTAACCAGTGTCCGTGCTGGATTGGAGCAACAGTGACAGTGGTGGCCAGCCGCCTGTCTCGCCGCTGACGGCTGGTGACAGTCAGACTTGTGCTGCCATTTGGTAAGTTAAGAAGATTGTCATAATTACGGGGACTTGTATTAACTTATGAAAGCTTTAGGCTGTAAGCACTCTGAACATTAATTACTTTGAAAACTGTAAATTCATGACTAGTGTAGTGGCTTAGGGGAATGAACACCTCGCCATGACGTTCACCATTGTGTTATGTGTGGCTGGGCAAAGATCGAGGACGTCTACTTGGTTCCGCCGATGTGGTGACCCGCGCAGGTTGGGAAGTGTGGCGAGGAGCGGGGCGTGACGCTAGGGCGGGAGAGGCAGGACATGTCAGGCTTGTTTGCTTTAATTACGGCTGCCTTTTTCATGCTTTTGTACTGATTTTTTATTACTTTTTTATGGAGGAAAGTAGAGGATTTTCGTATTTCCCTTGTTTTATTCCTAGCTTGTTTGTTTCCTATTTGTTTGACGGAGTGAGTGGTTGTTTGTTTGGTTGATTGGTCTGGGGCAGTGACGGTCCCTGTGTGCGCCCCAAACAGTGTCTTCTTTCTCCTCCCTTAACGAGGACGTGACGGCCAACAGTGCGCGAGAGATGACAGAGGCGAAAGGTCGGGATTTATTCCTCCGTCTGTCCATTATTTGCATCACACTGTACTGTTTGTAAGGGATGTGTGGACGGGGAGTGATTCGAATGATCCATTTATCTTTAAACTTATAGATGGTCATTCCCACCGTCCCAGTAGTACCTTTCTTGTATACCCTGAGTCTTGAAAGCGTTGCCGAGACTCAAGAAAGAGGATTGGTTTGCATGCTTTTTGTTTACTTCCTTTTTTTCCCTTTCTTTTAATGTCGTTTGGTTGTTTTTTTATTTTTATTTTGGTCTAGAAACATACGAAGGCTTTTGACATTTAATCTACCGTTTTTTCCTCCCCTCGTGACGCCCTGCTACTTTTTTTTCCCGTTTTTGTTGTATTTTTAATTATTTTTCCTCCCAATTTCCATGGAGCGAGTGTGTGTGTTTTAATTGCGAGCCAGCGAGGAGTGGCTGATAGCGTTATCTGGTATGTGATGTAAAGCGAGGGAAAAAAAATCATATGTTATTTTATCTTTTTTTACGAGTTGCAATAAGTAGTACTGTGATTTGTAAAGTGTGTGCGGTGATGCGATCGTGAATGTGTGACAGCACTTCGTTGGCATGTAAACTAAGTCATTAGCACAGGTATTTCGGAAAGAGAATGTGTAATTGATGAGTGGAGTATGGTAATGGCAGCCAGAGTGTGTGATTGACAAGGCAGAAACACACGCCCACTGCTGTACTGACATATATGATACGCTCGTAAAAATATGGAGTATATCACTCATGTGCTGAACATTATTTTGACGTGATGTGGATGGATATGTATTGATGTGACGAATTAACAGCGATATCAGCAAATGTTATGTTATATTCTAGACAGCAGGTGTGGCCTTTTGAGTGGAGGTTACCTAAAACAAGACGATCCAAAGTTCACAATTGTTTTAACTAGTTCCATGACAATGTGCCTTCATTCTCGTAACTCAGTAGTGCAACATTCTGCCGAGGTCGCCTGCAGGGAAGGCAGAGTGAAACAGACGACTGCGTGAGATGGTTAACTGACATGGCGAGGCAAGTGGATGACAGGACGAACCAGCCGTCTGGGTGAGGCAGATACATACAGGGCAATGTAGATGTTTGACAGGAAGGACGGATGGCCAACAAGGTTAGACAGTGACGCAGCTAATCTGGTAAGACAGACTGTTGACTGGCGCTGAGTGGGTGGCGTAACTGACTGAAGAAAACAGGTGGCTAACACGGGAGACACTGCTAGCATAGTGAAAGAGACAGCTGTAAGACAGTAACAGTGTGGCACTCCTGCCAAGTTCAGACAGTGTCATCAAGGTGAGGCGCCGTGGGCTTCCTTCATTCAGCAGGAGGGTTCCCGCGACTCTCTCTCCCCCTACCCTGGTCCCCGACATGTCCAGGAGACTCTAGGATCAAAGAGTGGAGAGCAACCGCTGCTCTCCTTGTGTCCGCGCTCTCAGGTCTCCTGCAGGAGGCGGGTAATGGAAGGGATCCATCCCAAGCCTTCATCTCTCCTCCTCCGCCTCGCCTCCTTACAGTACAGCCTCTGATCGCTCCCCACGCCTTGAGGGTTGCCCCCTCTCTCTCCTCGTCTCCTGTAGGCGAGGACGCACGTGTTTGTGTTCCCTCGTCGTGCGTGAAAGGAAGTGGCTCGCTAATTGATATCTTCAAACTTTTCGTGGTTTCTATTCAGGTAGTTGATAACAGAGGCAGCGGTGATGGTAATGGAGGAGGGAGAGAGGCAGGGGGAAGAAAACTTTTAAAGAAAAACACTCAACGAACAATGTATATGCATGTATGTATAAATGTTTTTCCTTCCACGAAGTGAATCTAGCACGCCCGCGCCGCTCCAACCTCTTCCCTGGGGCACTGGCGGCTGGTGGAGGGAGCAGGGAGTGGGCGTCCTCACACGGTGTCAGCATAAAACATTCCATTTTGCTCTCGTGTGGCTGTACGGTAACCACAGAATAAACAATTTGGTTGAAACCGAGGCAGTGGGCTTTCAGTGGCGGAAAATAGATCGCGGCGTAGACACAGTTCACTCCGACGGAAAGAACTGCAAATTGCCAATTACTGCCGTCAGGATCTACGGCTTCACTTTTCGTTCGTTCTTCAGGGAAAAAAAATCTTTTCATCTGTTGCTTGAGCGAGGATGTTTTCCTGCTTTGAAAGGCGAATCCTTCAAGGAGAGACCTCAGAATATTTTGAAGCTGAATTTTTTTCTTTACGCGTCAGGGAGACATACCAAGGACGAAAAAAAATGTGGATAAAAGAAAGGTACAAAATGGCGCTCCATAAATATCAAATAATAAAATCATAAGTAAAGAAATGAAAAAAAGGACAGCCGCATTTATTTTGAAGTGTGTTGAAACTCCTTTCTTAAATAAGCTGAAGTCGAAGGCAAGAAGAAACACAAAAACGACGAGAAAATTGTAGTGTTGACCAGCAAAAGATATGAAAGAGTGAAAAAGATGGTCAACTCTTGCATTAGTAAGGTGAAAGTCCTGTGCAGCGAGGCATCGTGAAGCCAGCAAGACACTATTAACAAACAAGGAAATGATGATAGAGAGTAAGAGTTGCAACATGGCAGCGGTGAGTGGGTGAATCAAAGAGATCGTGTGTGTGTTGTGTGTGTGTGTGTGTGTGTGTGTGTGTGTGTGTGTGTGTGTGTGTGTGTGTGTGTGTGTGTGTGTGTGTGTGTGTGTGTGTGTGTGTGTGTGTGTGTGTGTGTGTGTAATTCACCACGGTCTTCTGCTGGTCACCCAGCCAGTCTTCCCCATTACGGAGCGAGCGGAGCGAGCTCAGAGCTCATAGACCGATCTTCGGGTAGGACTGAGACCACAACACACTCCACACACCGGGAAAGCGAGGCCACAACCCCTCGAGTTACATCCCGTACCTATTTACTGCTAGGTGAACAGGGGCTACACATTAAGAGGCTTGCCCATTTGCCTCGCCGCTTTCCGGGACTCGAACCTGGACCCTCTCGACTGTGAGTCGAGCGTGCTAACCACTACCACTACACTACGCGTTGTTGTGTGTGTGTGTGTGTGTGTGTGTGTGTGTGTGGTGAGAGTAGTAATAGTACTATATTTTTAAAGAGAGAGAGAGAGAGAGAGAGAGAGAGAGAGAGAGAGAGAGAGAGTTATGTATAAATGCGTTTTTCCTAGGATTCGTAAAATAAATCTCACTAGAACAAGTTTCACCAAACAGGTAAATACAAATACCTGAACTGCCCCTACACTTGTACCTCCCCGTCCTCCTACACACACACACACACACACACACACACACACACACACACACACACACACACACACACACACACACACACACACACACACACACACACACACACACACACACGGCACCACAAACAAACAAACTCCCATTCCCTTCTCACTCCTGCTGGCACTGTAAACTTTTCTCTCCCTTCTCACACCCTGCCTATTGTACCTCCAATCCTTCGTCCTCCACACATCTCTCTCTCTCTCTCTCTCTCTCTCTCTCTCTCTCTCTCTCTCTCTCTCTCTCTCTCTCTCTCTCTCTCTCTCTCTCTCTCTCTCTCTCTCTCTCTCTCTCTCTCTCTCTCTCTCTCTCTCTCTCTCTCTCTCTCTCTCTCTCTCTCTCTCTCTTGGTTTGGTTTGAGAGAGAGAGAGAGAGAGAGAGAGAGAGAGAGAGAGAGAGAGAGAGAGAGAGAGAGAGAGAGAGAGAGAGAGAGAGCACTGGACCTCCCCAAACTTAGTTCTAATCCCACAACATAAACTGCGAATTTACAACGAATTTTACACGCCGAGAAATGTGGTGCATGTGTTTGGTGTAAGGGAGACGAAGAAACAGAGAGACAGAGTGCCGCAGAGTTTGTGGTGCTGAGGATGACTGGAGTGCGAGGCTGAGTGTGGCTGGGAAGAGTAGATGAGTGGGAGTGATGATAAGGAGGGATGTGTTGTGGTATACGGAAATGTTAATTGATCCGATAAATGTTGTGAATGTGTTAATGTTATGTGGCTGGGATAAGATAAATTGTTGTTTGTTTATTTATTCATTTTTTATCAGGGAAGACAGAGAATGAGGATGACAAGGAGGAAGAAACTATGATGTTGATAAAAATGTTTGATTGAGATAATAAAATGTTTGGTTGAGGTACAGTGAAATGGTCATTGTTTGATCTATTTTTTATTTGTTAATATGATTACTTATCTTTTTAGTCATTTTTTGAGGAGCACGGAGGAGAAGAAGTCAAGAAAGAAGATGAGAAAGAGAAGGAAAACGTAGGGTAATAACAGCAACCAAATACCAGAGAACCTTCCTGAGCTACTATTGATTCACCAACGAAAATTATATCTCGCGTTCTTGAATAATTGTCCTTAACCCTTTCAGTACCATTAGGCATTTCCATATTCATTTTGCTTACTATTTGGTGATTCTATACAGTTTCAGAAACTTATGTGGAGATTGAAATAATAAAAACTGGCGTGATAAATCTTCTGACCTCCATAGAGACTTCCTAATGTAAATAGAATTGTCTAATTACACCGAAAACTCATGGTAGAAATATGTCCCAGTACTGAAGGGGTTAATTTTTCCCACTTCTATTTCATACATTTCCTTAACCACAAGCCACTCTGAGACATGTTTATTTGTTCTACAGATAACTGAACATTAGAAACCTACTCTTTTCTCCCTTTCTTCTTTCCCGTATATGCTTTAAAAGATTTTATATGCTATCTTTAAGCTTGTAATTTGCACCATATTGCAGTGAGAGTTAAAATTTGTTAGTCTATATCATCTCTCCTATTTTTTTTTTTTCCTTCTCATTTGCTGATTCCTCGCCCTGCTCTCCGTTTCTCTGTTTACTAAGGAGTGTGAGTGTTGGGGAGAGGAAATTGAAACAGACATTTAGACCTTCATTTTTCCTTTGAAACAGACATTTACCTTTCCTTCTTTGACCTTCATTTTTCCTTCTCAGACCTTTACTTCTTCCTTCTCAGACCTTCACTTCTTCCTTCTAAAATTCTGATTCCCCTCCCCGCTCCGCTCTCCCTTTCTCTGTTTATTTAGGGATTTGTATGTGAGTGTGAGTGTGAGTGTGAGTGCTGGGAAGTGGAGGAGGTTGAAGCTTAATACAGGCCGTCACTCTCACATCACTGGTGAGGAATGTGAGTTCAGTATTCATCTCATCACCCTCATTTCGTTACCAGACATTTATTCACTCTCATATCTCTCAAGCCTTGTTTATCATATTTTACAGTTATTGCTTCACTCGTCTTGCTCGCTTGAGAATGAGGTGATTGTAACAAGGTATTTCATTGGGAGCTTGTCATTATTAGATCGTTTATTCGTGTGTATTGTGCTAAATCGGTATCGTTGTTGTTGTTGTTGTTGTTGTTGTTGTTGTTGTTGCTGCTGCTATTGTTGCTGGTGTTAGTAAAGGCTAATTCAATAATCCTGTCAAAAAAGTGTTGGAGGGTCTCTTTTGAAAACAGTCCTGATGACCGAATACATTGTTTCTGAATAGGGGTCGGTGTGGTGAGCCTTGGTGTGAGACTAAACAAAGTTGATGTTGTTGTCATTTCATCTGAATGAGTGTACATGTTATTCACCTTTGGCTACATTACATCCACGTGTCCTCAGCCAACTCGAGAGCTTCCATCCTGCCTCTTGTCAACTCATTCAAGGCACTCAACAGTCTCATATTTCCATTTGCAGTTACTCCTTTTCGTCCTATTTATTATACTCTCTCTCTCTCTCTCTCTCTCTCTCTCTCTCTCTCTCTCTCTCTCTCTCTCTCTCTCTCTCTCTCTCTCTCTCTCTCTCTCTCTCTCTCTCTCTCTCTCTCTCTCTCTCTCTCTCTCTCTCTCTCTCTCTCTCTCTCTCTCTCTCTCTCTCTCTCTCTCATCCTTTTCTTAATCACTACATTGCCTCTGCTCAGCGCATCTCTCCTCTTCCTCTTCTTTTTTTGCGCCTCAACTTTTTCCTCCTCAAGGTTCCTTCCATTATCTTGACTTCCTGTGTTAACCCATATATATTCTTTTCTTTGCTCCCTTTTCGTTTTCCCATCTTATCTCTTTGTGTTCCTTTATCTTTCCATTTGTCTCTGTTCTCTTGTATTCTCTTCTTTTTCCTTCCTTTTTCTTCTTTTTTTTTCTTTATCTATCTCATATATTTGTTTCTCTCTATTCATTTGTCCTTGTCAGAGAGAGAGAGAGAGAGAGAGAGAGAGAGAGAGAGAGAGAGAGAGAGAGATTTTTTCCCCGGCTATCATAGTTTCCCAGAGTTGTCGTGTTGGTGGAAAAGACTTGTAACTCTGAGCCAACTGTCTGGAAAGCTTAGGTGGGGTGGATATCTGCGTCTTGTGTTGCGATGACGAACTGACCAACTTTTGCTTTGAGTCACCTCTGTTGTTCCTCCTCCCTTTGTTGCGAGAGTGAGTGAAGGAGTGCAGCTTTGTTCTTCATGACTAGTAGCGAGCGTTGTTTTATGGGAGAAATGATAAATATGTTAATAATTAAACGGATGAGCAAGTAAACGAATGAATTATATGTAAACTCATATTCTTTGTGTTGGGAAATATATTGTAGAATTTTCAGATCGGATTTTTTTTCCCCGCCATGCTCTGTTTTCAGTTCAGATAATGTCCCTACTAATTAGCTTCCTGTCCAGGTGTAGTACTCGTACCTCCAAGGGATTTTTTGCGCTGTTGTTAAGTGAAGTTGTTTTATTTCCTTTTATCCAGGAAGGCTCGTGGTGCTTTATCTACTAAGTTTACGAGCAATGCAGTGTTAGAGTGGCCGGAGTTCAGAATGTTGGGAGTTTTCATTCTAAAATATATTTGAACGTGGCTGATACTACCCGAAGACTTTCCTCCACCTGTGGTCATCAGTGCATTGAGAACCATTGTCTTGAGTCATTTGAATATCCCAGTGTTTTTATAATGATTATGTTCTTCATACTCACTGTTTGAATAATGCTATGAATACAGAAAATGCGTTTCCTCCTGAGGCCTTAAGAAAACACTCATTAACATATGTTTCATACGTGATAGGTTTTAACTTCTTTGTGTTTGGTGAGTGAATGTTTTCCTTTACTTCGTGTGTTGCTGCCACTGATTACTGTGGTGGTGGTGATGGTTCTAGTGTTGATACCATTGTTGTTATTGTTATTTTGCTTGTTTTTGTCTTGTTAATGTTATTGTGTCTGCTAATTCTACTGTTCTTGGCGTCTGTCTGTTTGATTTATACTGGTGGATTTTTTTTTTTTTTTTTTTTTGTGTGTGTGTGTTTGTAATATCTAAAGCAAAAACTAAACACGGAACATTGGTTTGGTGTTGTTGCCATTATTATTATTGGTGTTGTTGATGTCGTTAATGTTGTATTCTTGATTTTTCTGTGTCTGCAGTTACTCCTATTCTTAGCGTCAGCCTGTTTGACTTATGATGGAGGAATTCTATGTTTGTAATATTTAAAGAAGAAGTAAACGCGGAACATGAATTTTGGTTTACCCACTATCATTCAACAAGGACTTTTCTTGCCGCCATGAGTCTTGTATCACAGCCTCACGTATCCTTACTCCACAAGAAAGGCTCATCACCCAAATCCACATCCACCACGCTCGTCATCACATAAATATGCCTCTGTGTGACTCTCAATGTGAACTTCAAAAGAATATTACTCGCACTCTCACAAACAAGGACGGCTGTTATAAGGAAAGTGGTGAAAGTTTTGCGCTTTAAGAGAGTATAGGAAAACACGTGAATCTGCTGCATGATATGGATGTGGACGCGACTGGTCACTGCAAGAGCAGTGGAACTTTGATCATGTGTTTCCATCCTCCCTCTGTCGTTCATCTTTCATCACAATACCTCTCCATGCAAGAGTCTGAACGCTGTTCCTCCTTGTCTGCTTTATTCTCCTTGTTTGTGTTGTATATTTGTAATTCAATCAGTCGGACAAAGGGCTACAGATGGTTTACACAGCTGGGCTTCCAAAACCAGCTCCCTGCCTGGTGGTGGTGAGACTTGTGTTGGTTTGGTGAGCTGTCCGTAGCCATTATTCTCTTACAGAAGGAAAAGGCAGTCTCTGGAATTGAGGCGCGAGTGAGGAGAGGGCTAACCAACACATAAGGCTTATCATGACACCTTAGCACGCCAACCTTCAGCTTTAAGAATAAACCAAACGTCCCGCTGGGAGACGTGCTGGCCAGGCCTGAACCACTCTCTCATTTCAAGAGCAAGGTAAACACATTCCAGGAAATTGAAGTTAAATATTGCAAACTCCAGGAATGTAGAAATAAATTACAACAAATATTTTTATGATTTCTATCTGTGTAGGAATGATGAGTTGCTGAAGTTGAGAGTGTTGTCCCCTTCTCAAGTGGATCAAATTTTACCTGCGTGGAGGCACACCCGCCATGGCTGCCGCACGCCCAGCTCACGGTCGCCCAGGAGATTGGGTGACGCTGATGCAGACACGCATAGCTCATTTCTGTATTTATCACGCCCTTGTTATCATGGAGTATGAGTTTTATTTGTTTATTAATTTATTATTATATTTACATATTTTCTTATCTAATAATTACGAGGAAAGAGTATAGCTACGCACCGTGACTGAGGGACGTGCGAGACTCTTGATATTGATTTGCCTTGATGAGAAAAAAAAATATGATAAAAAAAGAGAAGGAAATTCATGTTTATCCTAAATCTAACGTAAGGTTAAGGGCTGGAAGACCAGAAAACACGAGCTACAAGCTGAAATAAATATACACAATGAATAAAAATAAGATCTTTGGCACAAGACTCCATAATTTAAATGACACATAAGAAAATAAGAGAAGAGAAAAAAAAATTAGATACTGCAAGAAACAACACTGAAAGATGAAATATGTAACGAAGAAGTACTTGGGAAGAAGAAATAAAATAAAAACATGAATACAGAAGGACTCATCAAATTAAGTAACCAAACAAGAATACGAAAAACTTCAGAGAAAGAGAGAGAATATGAGAAAATACTTAGATAGAAATGACGATAATGCAAGCAAGTCTAAGATATAACTGACGACATTTAAAGACTCGA
Source organism: Portunus trituberculatus (assembly GCF_017591435.1). Lineage (NCBI taxonomy): Eukaryota > Metazoa > Arthropoda > Malacostraca > Decapoda > Portunidae > Portunus > Portunus trituberculatus. The sequence goes on from NC_059296.1 coordinate 18,274,308, forward strand.
AATGACGATAGAGAGAGAGAGAGAGAGAGAGAGAGAGAGAGAGAGAGAGAGAGAGAGAGAGAGAGAGAGAGAGAGAGAGAGAGAAAATGACGACAGTGCAAGTAGTTCAGAGATAGAAAGGAAGACGGGGAGACTCGAAAAACTAAGAGAAATAATGAGAGAAGTAACTATATGGAGATGAAGACAGTGCAAGCAGGTCTAAGGAGGAACCCAAACGGCAGATAATGATCCAAGTCGCATTACATGTATAACCTAACGCATTCACTACTGGAACGCATTTTTATCATGAATTTTTTGACGTGATTTAACGATTTTATTTACATTAGGAAACGTCTATGGAGGTTAGAAGATTAATGGGCAGTCTTCACTATTTTGATTTCTACATAAGTTTCTGAAGATATATAAAGTCGCCAAATGCTAACCAAAATAGATATGAAAACACGTCCTGGTACTGAAGAGGTTAAAATTGCACAAGAGGTGAAGTAAAAATGAGAAATTAAAACTGTAATGATGGAAATAACTGGAATCTTGGTTTTATTTATTTTTTTTTTCAAGATTATCATTTGTATTTTTCTTTTCATTTATACTTGCTTTTTAATTGTTATTTGTATTTTTTTCTGTTTGTTTCATTCACGTGTTTTTTTTTTTTATTTTCCTGACATTTTAATCATGTTTCTTTCTCTTTAAGGCTTTTATTTATTTTTTTTTTTCTTTTTATTCCTCAATATGGGGACTGTCGGAATGTAGGAGTGTTTTTCTGTGTTCATTGTGTGAATAGGATAATTTTGTTTCTATTTTTCGTTTTTTCATGATTGTTATTCGCGTTTATATTTCCTTTTTAGTTTGTTCGCTTGATTTTAGAGTTAGACGCTATTGTACCGTTCCCCGTTTTCTGTTGCGTGACGTCAGAAACACTAAATTAGAAAGGGAAAAAAAACTAACGATTGTGAGACGAGGAACGCTTGGCGAGATAGAAAGAACTGACAGCAAAAAAGGCAAAAAAGAAAAAAAAAACGTCGATACGGGAGGGGAACAGGGAACAAACAGGTACAGACTGGTAAGGAGAGACGACTGGAAGATGTGAACGCTGAGAGAGACTCGGGGAACTGACAGCAAAGAAAAAACATACTAATAATAAATAAATAAACAAAAATTCGATGTGGGAAGGGAACAAACAGGTACAAGCAGATGAAGGAAAGACGACTACAAGATGTGAACGCTGAAGAAAACACGGGGAACTGACAACAACAACAAAATAAGTAAAGAAATAAAAGCTGTCCATGCAAGGAGGTGTGCAGGGAACAAACAGGTGTAATCAGGTGAATGGAAACGAGTACAACCTATGAACAGAGATAAAACAGTGAATGAGCGGCGCGATAACGAAATAAAGTGACTAGACCAGCGTTAAAGTGTGCCCGAAGATGTTCATAGGTAAAAGATGTAAGCAGGAAGCAACAAGTGGTGTACAATTTCTTTTAAGATTGTGAAAGGAAAATCTGAAATGTAGCTACTGCTTCAGACATTTGTTGTCCGTGGGAGCGAGAGACAAGTGTTTGTTGGTATTGTTTTCAATGTCTTTGCTTTATGATTGCATGCAGTAATCTCTCTCTCTCTCTCTCTCTCTCTCTCTCTCTCTCTCTCTCTCTCTCTCTCTCTCTCTCTCTCTCTCTCTCTCTCTCTCTCTCTCTCTCTCTCTCTCTCTCTCTCTCTCTCTCTCTCTCTCTCTCTCTCTCTCTCTCTCTCTCTCTCTCTCTCTCTCTCTCTCTCTCTCTCTCTCTCTCTCTCTCTCTCAATCCTTTTCTCTCTTCAAAGTGAAGCTACAGGTGCCAGCCTATCCTCAGCAGATGGAGCGCTGGTCACCTGTGCCAGGGCCACGGCTAGGTGTTCACAGACGCAGGATGGCATCCAGACACCCTCGGTGCCTCCTGGGCGTGTCTTCGATAGGCAGTAATAATGCTTCTAATATCAAGCCCAGTCAGTGTCCCCAGGTCCACTTCTGCCACCACCACTACTACTTCCACCACCAACATTAACAGCAACAACAACAACAACCTCTCTGGTGAGTAACAAAATAGTGGGTTTTTTCATATTTTTCTTTTCTTTCCATCAGCCCTGTGTTAGAGTGTACTCGTATATATATATATATATATATATATATATATATATATATATATATATATATATATATATATATATATATATATATATATATATATATATAGAGAGAGAGAGAGAGAGAGAGAGAGAGAGAGAGAGAGAGAGAGAGAGAGAGATTGTTGTTAGTTGATAGTTTTTTGCCTCCTCATTAGTTAAACCCGTGCATTGCTGCGTTGCTGAGATGACGTTCGTATGGCCGTGGGAGTCAAGATTAAGAAACTAGACAATCTGTAGTGGTGTGAACGAGCGCGCCTGCGTGCCTGTTTCTTTGAGGCATGAGTTTAAGAGTAATGTGGGCATGTGCTTGCTGGCGTGGGAAGAGTCAAGGCGGTGTCCCGCCAGCCAAGGAAAAATTGATGAGCATGAGTTCGAATTCGAGTGGCAAGAATTTGCTGCCGGCTGCCTTGATCTTGAAATTTGAATTTAGCTTTGTCTGCTTGACGAACAATGAGCAGAAACGGTTGTCAAGAGAT
>NC_059296.1:18281937-18289437 GCF_017591435.1 Portunus trituberculatus
ACGATTCGAGTTTCTTCGATAACGATGTGATTTTCTACGATAACGAAGCGAGTTTCTACGATAACGATGTTATTTTCTACGAAAACGATGCTATTTTCTACGATAACGATGCGAGTTTCTTTGAAAACGATGCGATTTTCTACGATAACGATGCGAGTTTCTACGATAACGATGCGATTTTCTACGATAAAGACACGAGTTTCCAGGATAAAGGTGAGATTTCAGTTTCTACAATAACGATGCGATTCCACGATAACATGGCGGGCGTAGTGATATCTATACGCCATTTTGGTGTAATCATCTGCACAGGCACCAGGACGAACCCTTTCTCTCCAAGAGTCCGCCCCAGCAGTCCCGTGGGTGTGAGGGCAGTGATGATGCAACCTTGCCGCGCCTCACACAGATCGCCTTGAGCAATGACCCGCCACCCACCACGCCCCAGCCACTGTCATGAAGTGAGAGTGAAAAAATCAAAATGCCGTACAGTTTTTTTTTTTTTTTTTATAATACCGAAAGTTTTTATAATCATAGTCCAATCACAGATTGCTTCGATACTTTTACCTGCCAATTCATGCACCGAATAGTATGAGATATTTTGAGTTAAATGAAATAAAATAAATATTCAAAAATTTGCCATTGAGAAAGCTTGCAAACTACTGTTAAGTGCAACTGTCTTAATTCATCTCGTGTGTGACTTCATTGTAAAATGCTTTATCTAATACCTGAAGGGTTCTTTGGATACTGAGATGCCAATAAGAAGTGGATGAAATCACGAAAGGGAGAAAAGGTTGCATATCGAGACATCGTCTGTGTCGGAGTGAAGTGTGCTGTACCACGTGTACTGTACAGCATCTTGTTGAGTCGGGACAGGAGCTTTGACACTCGAACAAACATCCCACTCATGCTTTAGATTCTCTAACCAGACAACTAGTCTTTCGAAACCAAGACAAACGTTTTCCTTATCTTTTGAAAATCAAAAGAGAAAAAGTATATTTTTTCTTGTTGTGGATCGTAAGATGAAGCGTAGGTCGCATACTGAAGGAGCTCTATGACAGGTAAACCACCTGCCAAAGTAACATCGACACACCGACAAATTATCACCTATTTCAATATTTACACCAAAACCTCTACTGAAAGATATATATATATATATATATATATATATATATATATATATATATATATATATATATATATATATATATATATATATATATATATATATATATATATATATATATATATATATATATATATATATATATATATATATATATATATATATATATATATATATATATATATATATATATATATATATATATATATATATATATATATATATATATATATATATATATGTATGTCTCTCTCTCTCTCTCTCTCTCTCTCTCTCTCTCTCTCTCTCTCTCTCTCTCTCTCTCTCTCTCTCTCTCTCTCTCTCTCTCTCTCTCTCTCTCTCTCTCTCTCTCTCTCTCTCTCTCTCTCTCTCTCTCTCTCTCTCTCTCTCTCATCATCTCCTACAAAAGAGCTTTATCACTCGTAAAACCAGATTACCCCCACACATTAAACACTAAGCTAGTATAAACCTCTCATTCTCTTTCCCTCCCTTCCACAGTATCTCCTCTATCTTTCTCTCCCTCCCTTCTCTCTCTTCTACACGTCCGCACCTCTCCCCGTCACCCTCTCCTCCCGGTCCTCCTTAAAAGTCTCCCACAAGAGCTCCGTGAAGATATTATAGGTACTGGCTATGGAGTTTTCTTCGTAGCGGTGTTATGATCATTGTAAGTGGTGTGGTGTGTTTATATCTGCTGTGTCGCTGATTTTATTTTTCTTTTATTTATTTATTTTTCATTTAGTATAGAAACTGAAATTAATGTTGGTCTTTGTTCTAAATGTAATGTTAATATAAATAATTTTCAACTTTTTTTGTGTGTGTGTGGTGAGTTTAGTTTTAGATGCTGGACACACACACACACACACACACACACACACACACACACACACACACACACACACACACACACACACACACACAGACACACACACACACACACACACACACACACACACACACACACACACACACACACACACACACACACACACACACACACACACACACACACACACACACACACACACACACACACACACACAGAAAGAAGATGGAAGGCACAAAGTAAACATAGCGAGCAACACAGACAGACAGACAGACAGACACACACACACACACAGACATATAGGCGTATCAACATGCACACAAACAAACAGGAAGAAACACATACTGAAGAAATTAAAGGTAAAGGAGAAATATTGAAAACGCTTCGTCTCATTTAATATTTCCTCTTGTTGATTGTTTTCCTGTTTCCTTTCCTTCTTTAATAACCTTCATCTATATTCTATTTCTCTTTCTCTTTGCCTTACTTCCTTCCCTCCTTCGTTTCTTTCTTCGTTTGTACTTTCATTTCTTTTGTTCCTCCTTCCTTCTTTCCCACGTCTGCTTCTTTGTCCGCCCTTTCTTCCTTCTTTCTGTTATTTCCCTTTCCCGTTCATCTGTCATATCCTCTTTGCTTTTCTTCATCATTCCGTTTCTTGTTATTCGTTTCTCCCTTTACATAAAAACATAGGAAAGAAGGGAAGCTGCAAGAGGCTGTCAGGCCTACACGTCGCAGTCTCTGTATGAGCAAAGCTACTTAATTTCATCTATCATCCTCATCCATAAATTTATCTAATCTTCTTTTAAAGCTCCCTATTGAGTCAGCACTAACAACATTATTGCTGAGTCCGTTCCATTCATCAAACACTGTTACAGAACCAGCTTCTCCCCGTTTCTTTCCTCAACCTGATTTTCTCAAGTTTAAACCCATTAATTCTGGTTTTATCCTGGCTACTGATCCTAAGAACTTTGGTCATGTCCTCTTTGTTATAACCCTATATCATTTAAATACGTTTTTTTTTTTTCAATCTCGCTTCATAGGGAATATCCATCATCCCCTGTATCTTTTTTAGACATCCTCCTCTGCACTGACTCTAACAGACCTATATCCTTCCTATAATATGGAGACCAGAACTGTACCGCATAATCTAGATGTTGTCTGATTAGTGCCAAATAATATCATTTTAATGTCACTTCGGGGCTTCTGTTTTTAACACTCCTAAAAATGAATCCTGTTACCCAATTTGCCTTGTTTCTAGGCTCCATACATTGCTTTCTTTGACCAAGATCTGAGGTAACTATAACTCCCAGGTCTTTTTCATATTCTGAACCAACCAGGGTCTCGTTGTGTATCGTGTACCTATTGTGTGGATTGCCTCAACTTACTCTAAGTATTTTGCATTTGTTAATGTCGAACTGCATTTGCAATTTGTTTGTCCATTCGTTCATCCTATCCAAATCTGTCTGCAACGCAATGACATCCGAATCTGACCTGATTGCTCTACCTATCTTCGTGTCGTCTGCAAATTCACTGATGTCACTACTAATTCCACTATCCAAGTCATTATGTTCACGTTTCTTGCCTTTCATCCTTTCTCTAGCCTTGCCTATCCTTTATGTTTCCTCTTTACCTTCTCTTCAACCCTTTATAAGTTTTTTTTTTTACTTTTTCGTCTGTCTCTTCCCATTCCTTCCGTTTACTCTCTCTCTCTCTCTCTCTCTCTCTCTCTCTCTCTCTCTCTCTCTCTCTCTCTCTCTCTCTCTCTCTCTCTCTCTCTCTCTCTCTCTCTCTCTCTCTCTCTCTCTCTCTCTCTCTCTCTCTCTCTCTCTCTCCTCTATCTGTCTATCTGTCTATTTTTCGTCTATTTGAGTGTCTCTATTCTTTCTTATTTAACCTCTCTTTCCTTCTCTCCATTTCTTCCTTTCTTCTTTATCTCCCTTTTTTTTATTTCACTCAATTTCATTTCGTCTATCCGTGTTTCTCTATCCTTTCCTATTCAACTCTCCCCGTTCCATCTCTCCATTTCTTCCTTTGTTTCGTCATTCATTCGTTCCCCCCTTGGTCTTTCCACCCTCCTCTCCTTTCTCCACCTCTCCCTCTCTCTTTCTGTCTCCGCCCCACCTCACCTGGCCTCTTGCAAATGTGCCTTTAAGTACACAGGCACTCCAGGGCAACAACGGGCTCTTCAGGCAGACTCTTTCAGGCGGCAACGGGCCATTAAAGGTGCTTTTTTTATTACTAATGAGGGGTTTTACTGTTGTATTTGTGTTGTGCATTCGTGTGCATTTTTTTTTTTTTTTTTTTTTGAGGGGGGGTTTAAGTAGGGGGGCATCTTATGAGTCTGGCTGGTGTGTTTCTTCTGGTCTCGTCTGTGTTTATTTTGTTTTCTTGTTTGGTTGGATGATTATTTTTTTATAGTATTGTTTATTATTATTATTATTTATTTATTTTTTTTTTTTTTGGGTGGGGTAGATGTCTTATATATCTGATGTGTTCTGTCTGGTTTCGTCTTTGTGCTTGTTTGTTTTCTTGTTTGGTTGGGTAAATGTTTTTTTTTTTTTTGTGTGTGTGTGTGTGTGTGTGTGTCTGCCTGTCTGTCTGTCTGTAATGGCTGGTGTTTGTAGTTTTAGTTTTTTTTTTGTACATATATAATTTAACCTTATAGTATTTTAGTGAATCACGTTGTTTTCCTAAGCATTATATCTCTCGTTTCTTTTTTTTATCCACCACCATGACCTTCACCTCCACCTCCATGCTGCGATGTTCCCGGTGAGTGAGTTACCACTAGTCATACACACGCACATTAAAAAAAAAAAAAAAAAAAACCTTTGCTCATATACAGAAAAAAAGAGTACATAATTTTATAAACCAAAAAAAATGGATCATCCTTTAGTCATATACAGAAAAGTCCATCTAAGTTGTATGTATGATCATGATTCCCGGCAGTTCTTCTATAACACCTGTACCCAACCCACTTTGCACACCTGTCCTTCTTGCCCATGCACCTGTCTGAGCTATTGATTCTCCACTAATAGCATGGTAATTTATTCCATTCCGGTCATCTACCAATTTATTGTGGTGGACGCGAAATGTGCATTTATTTAACAGACAAAACACCTCGTCATGTTGTGTTACCGTAGAGAGAGAGAGAGAGAGAGAGAGAGAGAGAGAGAGAGAGAGAGAGAGAGAGAGAGAGAGAGAGAGAATATATTACCACTCTTTTTGCTAACACTAGGAGAGTTTTGTATATACGACTCGCTTCCCTCACGTAATTCTCCAATGGACAGTTCGGGTATAATATTTAACCTTTATAACTGTTCATTCCTCGCTATACTTTCGAGCTTATCATGGTTCATTTGACACGTGTATAATTATTTGATAACATTATAATTATCACGAAGGTATACGATAATAAGAACACTGAAATAATAGTAAGAACAGCCTGCATGTATCTAGGAGTCGTGTGTTACTATCAGTGTCAGCCATAAACCTGTTGAGCTTTTCTCTATGGTATTCACACTCCCTGGTTGGCGGTCCTCGGAAAGAAAATATTAGAATAAAACTACCGGGGGAAAAAATCGTGCTAGGGTAAAAAATAAAAAGAAGAAAAATAAATAAGTAAATGAATAAATAAATCAAAATATCGTGAAAAAGTTATATTATTCATTTTCTTTGGGGGAGAAAAGTACTTGTGGTTAGGTTAAGTTGGATTGGGTCAGGCTGGGGTAGGTTGAGTTGGAGCAAAGTCGTTTAGGTTAGGAGTGTGGGTTGGGTGCGGTTGGGTTGGGTTAGAAACAAAAACATTCATTATTGTTTGTTACTCTTTTTGCTCCTACTTTTTTTTTTATATATCTTTTCCGTTACTTATTTTCTTGTTACTTCTTTCCTTTTACTTTCGGTCTGCAATCCTCACTGCCTGCTGTGTCTCTTCCTCTCACGCACCCCATGATTGGTTGAATCTGATATTGTTTAGCTTGATTTTAAAGAGCCTATTATTATTATTATTATCATCATCATCATCATCATTATCATCATCATTATCCAAAATAGAAAAAAGCATTCAATATATTTGCAACTCTTTATCCCGTTCATTTCTTTTTTATTATTTTTCCCGTTACTTTTTTCATGTTACTTTTCTTAGTATGGTTTTCTGTCCTACAATCTTACCTGGTTGCTGTTCCTCCTCCACTCACTCACTCCATGATGTGTTGAACGTAATCTTGCTTATCTTGAATCTAGAAGTATCCGACCTGAACCAATTGTTACGAAGCATAAGTCGCTCTTTTACTAGCATCAACGTTTTACCACCGTCTACTTTTACTGTCCTCTTTATTACCTTCGTGAAACTCCCTCCAGGCGCCTGTCATACCACCCACCTGTTGCTTTTCAGACAGATATAATGCTTTAGTCTTTCGCTGTGAATATATTTCTGAGCCACTGTCGCTGAGTATACTTTTCCTTATATTTTGTTCTAGCTGTGCCTATTGATTTTTTTTTTTTTTTTTTTTTATGTAAGAGGGAGGGGATCGGTTAAGGGCTACACAAATATTTAAAAAAGGCCCACTGAGTTTCTGGTTCCCGAATTGGGTCAAATGAGTTATTTGGGTTATCTAGATGTATGAGATAGATTACTTGAAATGTCTTTCTTAAATTAATTCAAGTCATAGGAAGTGGAAATACAAAAGCATCAATGGAGCTTCAGAGTTCACCAGCTAAAGGGATGAATGATTAAGACTATTAGTTTACTCTTTGCATTAGAGATATGGGCAGAGTAGGTGGAAGAGGAAAAAGAAAGTTTAGTGCAGTGAAGACGCGGAAATCTATCTTGACTATGTAGTAAGGTGAAGAAAACAATGTCACAAAATAGATGCATGGATTGATTAATGTTTACGTTGATATTATTGAGTGTTTTAAGTACGAACATTCCTCGTGATAAACCTACATATTTTGTTCGACAGGTTCGCTTCAGCATTCCTCTGTATCTGAGATCAGATCGGGCACGTGACCTAAGGATGTGTCAGATTCTGTGTCGCGATCTGAGTTTGAATGGACGCTTTTGAAGTATAACGAGCCAACACACTGACGTCAATGTGTGTGTGTGTGTGTGTGTGTGTGTGTGTGTGTGTGTGTGTGTGTGTGTGTGTGTGTGTGTGTGTGTGTGTGTGTGTGTGTGTGTGTGTGTGTTTCAGTTTAGTTCACGGAAATAAGTCAGGTTAACGGGAAGGTATTAAGGTCTCAGATGAGGCAATTAAGGTATTAGTGAGGGCAGAGTCTGGTAATGGAGGGCTGGGAGTCAGGTGAGAGTGGGAAGGCAGACTGCTTGGAATGTATGTGTGTAAATATTTGAACTCCTTTTTGTATCATGTTGTGTGATGGCTGCTTCTAACGCAGAACCAGAGGGAGCTTGCAAACCATTAGGCCTACACTTGATTTTTTTTCTCTCCATATAGCACACACTTCCCTTTGCTGACATCATTCTTGTCCATGTATTTCGCCCTCAACCAATTTTGGCAGAAACTTATCAAGCTTCTTAAAAAAAATGTTATTATTATCATCGATT
>NC_059296.1:18299437-18309437 GCF_017591435.1 Portunus trituberculatus
GCTCAAAGGAACGAATATGTATTTCGTGAAACACTTCAGCTGGTGCAGTTTTCTCTCTCAAATATCACGAGAGGCATTAAGCTCGCGGTAAAATGCGGGACTCACAACTGTAACCCGGCCCATGATGAAACCTTTGAAGAGGGAAACTAGAAGCCTCGACCTGAGTTCTGAGCTTTGGCGGAATTAGCTTCAGGTTTGCTGGTTATAAAACTGCTATTTCTTGGGTGGGTTATTTGATTGACTTACTTTTGTGTCATGGAATAGTGACGATGAAAGAGAGAATGAAAAGATCGGTGAAGGCTGTTGATTATTGTTAACTTTTTTTGAAATTAGAAAAGAATGTATAGCGGAAGTTAATCAATAAGATTTAGCTCTTTTTTTTTTTTAATCAGGGAAAGGAATACCTGATTAATTTATACCAGGTATTATTCTCGTACAGGTGTTGTTTTTAATATTCATCACTCAGCACTCGCCTATCATTCATTTCACGTAACTATCACGATCTCAACACTTCAATACATCTAAGTGGGCATTGTCTCATTGCTTATTAGACATCGCTCACTATTTTAGTCATCACTTACTTAACACTCACCTATTCATCATTATCTAGGTCAATATTCACTCACCCAACACTCACCAATTAGGTACTCACAATAGACTCAACACTTACTCAGCCAGCAGTCATTCACAACACTTCCAAGCCTTAATCAGATCTTATTCACACACTGACTCCCTCGTTTATTTACTAGTTTATATCGAAGTTACTCACAACAGACCCAGCACCCACTCACTCACCCCACATTCACATTATTTACAAGCCTTACACAGCACTCATTCACAAACTCACTCCCTCGTTCACTCACTCATTTGTTCATATAGGTAGACAAGCAGGTTAACAGTAGAAGCACTCAAGGAAACCAGACAGGCAAATGGGCAGACTGACAGACAGGGATATCAGACAAGGCTATACTCACTCACGAATAGGCTCTAGTTCAATCCAAGACTCTCCTGAACACTGTAATTGTCATGACAGGTAAACGTGACATGCCGTGACTTATGGATCACGTCTGCACGCTTGTTACACGTATGTATATAAGGTTGACTGTGTACGTGTAGTGTGTGGTGTGTGTGTGTGTGTGTGTGTGTGTGTGTGTGTGTGTGTGTGTGTGTGTGTGTGTGTGTTGTGTTGTTGTGTGTGTGTTGTTGTGTTGTGTTGTTGTTGTTGTTGTTGTTGTTGTTGTTGTTGTTGTTGTTATTATTTTCTTGTAGTTGTTATTGTCTTTTATTGTTGTTGTTCGTACGGTTTCTTCTCATCTAAACATTAAAACACACACACACACACACACACACACACACACACACACACACACACACACACACACACACACACACACACACACACACACACACACACACACACAGAAAAAAAAGAAAATAAATAAAACACGTAACCAATGTAGTAATATAAAGAAGCAAAACAAAACAAGATAGAAAAAAAAACTGACATTCAACAATAAACAAAAATAATCGTTATATACTCGTATTAACCCCTTCAGTTCTGAAACGCATTTTTACCTTGATTTTTGGGTAGGATTAGGCGATTTTATTAGCATTAGGAAGGATCTATGGAGGGGAAAGGTTAGAGGTCTGAGTCTTTACTAATCTAATCTCAACATATATTTCTGAAGCTGTATAAAATCGCCAAGTAGTTACCAGAATGAATATGAAAACGCATCCCGGTACTGGAGAGGTTAAAATATAGATAAAAACTACCTCAGAAAATAAATTAGGAGAAAGAAAACGTTACAATAAGAAAAAAAAAATAATAATCAGAACACTAATAATTTATCATCTGAACGAACAAACTATTTACTTAATTCTCCAAATACAATGACCATATACACTTCACGGGAAAAAAAATAGGGAAGGAAAGAAAAAAGGAAAGAAATACATAAATAGCGTATAAAAAATAATATGCCGGGCAGGTGTTTCAATTATAACCTTAATTAATTTCCAGCAAAACTTGTCCTTCATTCATTACTTTCCGGCCCAGAGGTAGTGGGAAGGGGGGAGGGGGGGAGATGGAGGCTCTGGTGTAGGGGTGTGTAGGGAGAGTACAATTGGGGGGGGAGCGGAGTGGGAGAGGGAGAGGAGTGAGGGAGTAGAAGCGGGAAGACTTGTGGATGAGAGAGAGAGAGAGAGAGAGAGAGAGAGAGAGAGAGAGAGAGAGAGAGAGAGAGAGAGAGAGAGAGAGAGTTCTATCAACTGGTATGCTGAAGAACATTCCATCGCATTTCCTCTCTCTCTCTCTCTCTCTCTCTCTCTCTCTCTCTCTCTCTCTCTCTCTCTCTCTCTCTCTTTTCCCCACAAATCCAAATATTCTTCCTCATTTCCTATTAATACAAAGGAAGAATAGAGAGAGAGAGAGAGAGAGAGAGAGAGAGAGAGAGAGAGAGAGAGAGAGAGAGAGAGAGAGAGAGAGAGAGAGAGAGAGAGAGAGAGAGAGAGAGAGAGAGAGAGAGAGAGAGAGAGAGAGAGAGAGAGAGAGAGAGGGGGGGGGGATAGAGATAACATAAAGAACTTGATGGAAAAGGACAGGAAATACAGAGAAGGTATAGGAGGGAAGGAGACAGCAGAGAGCCTATAGGGAGGGTATGGCTTAAGAGACAGAAAGAGAGGGAGAGAGACAGAAAGAGAGGGAGGTAGAGAGGTAGGTGAGGGGATACGTAGTGCTGGGATGGGAGGGTGGGGCAGGGGGAGATTACGTAGAATTGGATTTCACTTGGCTTGAATTGAAACGGATTGGAGCGGATTCTCTTGCGAAACGACGCCGTTATACCTGTAGAACGGATTGCACCGGATTACCTCAGAAAACGGTGACATTAGTATGAAAATTCCTGAGTTGGGTCGCGGGGAAACTGAAGCCAAGGCGACGCAGGGACACTGGGAATAACAGGCGGTGGGAGGGAGGAACGGAGGGAAGGAAGGAGGGAGAGGAGAGTAGAGAGAGGTTGGTAAGGAAGAGGGTACTGTATAGGCAGGAAACCAGTGAAGTGAGAGATGGGAAGGAGCAAGAGGGATGTGAGACAGAAATGAGAGGAAGGTAGATGAATATAAGGACAGTAAGAGAAAGAAAGAAGGCAGAATAAGGAAATGTGAAGTAAGATGAGCAAAGAATGGCAATAGATAAGATGAGCAAGAACGAAATAGAAAGAAGAAATAAGAAGAAAAGGAGTAAGAAGAAAGAGAAGGAAAATAGGTAATAATTAGTAGAAACAGTAGAAACGACAAGGGATAAGGATAAATTAGCAGGAAAGAAGAGGAAAGAAAGAAAAACTAACATGACAAAGAAACCCGAGAAAAAAAAAACAAAGAAAAATTATAGAAAAAGAAAGTTACGCGAGGAAGAACAGGAAGAGATTTTGTATATGAAGGAGGGAAGGTATGGATGGAATGAGGAAAGGGAGGAAAGGATAGAGGTGAGGGCTGGATCGGGGAGCAGCGGGGAGGAGCAGTGGACAGAAGAGGGAGAGGATGAGACATGAAAAGCGAATCTAGTGTAAGGGGCGAGGCGAGGGAAGGGAAGGAGTGAGGCCAGACTGAGAGAAAGGGACAATGGCAAAAGTTTAAGGGTTTGTGTGAGTAGGGAGAGAGAGAGAGAGAGAGAGAGAGAGAGAGAGAGAGAGAGAGAGAGAGAGAGAGAATAGTGAATAAATCAATGACCATCAGTGTTAGCTTGACATTTGTATTATGCATCATAGGGAGTTCCACGTGTACTCTTGCAATTTCCTTTATTTTAATCTAATGTGGTAAATTTAACTCCTTCCAGTACTGAGACGCATTTTCACCTTGAGTTTTGGGTATTTATTAGATAATTTTATTGCCATTAGGAAGGGTCTATGGAGGTCAGATGATTAAAGGCCAGAGTCTTCATCATTTTTATCCCCACATAAGATTTAGAAGCTGTATAGAATGCCCAAATAGTAAGCAAAATGAATATGGAAACACGTCATGGTACTGAAGGGGTTAAAACACAATGATATGGAGAACAAAAGATGAATGTAATATTTAAGGTAAGAAAATAAATGTATGGAAGAGAAAATAAAATAACAGTGAATAAAGTAATAATGTAAATTGTATCTGTAAATAACGATCTTTTTGCTGCACTTTCCCACTTAGTTCCTCTCCCTCACCACCACCACCACCACCACCACCACCACCACCACCACCACCACCACCACCACCACCACCACCACCACCACCACTCGGATCGTTACCAGTAGTCATGCTTTTAGTGTATATCGATCACTGGAATCAATAGTTGTCAGATATACCGAGAGAGAGAGAGAGAGAGAGAGAGAGAGAGAGAGTCTGAATATTCAAACAGACAGGTGGACAGCAAGACACACTGGATAACAGATAAATGTATAGACAGAGGGAGATACCAGACCAGATTGCACCCGCCTTTTTTTTTTTTTTTTTTTTTAATCTATACAAAAATCAGGAACAAACATTCTCTCAAATAGCAGATACATAGTGCAGCAGATTCTTCCCATAATACCCTTGCTGATGCCTTTGCTGTCTGCTTTTGTAACTCGCCGCTCACATGGGAGACTGAACAGCGCAGTGCCTTGTAGAGACATACTGTACTCTATGGAATATCCTGCCTGTGTGTGTTCCTCCCTGCCTGTCACTTAATTTTTTTTCAAACCTAGGATAATTTTAAGGCTTTTTCATATTACGGTTAGTCCATTATTGACTATTTTGTTTTGAGGATTAGCATTCATCGTTTTTTTTTTCTATATATCTTTTGTTGCCTTAGGATAGAGCCCTTTTAACCCCTTCAGTACCGGAACGCATTTCTACCTTGAGTTTTATGTACTATTAGACGATTTTATTGACATTAGGAAGAGTATATGAAGGTCAAAAGATTAATGGCCACAGTCTTCACTACTTTAATCCCTACATGAGTTTATGAAGCTGTATAAAATCACCAAATAGTAACTAGATGAATAGGAAAATGCGTCATGGTACGGAAGCGGTTAAGATTAAGAAGGAAAAATAATGAGACAGATTTCTCCTCCAGCAATGTAATGTCCCTGATGGATGACTCACGCTTTTGACAATTATGTATGTTCTTATAATGCAATGCTCTTGTTTGTTCTTTTCTGTGTATAAACCTCTAATATTTGTATCGTTTATTCATGCGTAGAGAAAGTTGGCTGTGGACACAAAAATAGATACAACGTAATTTTCGTGTTTCTGAAAAAATAAAGCCACAAAAAAGGAAAAAATAAGTCATTCATAAAATATTCAAAACAGTTTAATTGTCATTTATTAAAAAAAAAAAATTGTGTTGAGTAAAAAAGGGTTCCCATCGAGTTGACAATTTAGTCTTGATGCTCCTCTCTTAATTAAAGGACATGAATTATTAACGGCTCGCGGCACCTGTACACGGTTTGCCCCTGAGTCTCGTGGCACATGTACACTGTTTGTCCCTGAGTCTCGTGGCACCAATACAGTGTTCGTCCCTGAGTCTCGTGGCACCAATACAGTGTTCGCCCCTGAGTCTCGTGGCACCAATACACTGTTTGTCCCTGAGTCTCGTGGCACCAATACACTGTTCGTCCCTGAGTCTCGTGGCACCAATACAGTGTTCGCTCCTGAGTCTCGTGGCACCAATACACTGTTCGTCCCTGAGTCTCGTGGCACCAATACAGTGTTCGTCCCTGAGTCTCGTGGCACCAATACAGTGCTCGCCCCTGAGTCTCGTGGCACCAATACACTGTTCGCCCCTGAGTCTCTTGGCACCAATACAGTGTTCGCCCCTGAGTCTCGTGGCACCAATACACTGTTCGCCCCTGAGTCTCTTGGCACCAATACAGTGTTCGCCCCTGAGTCTCGTGGCACATGTACAATGTTCGTCCCTGAGTCTCGTGGCACCAATATACTGTTCGTCCCTGAGTCTCATGGCACCAATACAGTGTTCATCCCTGAGTCTCGTGGCACCAATATATTGTTCGTCCCTGAGTCTCATGGCACCAATACAGTGTTCGCTCCTGAGTCTCGTGGCACCAATACACTGTTCGTCCCTGAGTCTCGTGGCACCAATACAGTGTTCGTCCCTGAGTCTCGTGGCACCAATACACTGTTCGTCCCTGAGTCTCGTGGCACCAATACACTGTTCGTCCCTGAGTCTCGTGGCACCAATACACTGTTCGTCCCTGAGTCTCGTGGCACCAATACACTGTTCGTCCCTGAGTCTCGTGGCACCAATACACTGTTCGTCCTTGAGTCTCGTGGCACCAATACACTGTTCGTCCCTGAGTCTCGTGGCACCAATACACTGTTCGTCCCTGAGTCTCGTGGCACCAATACACTGTTCGTCCCTGAGTCTCGTGGCACCAATACACTGTTCGCCCCTGAGTCTCGTGGCACCAATACACTGTTCGCCCCTGAGTCTCGTGGCACATGTGCATACACTGTCCGTCCCTGAGTAGCGAGGAGGAAGATGGTTGCGACAATGCGAAGAGCTGAAGGTTAAACAGACACACGAAGCATCAAATGTAAATATCTGAAGAGATTTCGTCTGAGTCTTTCCATGAACAAGACTTGGACAACATGCCTGAGATCTTGGCGACCAGTGACTTCCAGCGACGCCGAATCAGACATAGAGGCAGAGAGCGATGCCTCCTCCTTACATGTAGAGGAGAAGGAGGAGGAGGAGGAGGAAAGTGCGTTTTCTTTTTTTTTTCTTTCGAGGAAGAAGAGGAGGAAGGAAAGGATGGAGAGTGAAGAAAACGAGAGAGAGAGAGAGAGAAGGATGCAGAGCGTGATCCATCCCACAAAGAGGAGGAAAAAAAATCTCTCTCTCTCTCTCTCTCTCTCTCTCTCTCTCTCTCTCTCTCTCTCTCTCTCTCTCTCTCTCTCTCTCTCTCTCTCTCTCTCTCTCTCTCTCTCTCTCTCTCTCTCTCTCTCTCTCTCTCTCTCTCTCTCTCTCTCTCTCTCTCTCTCTCTCTCTCTCTCTCTCTCTCTCTCTCTCTCTCTCTCTCTCTCTCTCTCTCTCTCTCTCTCTCTCTCTCTCTCTCTCTCTCTCTCTCTCTCTCTCTCTCTCTCTCTCTCTCTCTCTCTCTCTCTCTCTCTCTCTCTCTCTCTCTCTCTCTCTCTCTCATATTTTTTTCTATCCCTCGACGAATCTCTCCCCACAAAAAGAGCATCATTCACGCTTACCTCTCCTTCCCCCACTCCCCTTCTACACCATCCCCCCCTTCCCTACCCCTCCTCTTCCCGGGATCATAAACGTCGTGCACAGCAAGAATAATGAAGTTCCCCCCTCACTGCGATATTATTTTAAGAATATAGAAGCACGAAAAAGAACAACACTGTGGCGGTGCTTTTGTGGGCAATTCGCGAGGCGCCTGACGAGGATGTGGGAGAGAACACGGCGTGAGGGGTAGAAGACCTACTTACACACACACACACACACACACACACACACACACACACACACACACACACACACACACACACACACACACACACACACACACACACACACACACACACACACACACACACACACACACACACACACACACACACACACACACACTCACACTTCAGAGCATGGGAAAGCAAACCACGTCAGATAGTTTTAAATAGAGCAGCAACAAGTTAATGAAAACTGCAGAACGACAGACAGACAGACAGACAAACAAATGCACGGAAAGACAGACAGATAAGAGAGAAAAGTAAAAAAATAATAATTAAATAAATGAAAACGAATAGGCAAAGACAAATAGAGAGTTGGTGTATATTTATCTCTAGCTAAACAACGCATGTTATATTTTGTTTGGCCTCTCCAGCTCGTCCTCGCGGCGATGCAAGGTCGGAACTTCTATAGTGTTTGTTGTTCCTTTGGCGTCACATGAAAACACTCGCGGCGCACCTGAGACTTGGTAATATTTGTGTGAAACCGTGCGTGTGTGCGTCCCTTTGTTCGTGTGATGTAACCCAATGCTGCAGGTCACACACACACACACACACACACACACACACACACACACACACACACACACACACACACACACACACACACACACACACACACACACACACACACACACACACACACACACACACACACACACACACACACACACACACACACACACACACACACACACACACACACACACACACACACACACACACACAGGTACACACACACAATCCACACTTCACTTTTATTTTATCTCTTTGTTTGTATTTATTATTATTGTCATTATTATTATTATTATCATCATTATTATTTTTTTAGCCAAAAGAAGGTAACCCATCCAAACACTGACCAGACTCGGCATTGCTACACACACACACACACACACACACACACACACACACACACACACACACACACACACACACACACACACACACACACACATTTAGCAGCATTCTATAAAGCTGTAGTCAGGGTGGGTTATGACGTGGGGTGAACGATCAATGTTGTCAGATGAAGCCACCACCGCTGTGCCTTTTTCAGTGTGTTTGAGTGCGTCACATCGCTCAGGTATCCATTGACTGCTTTTTCTTCTCTCTTCTTCTTCTTCTTCTTCTTCTTCTTCTTCTTCTTCTTCTTCTTCTTCTTCTTCTTCTTCTTCTTTTCTTATTCTTGTTCGTCTTGTTCTTGTTCCTGTTCTTGTTCTTCTTGTTCTTGTTCTTTTTGTTCATTTTGTTCTTGTTCTTGTTCTTCTTTTCTTGTACTTGTTCTGTTTGTTCTTGATCTTGTTCATCTTCTTCTTTTTTATCATGTTGTTGTTGTTGTTGTTGTTGTTGTTGTTGGTCTTAAATGGGCTGCCGCTTCTCTTGTACTAACACTTCTTTGAAATGTAGCATATAAGGCATAATAAAATGTTTCAAACGCTTAATCTGTTAGTACCGTCTCACTTGAAATTAATATATTCAAAATACCTTCTTAATTTGTTACACTTCACTTCTCATTAATTAATCACATTTACTGCTATACATTGTCTTTTTTTTTCCTTGTGATTCTTCTTTTTATTTATTTTTGTCCACTCTTTTTTGTTATTACCATCATTACTCAATGTTACTGAATGTTTTATAGCGACGCCATATGAAGGAAACGTTGCGGCTCCTTCCGTCCTTAGATCAATCAGTGAAATCAAATTGTTCCTCTCCATCGTTATGCGCTCTCTCTCTCTCTCTCTCTCTCTCTCTCTCTCTCTCTCTCTCTCTCTCTCTCTCTCTCTCTCTCTCTCTCTCTCTCTCTCTCTCTCTCTCTCTCTCTCTCTCTCTCTCTCTCTCTCTCTCTCTCTCTCTCTCTCTCTCTCTCTCTCTCTCTCTTTCAGCCCTTGATATCTTCACTGTGCCTGGATTCCCTCTGTTGTCTCCTGGTAATCCTTTGCAGGGTCTGGCAATCGTCTTGGTCGGCCTTGCACTCTGCTTTGATATCTAAACCAGCAACGGGGGAAGGTTTCCATACCAAAAATAACAAAAGAAAAACAGTATAAGTGAAGAAAAATGAAAGGGAACAGGGTTTTTTTTCCTCTTTTTATCATGAGTGCACTTAGTATCGTAATGAACTGAAGTGTTTGACTATATAGACACTGGAAGCCTGGAAATGTGTATATTGACACGTGTAAAGTGGATACCTTGATTTGCATAATGGTGGTATAATTTTCTGTTAGTTCTTTGCATTCTTCATTATTATTTTTTTTTTCGATATTTTGGGAAAGGTTTGTATCATCCCCATTTTATCGTAATGATTTATATGTTCGCGTGCTTTTTTATTATTATTTATGTGTTCCCGGAAGGTTTGTAATATTTTTTTATTTGTTCACTATCTACATGTGTGTTAATTGATTCTCATGTTACCCGTCACCAGATATGCTCATGTCCACCCAGATCCTGTCACTCTCCCGTCACCCATGACTGAGGCATCCCTTCCTGTCCTCGCCCACCGTACACTAACGTAGCT
>NC_059296.1:18314437-18326937 GCF_017591435.1 Portunus trituberculatus
ATTCACGTCTCTCCGCCCTGACTTGTTTCATTCCACTCGGGCACACTTCCGGCAGCATCTACGCAGCTGTCATTAAGTGGAGTGAATGAAATAAAAAGAAGTGAACACAACGCGTTTGCTTTAATTAAGCTGCATCCGGAACTATCACAATTCTGTTTAACTACCATTACTGCGTGTGCTGCAAATGTTGCTATGACCAAACAACCTTGCACCGCTGTCTATATATATATATATATATATATATATATATATATATATATATATATATATATATATATATATATATATATATATATATATATATATATATATATAGAGAGAGAGAGAGAGAGAGAGAGAGAGAGAGAGAGAGATTTATCCTGTTGTAATGCCTTTACATATGGATATTTTATAACTCAAGCACACACACACACACACACACACACACACACACACACACACACACACACACACACACACACACACACACACACACACACACACACACACACACACACACACACACACACACACACACACACACACAAACGTTAGCCCTCACTTCCCAACCTTTCCCTTTGCCTCCGCCTCTGTCTCTCTCTCTCTCTCTGTTTCACCCTTCCCATTATTGTCATACTGGTTTCCTCTTCACCTTGTGCAATGGCCCATTATATTGCAGGCCCCCACTCTGTCTTCCCTTTACTCACCCTCCCTCTCAGCTTGTCCCCTCGACTCCTGCACCCTCGCGCCCCACCGTCAGGCAATAGCAGTAAGGAAACCGACTAGTGCAACTGCAATGAATGTGGATTATATTCTGGCAGAGGAGGATGGCTGTGTTTTTTGAGGCGCTGACGTGATGGTGGGACGGGGAAGTTAATTAGTGAATGGTTCTTTATGATAGGGAGGGAGAGAGAGAGAGAGAGAGAGAGAGAGAGAGAGAGAGAGAGAGAGAGAGAGAGAGAGAGAGAGAGAGCGTGTGTGATAATGTATTAATATCTATCTATTCGAGCGTTTATGTGTCTCCTGATGCTTATATTTGTTTAGTAAGTGTAAGTTTACCTGTTGATCTATATACAGGGTACCATATGACCACGGTGTTGTAGTCCCCGTCACTGCGCCAATCAATCTGTTTTGAATCATAAGCCTCTCTTCTCCCTTCTGCGTTTCTCTATCTTCTCTCCACTAACTCTGCTTTTTTTTCTATTAACGTTGACTTTTTTTTCATTAATCAATTCTCTAATCTATTCTTTCTTTCTGTCTTATTTTCCTTCTCTCTTTTCTTCCTTCCTTTCTTTAACTTGGTTTTCTTTCTCTCTCTATCAGCTCTCCTTTCATTTGATTTTTCCATCCCCGACTCTGCAACACACACACACACACACACACACACACACACACACACACACACACACACACACACACACACACACACACACACACACACACACACACACACACACACACACACAAGCCAGAGGACCGGGGTTCGATTCCCCGGCCGGGTTGAGATATTTGGGTGTGTCTCCTTTCACGTGTAGCCCCTGTTCACCTAGCAGTGAGTAGGTAAGGGATGTAAATGGAGGAGTTGTGACCTTGTTGTCCCGGTGTGTGGTGTGTGCCTGGTCTCAGGCCTATCCGAAGATCGGAAATAATGAGCTCTGAGCTCGTTCCGTAGGGTAACGTCTGGCTGTCTCGTCAGAGACTGCAGCAGATCAAACAGTGAAACATACTCTCTCTCTCTCTCTCTCTCTCTCTCTCTCTCTCTCTCTCTCTCTCTCTCTCTCTCTCTCTCTCTCTCTCTCTCTCTCTCTCTCTCTCTCTCTCTCTCTCTCTCTCTCTCTCTCTCTCTCTCTCTCTCTCTCCATTTCCTTGCTGCCTACCTCCAATCTTTCTTTTATTCTCCTCTTCTTCTCTCTCACTCCCGCAGGTTATCTGATGACCTCACCACCTCCACCATTCCATCCTGACTGATGAAGAAGATGAGTCACGTGTGTGTGTGTGTGTGTGTGTGTGTGTGTGTGTGTGTGTGTGTGTGTGTGTGTGTGTGTGTGTGTAATTCACCTCGGTCGACTGCTGGTCACCCAGCCAGTCTTCCCGATTACCGGGAAAGCGTGCGCGCGCGCGTGTGTGTGTGTGTGTGTGTGTGTGTGTGTGTGTGTGTGTGTGTGTGTGTGTGTGTGTGTGTGTGTGTTTTGCGTCACCAGTATTCGCAATAAAATCACCCTCGTCACTCAAGCATATTAGTTAATGGGCCATGTAAACAGGTCAATCAGTCATCACAGGTGCGTTCGTTGCTAATTGGGGCTGCACGTTATACCTGTTGTCGGAGCAGCGGCAGTCAGTCTTAGTTGGGGTCCCGAGGGAGGCTACGGGTCCCCACATCAGTACTTTGGCTCAGTCGGGTCAACACTTCACTAATTAATGCTCCATCTTCACGACATCGGGTATCGTGGATCAATTAGCGCGGTGTATATTAAGGGAGCAAAACTTGGAACTCCGATAAGGTTGCGTATTGGCAGGTTATCGGCTGCTGCGAGTGTACCTAATTATCGAAGTGCCGTAATTGCCCTCTGGTCTCTGCTTATCGGAGAGGTAGAGAAGAGGAAGTGGTAGGGGTTGGGGAGTTAAGTGGAAGGCATACAGGTGGGCTTAGAGGGCGATAGGAAGAAGGGAGGGGATTAGGAGTGTCGTAGTAGGTTGGTTAGAGGGAGTGGGGTGGTAGGGAGGAAGGTAATAGCTAATGAATTGCTCGCTAAGACTGTGTTATGCTCGTGGCTCAAGGCAAGGCGACCAGTGGTATATTAATTGAGAGGCTCTGATGCTTATTACTATTTTTAATACACAAGAGAGATTTTCGGATTTTCGTCATTATTTTTACCATCAGGAAGAGAGAGAGAGAGAGAGAGAGAGAGAGAGAGAGAGATTTTGCTATATGAAAGGGTACAGTAAATTGTTGTTTCTTTGTTTCTAGTGTGACAAATAATATCATGGGAAAAGAAAATGTTGAAGACCGACTGTGTTTTTGTGGCGTGATGTGACCAGGTGGCGCGCAACAGGTGTGACTCCACGCCAGATGATGTGAGGGAAAGACAAGAAATTTAGTTGTGAGGAAGGGAAGGGAAGAAAAGAAAACACAAGTTAATGGAAAAAGGGGGAAGGGAGAGAGCCAGTGTAAAAGAAACAGGAGAGGAGAGTAAAGACGAGAGGCAGGAAAGGCGAAAGATGAGAAGGGGAAGCAGAGAGAGAGAGAGAGAGAGAGAGAGAGAGAGAGAGAGAGAGAGAGAGAGAGAGAGAGAGAGAGAGAAGTGTGTGTGTGTGTATGTGTAATCTGTGTGCGCCTGGTGGTGCAGCCCCGGGCCTCCTGTGTTGGGTGTAGTCTGCCAGGCTGGACTGAGTTTTGAATCACATTGACGCTTAAAATGCCAGTCATCTGAAAGTGATGAATGTGTTGATCCTGAACACTGCGAGACGAGAGATGCTTTGCCGGTTTGCTGCGGGAATGTATTCTGTATACTAATTGTATGGTGCCAAAAACTGGATATCAGGTGTCCGAGCGAGTGATGATGATGCTTGCTATTATTATCATTAAGTCTTTTATGTATTGTTTTGTTCTTGTGTGATGCTGGTTATGCTGTACCAGTAGGTGCTACATATGCTATGTGACAGCGACAGGGAGGGGAAAGTGCCACTGCCAACATTATGTTATACTGTACCAATGTACAAGAGGATCTATTTAGTAAATAAGTTAAGCCAAGAAATTTTTCTAAGGCCAGTGAGCGCCTCGAAATGCATTATCATTTTCTGCCTTAAATTGGTCCAGTGGTATTCAATACTGAAATTTATTGTTAATGTTAGAAAAGTTCATCCTATTTCTTCTTACTAAATTGCAACTGAAATTTGTCATGGTTGACTGGTACGACTTAGCCTATAAGTGCGTAAGTTGAGTACCTTATGGACACACGTGATATCTTGCATTATTCCCTTCATTATATTGCATGACTATCATTATGATTTATGTAGCTCCACATCCATACTCACCGTCTGGCTGCTGATGTCATACCATTCACACAATAACAATGATCATTGAAACAACATTCATCAAATAAATATACATTTATTGAATGGAAACAAACATTCACAGCAATCATAAAAAACAAAGACTTTACAAAAATATACACAATACAGCAATAATGCACATGATGTGTAACATTAGAATGTTACGCCAGAACAACTGGAAACACAACACAAGGCACTAGTCAGCACGAGGTGGCTTTGCTGCGACGGAGGTAGTCAGACAACACGCGCTTAGTGGCTGCAGCAGACGAGCCGACACACGTGGAACGCTCCTTCTTGAACTTGAGTCTGTCGGTGCCGATCCGCCACCTCCCAAATGCCAAGAAACGCTTCCTTAGGACAGACAGCCTCCCGACTTTCGAGGCAGTTTTGCCTGGCCTCGGTGAATGGTCCGCGGACACTCGCCGAGCCGATGGCGAGCTGGCGGCGGGCACGTAAGGCACGAGGAGGGACATGCTGGGTCTGCTGCTGAGAAAACGCCACCTCTCCCTCGAACAAACACCACTCCCTCGGTTCCTGGGTACAGCGACGGATCCTTCAGGTGTTGCCGGAACTTCCTGGGCTAGGCTGGTAGTGGCGGAGGGCTTGGTGACATAGCCCACAACAATAGCAGTAGAACCTTCGATGGGGGAGAGCGAGGGCACAGCGTTTGAGGACATCACTGTTTTCCCAAGCTGACATGACTCTCCTCCAACATCGTCCAGGTTCTGGAAAAGGATCCTGGCCGGTGTGGCGGGCTGGTCAAGCTCCATCAATCTTGAATCTTCCTTAACAAAAGCGAAGTCATGCAAACTTGGATGTCGGACGTGTCCTTTCTGGTGTCTCCTCGCCCCAATCTTGTAGTCCACGCTCTGCGAACCTGGTCCTGTGAGGTCTGTATCCTCGGTCAGGCTTTCATCCTGTATCTCTACGATCTGGGCGAGAGAAACAAGAGTGTGTTCCACCATGGCGGAGAGTCTGTCCACGTTGATATTAGACGTTAGGCAGGAGCGGTGTGCTGGTCCAAATAAAGATAGCTGTGTTCTGCTACTGTAGATGACAGGCGGGGAAGTGAAATAAGCACTAAGCAAGAATGGCAATCACCAATGGTCAAATCCAAAGGAACAGATGCTACAGGTCACGCCCCCTGACCTCACAGGCCAGCCAGTCACCAGGCAAGGCATCGTCTCGACCCACCCGTTAACCAATTTATGAGCTCCCTGATTGGCTTGTGAGGTGAAGGTGGTGGTCTGTGCAGGCATTCAGCTCACCATCTCACCGCCACGCGTGTGTTGGTGAGGGGAGGTGGTAGATGATGGGTGACAGGTGAGATTATATTCTTATATTCTTATATTCATCTTTATCGTAGTTCAAGTGGAAGTTTGTAAGAATAAATAATAGGTAGATGAATGAATAAATAAATAAGATAATAGAATAAATGATCTAGCCGTCTTAGAAAATAGACAAATAAACAGAGACTGCCTTGTACAGAAGCAATCAGACGTCACTCCGTCGTCCTACTCCCCCCCCACGTCTTTCATCGACCTGGTCCAAACCAAGATTGATCGGAGAATATCTTCACCTTCATTTTAAAGATCCTTTATTGACCTTTTCTTTAAATTTATTCTCTGTTGTAAAGTGGTTCCTTATCACTACTGTGAAGCACACGGGGACTGGTAGATGCTGTAAGGGAAATCCCCGTTGCTGATGGTAATTACGAGAATTGATCTCACTCACCAGCCTGCACTTGGTCCGCATGAAATCTGTGGGGCGCGGCCGTGGCAGGTCACTGCCTTACATTGGCAATGTATCGTTTTGTATGCACCAAAGTCATCACTACTATCCTTAAATAAACGTCACATTCATAATGCTTTTCTCCCTTATTAAAGAAATATACATATTTTGATTCATCTCGTATCAATAAATTGTTAACGATCAGACAGAAAGATAAATACAATGACTGATATTGTTGATGAGCAGGAGCACCTCCACGGTAGCCACGCTTAGACGCTCAGCTGAATGAAGTGGTTTGACTTTACATAAATGGTAAACGTAAACACCGTTACTCAGACAACCAAAACACTCACATGGTTACTCTCAAGTAGTTCTCTGCAGTCTAATTTATCTAAGCTGGTGTTAGTAAGCTGGCGTTATTATATAGAAGCTGTAGTTCCTTGGTATCTCTGTCTGTTGCGCTCCTCGGATAATATCTTGTGTTGAGTTATTGGCCTTTTTTTTATAATCGTAACTTTCTATACCATTTCTTACTTCATAGTGTATACAGGCTATTTTATGCTAGTATACTGTACATTATGAAATATAATGAACATATTATGATGCTGTGCTGTGAAATGCAACCACATGTAGATTTATCACCAAAATTTTTTATGCTCTCTGTAAATGCCTCGCGCTCACGTCAATTTTTCTGCGTTTTCCATCTGGCCAGTACATACTTACATCTTTATTTTGTTCTATAACCATTCATGGCAATTTAAAAAGAATATAACCTGGGAAAAATATTTTGTTGATTTATTTATGAATTTTATTTCTATATATGATGAGCACTAGCCAAGGACAAGAGAGAGAGAGAGAGAGAGAGAGAGAGAGAGAGAGAGAGAGAGAGAGAGAGAGAGAGAGAGAGAGAGAGAGAGAGAATAAGAGTGCAAGTCTCTAGAAAAAATAAGATTTTTTTTTTCTTTATGTTGTGGCCTATAGCGCCTGTAAGTATACTTGAAGAGTATGTATAGGAAGCGCTGTTCAGCTTCCTCCCATTAGTGGCGAACGCAATTATATTTACAGTGGTACCCATATTAGGGCCCATATCACCACCCAACCGCATCTTTGGTGTAACCACCTAAAGCCTGGATATCATGGTGATAACTTTCAGTTACTCATTAATTTATAATTCGTACTTAGGCAATCACGTCACACACAAGACCAACATGAAATGTTGCAGTCACGTACAGTATTAGTAAGCATCTGAATTGCCGGTGTTACTTGTGCTTTCATTATTTATTTATTTATTCATTATTATTATTATTATTATTATTATTATTATTATTATTATTATTATTATTATTATTATTATTATTATTATTATTATTATTATTATTATTATTATTATTATTATTATTATTATTATTATTATTATTATTATTATTATTATTATTATTATTATTATTATTATTATTATTATTATTATTATTATTATTATTATTATTATTATTACTATTATTAATATTTTAATTTTGGGGACTTTTTTCATTGCTTACTGCCAACCATCCTCTCGTCCAGCTTTCTGTGTGATGCTTTGAAATGAATTTGAAATAGTATTTTTTTTCAAATTTTCTTTTAATGTAAGAGGAGAAACTGGCCTAGGGCAACAAAAATTGCAATAAAGAAAAAGGTTCACTGAGGTGCCGGTCTTCGAGCTAACGTGTTCCATCACTTCTGTGTCTTCGTTTTATTCCTTGTCATTATTGAACTTACATTATAATTATAATCTGGACCATTACTTGTATATGACACTTAACGGAATACTAGACTAATCATTGTCCTCTACGTAATATCAAAATTATTATCATATCCTGTTTTTAAGTCAGGAAATGTGAAACCCTGACAAGGTAACGCACAGCTGTTTATTATAATGCAAAGCCAGCGAGGTCTATCGCTCAGTAGAGATGTTGAGACCAAGGATGCTAATTATTAATTTCCTCGGTAGAGAGTAGAGACGTAATATGGGGATCAGCTGAGGCAATCCTATCCACGTGGAGGCATGGCTGCGCTGTAGGTTCTGTGACGTCACTTCCTTGACTGTAATAAAATAGTTTGCTCTGCTTTACGGTACTAGCGAAAGTTTACATTTAAGCGTCAGATATATTGATAAATACTTGGTTATCTTTGTGGCATAGGAAGACCAGAGAGTAGAAAGAGTTTTATACATTCTAGTGACATCTGGCAACGTAACAAGCGAGGCGCAGCTGAGGCCTGAGAAGCGGAAGGAAGTGAAATGAAGTTACGTGACTGGCAGGTTCCGCACTATGGTGTCTTGCCCGCGTGCTGTGAAATTACGTGTTTTGCGTGCGTGTCTGGGGTTCCGGTGTAACAGCAACGCCTCCGTCTTATTGGTGAGTAATTCTCATGTGTATTGTGTCGTGCCCGGCATAATGGGTACAGGGTGTAGGAGGTTATGCAAGGCAAGCATGTGGCGAGCAGTATGAGGCAAGCCGCGCCGCCATGTCTCGTGTGTGCTGCAAACATTACTTTTTTTTTTTCATATACCGTTTGCGTAGGATATAATAGTGTTTTTCTGTGCAGGCATATATGGGTATTTGTATCTGATTACTAGATTCTTCGTTGCATGATTGATGTGTTTCTATGATGTACGTTAGTTGATGCAATGATAGGTTTGTTTCTTCCCGGTGCTTCAATGCTTCACTTAGGGAGAATTAGGCCGTGCATTATGCTAATTTAAACTGCTTAATTGACCAATACTCTGTTCTTACCCTTTACGAAAACAATGGCAAACACTGGATGTCGTAGTGCGGTGACCTTGAACTTGAAAACTGGTATGGGATGGTGGTGAACACTGAACAGGTCATGAAGTCTGCGAGAGAATGTTTGAGGTGATGGCGGCGGCGGCTAGTGCATCATGCGGTAGAGTAGACTATCTGGCTCTATGTTGACATCAGTGTCGGATATACTTACAAACCCTCTCATTTTTTCGTGCTTGTATGTATGGTACGCGGACCAGATATCCAGAGTACCAGCTCCTTTTTACACCTTCATTCAACACTTCTTGTCGGTCTGCCTTTCTCTGAAATTACATTTATATTCTCTCATTTTAGCATTAATACAAAGCGAGCGATGTAGGCTGACGTTGATAACCATCTACATTTATTTGTGGTATTCGGGTAATTAAATGCAATGTATTATTTGATATTGTGGAAAAATCGAGGAATATGGTAATAACCGTAGCCTCTTCTCCCGAGATAAATACATGCTAGATAGAATTAAAGTTGCAGTATATCATGTAATGTATATCAACTCCCAGAAACTTTTCAAAGCAAAAAAAAAAAAAAAAAAAAAAAAAAAAAAAAAAAAAAACCAAGGTCGGTAAATATTAAGAATAGTTACGCGGCCTTGATGTTCTTGTAATAGCGGCGACTCAATATTTGCAATAATTGTTTTACCTTGTTTTTCTTATTATTACTTGAACAAGTTTCTCAAGTTTATAGACATTACATAATACTCTGCAACTTAAATTCCATCTGACATGTACCTAAGTATTAACCTGGAGAGAAGAGACTAAGGTGATCTCTATATTATCCGAGAAATCAGTTGTTTCTGATATGTTAATTTCTTAAAAAAAAAAAAAAAAATTCGGATTCCATGTTCAGAGTTGATATCACTCCAAACAACGCTCTCTCTCTCTCTCTCTCTCTCTCTCTCTCTCTCTCTCTCTCTCTCTCTCTCTCTCTCTCTCTCTCTCTCTCTCTCTCTCTCTCTCTCTCACACACACACACACACACACACACACACACACACACACACACACACATAATGGAGGACTTTGGCGGGTTTATAAGTTGACTGAATTTCTAAAGTGACGTTTTTTGTAGTTTTCCTCATTTATAAAAAGAAAATTAAAGACTCCTGAATATTCGTAGTCTCGAAATTGATTTGCTAACTAGAATTTTCAATAATCCATTTAAATCCACCCTCAACCACTTTATCCACTCGTGACTAACATTACACCACACTTGCGTTTTTGCTTTGGTTTGTTACGTGGCATCCTGTGAGTAGCACCACAATGTTACTTTTGTTTTGTTACTGTATTTGCAATATGACGATTCCTGAAAATAAGGATGCTTATATTTTTATGTACCTTAACCTTACAAAAACTGCATTAGTAAAGTGCTCCTCGTTTCCGTATGGATCCTCTACACTACACTACAGTCTACATCAGAACCTTTGCTCCATATGTTAGCTGACGCCTCTCCTCCATCATGATAAACCCTCCAACGCAGGCATGACACGTTAGATAAAGAATAAAGTCCCAGTCAGAACCATACTCGTAAATTTGTGCCTCCTAAATCTCTCCCCTGCACACCTCATTACTCCTCGCTTTGTTGCATTTCTTTTGATTTATTTCGTACTCTCACAAATGTGACTTTTTTTTTTTCATGTAGTGGTGGCCGGATCGTTACGTGTGTTTACTGGAAATAGGATGATCTACCTAAATATTCGAATGGAGCATATAAATTGTGCCACTTTATAATGGAAAGGTTTCCGCGAAATGGTTTGTTCTCGCTACCAACAATTAGATTTGTTTAGCGGACCAGAAAAAAAAAGTGGGATATTATAAAGGCTGGGTGATAGGGCTGAACCAGGTGCTCATAATCAGGGGCACGGGCTGTGTTGATCAGGTGTGCGGGCTTAATTAAGAACCAGCGTGTAAATATTTCGGGAAAAGTGGATTAATATTTTTGTCATTATTGGTTTTGCTATGGTAACATTGAGTGGACTGCCTTGTGATAGGATTTGCACACCTGCTGGTCGTGGTGGTGGTGGTAGTGGTGTTGTTGGATAGTATCGCCACCACCATCACCACGGTTACTTTTATTTATATTTGTTATTATTATTTATTTATTTATTTATTTATTTATTTATTTATTTATTATTTCTATTATTTGTATTTCAATTTATTTATGTGATGCTACTTACCACTATACTTTCATACTATACTACTTACTACTACTATTTCCATATTACTTACTACTGTACTTCCATTTTACATACTACTAACATATTACTTACTACTTCTATACTTCTTCCTCTCACTCCTGTTCTTTCAATCTCTCTAATGCAAGAGTTAACCAGTACTCAGTCATTCATACCCTTCTCTGGTAAACTCTGCAACTCCCTGCCCGCTTTTGTATTTCCATCTTCCAGTGACTTGACCTCATTTAAGGGAGAGGTTTCAAGATTTTATCTCTTTTCTTTGGCTGACTCTCTTTGACCTTTGACCTACAATGAGACTGTCAGCTTAGTTTTTTTTTTTTTTTTTTTTTTTTTTCCTTGGTCAGCTTTTCCCTTACATAAACTACTACTACTACTACTACTACTACTACTACTACTACTACTACCACCACCACCACCACCACCACCACCACCACCACCACCACCACCACCACCACCACCATCATCATCATCATCATCATCATCATCACCACCACCACCACCACCACCACCACCACCACCACCACCACCACCACCACCACCACCGATCCATACAAACACAGTTAGTGCACCCATGAACTGGTACGCGATTCAGTGTTACGAGTATGTGGTGGTGATGTGGTGATGGCACTGATGTGGAGCTGTACAGTGGTGTCAAGGGGATTTAGTGGTGCTGGTGGTGGTGATTGTGGTGATGCAGAGCTAGTGTTATGAAGGCGTTGATCTGTAAATTGTGATGGTGGTGGCGTTGAGGTTAGATTGCTGTGGTGGTGGTGGTGTAATAGTGGTGCTGTCCTGGTGTGGTGGTGTTGTTTGGTGGTGTTGACTGCATGATCATATTTTTTGTGTGGTAAATCTTCCTGTGCAAGATAAAGGACTGTACTGTGGGGAGAGGAGCGAGTCTTCGGTGCTCTCCTCTTTATACAGTGTTTACAGAAAATAGAGACACACGGAGAATAGAGAAGGTCGCCACGCCGGGTATGAGGTAAATCTGATTCTCTTCACCTCTGACGTGTGTGTTTATGTGGCTTATATCTGACCACTGCTCCCAGCACGTGGCGTTATCGTGTAGCAATCTAAGGGAACTGCCCGCGAAAATGTTTGGCTGACACTTACGATTATGTTAACATTATGTTTGGTTTCTTAAAGAATATATATTTTTTTCAAGTGAGACAAAACCGGCCAAAGGCAAGTAAATAATAAAAAAGGCCCACTGAGGTCCTGATCCTTTAAAAAGAAAAAAAAGGGGACTGGTATAGGATTTTTTATATTTTTTTTTATTTTAAATGTATGTGTAGTGAAGTACATGTAGTTTTCTATGAAGGAAGAGAGTTGTCTTTAGAAAGCAGGTTGTGACCGCCCACTTGTGCTGTGAGATACAAAGAGAAACGGTCAGTGAGGTCACAGCTGGCTTAATAATAAGTTCACAGCACCTTCTAAACCAATGCTGTTAGACTTCAGTGGGAGGAAATATCGTTTCGGCAGGTGTCTACTGCCTCCTCCCCCCGTGTGGTGCCTAACTTATCTAGCTACACAAGATTGAAAAAAAAGAAGCGCAACTGTTTAATATTATTATTATTATTATTATTATTATTATTATTATTATTATTATTATTATTATTATTGTTGTTGTTGTTGTTGTTGTTGTTAGTGCAAGCAGCAGCAGCAACAGTAGTAGCAGCAGTAGTAGTAGTAGTTTTCCTACCACTCAATACTCACGTAGTAGTAGT
>NC_059296.1:18331937-18336937 GCF_017591435.1 Portunus trituberculatus
ATAGATAGATAAAACAAAGAATTATATACATAATTAACTAGATACATGGATGGATAGATGCATGTATGGACAGATAAACAGATGGATTTACAGACAGACAGGCAGATGCATAGTTGAACATATAGATAGAATAGGCTAATAAGCAACCTAACCTAATTCGAACTTAACCCGGAAGAATACTTAGCGGGAGTGACTCATCTAAATGTTGAATGTGTCACGAGAGAGAGAGAGAGAGAGAGAGAGAGAGAGAGAGAGAGAGAGAGAGAGAGAGGCCCGGTTGGAAATGAAATATAGAGAAGTTTGAAAAAAAAACATCAAAGGAAAACAAAAAAAGAACCTTTAAAGTAACCTGGAAGCGAAAACATTTACTTTTTACTACGGAACAAAATGAAAAAAAAACCAGTGCGAGGGGAAAATATTTTATAGAGTAAAATTAGATTCACTTGAACACAAACTGAGAGTAAGAGGGGAAAAATGTTACTCAGATAGAACGAAAAATACATTACATTAGAGACTGGGAAATTTAACATTGAAAAAGAAAGGAAAAAAAAAAAAGAGAGAGAGAGAGAGAGAGAGAGAGAGAGAGAGAGAGAGAGAGAGAGAGAGTGGATCATGTGCACCGCTTCCAACCAAGGGGAAGAAATAGTGTAGAGAGGAAAAAAAAAAAAAACTCAAATTCCTGGACGAGGGAAAGTTATTTTTCTAAGCCTGCGAAAACACACACACACACACACACACACACACACACACACACACACACACACACACACACACACACACACACACACACACACACACACACTTTATAATTGACCACAGGTGCATCACAGAATACATTTTGTTTACCCTCTTTTATATTTTATTTTTATTAACTAAATGAACACAACTTCGTAATGTTTATTCATACTTGCATACACAAAACACTGTATGTAATTATCAAACCTGTAGTCCACAAAACTTTATACATCAACTAAATATAGAAATGAATAATGAATCTCTCTCTCTCTCTCTCTCTCTCTCTCTCTCTCTCTCTCTCTCTCTCTCTCTCTCTCTCTCTCATTAATGATGGATAGTTTCTGTTGTGGCTCGATTGTTTGGTCTCTCTTGAATGTCAGCGCACCGATGGAATGGCCAGAGAGAGAGAGAGAGAGAGAGAGAGAGAGAGAGAGAGGAAGTTTGCTGAGTGAAATGAGGTGTGTTTTCGCTCAGTTTAGGATGACTAACTCCTTCCATTCTCCTTAAACTGCCTCTCATTTCCCCCGTTTTCTGTGTCAATATTCTTTTAAAGTGCACGAAGATTGTGTTCCTCCGTCAATGTTCAATTTTTGGCTTTTGTTGTGCTGGATACTCCTCTTGCCTGGGCTGGCAGCTTTCCACCTTTTGACTCCTTTCTACTTCACCTTCCACGTGCACTGTTGTCTGTCTCCTGCCTTCCATTTGTTCTGCACTGAATGAGGTGGAAGTGATGGTGGTGATGGTGGTGGTGGTGGTGGTGGTGGTGGTGGTGGTGGTGGTAGTACTGCGTGTTGTTTTGCGTGACTTTTCTTGTTTTTTTTTTTCTTTTCCACGTTGTTTTTCTTGTCCTTTTTTGTCCCATGTTGTTTTTGTTTTTGTTGTTTTTCTCTTTGTTCTTGTTTTTTTTTCCTCCTCCTCCTCCTCCTCCTCCTCCTCCTCCTCCTCCTCCTCCTCCTCCTCCTCCTCCTCCTCCTCTTTTTACTTCTTTTCCTTGTTGTTGTTGTTGTTGTTGTTGTTGTTGTTGTTGTTGTTGTTGTTGTTGTTGTTGTTGTTGTTGTTGTTGTTCTTCTTGTTCTTCTTCTTCTTCTTCTTCTTCTTCTTCTTCTTCTTCTTCTTCTTCTTCTTCTTCTCCTCCTCCTCCTCCTCCTCCTCCTCCTCCTCCTCCTCCTCCTCCTCCTCACTGCAAAGGTAATCACATCACCAGCCTGCTTGCCTTCCTCCTCTTCACTTTTCATGAGGAACAACATTCAATCACTGGAGAGGTGAATGTTTTATGTGATGAATTGGTAGTAAGATTTCCTAGACGAGCTGTGTTCCTTGGTGCTTAGAAGATTTAAATGTCACACCCACCCATGCATTAATCCAAAGGTGCAGTAATCCAAAGATGCTCGAGGACTGACATCTTAAGTGGGCCTTTTACGTTTGATGATTTTTGTTGTCCCAGATTTCTCCTCTTCCATAACAAAAAGTAATCCAAAGATGCAGGAACCCGAAGGTGTTGTTGTTGTTGTTGTTGTTGTTGTTGTTGTTGTTGTTGTTGTATAAGTAGTAATAGTAAGTGTGACGTGAATCGTAACTCTGATTTTAGTTTTTTTTTTTTCTATTTATCCATTTTTGATAATTGTATGGACGGGAAGTGACATTAGTTGACGTGACTTGCTGTTTGCTACTTTGACATTGTAGATCCTTTTTGTCAAAACACCACAAAACACACCAAAATACCCCAAAACACACTCAAAACACCAAAACACACCAAAACACACTGAAAACAGCCTCCAAACACACCAAAACACACTCAAAACACACTAAAAACCCCCAAAACACACTCAAAACAGCAACACCCCAAAACACACTCAAAACATACCAAAACACACTCAAAACACCCAAAACACACTCAAAACACACCAAAACACACTCAAAACACACCAAAACACACTCAAAACACCTCAAAACACACTCAAAACATCCCAAAACACACTCAAAACACCCAAAACACTCAAAACACCACAAAACACTCAAAACATCCCAAAACACACTCAAAACACCTCAAAACAGCCTCCAAACACCACAAACACCACAAAACACCACTTGTAGATCCTTTTTGTTTATATATTTTGTTTTATTGATTGATTTATTCACTTATTTATTTATATTTTAGAATTTAGTGTTGATTTTTAACCGGTATACAATTTGAATCTTGTATTTTTCGACGTGTGTATATTTTGATAATGTATATTTCTGGTTCGTGTATATTTTGGTACGTATCGTGTACTTTGACTTGTGTTATATAATTTTCATGGGTATGTTTTGACTCGTGTGTATTTTAACGCCTGTGTATTTTGATGCGTATGGTGTGTAGTCTATTATTATTTTTTCCCCTCGTGCTTTGATGCATATTTCGCCTTTTTGACTCCGTGACTTTTGTATCGTGAAGGTGTACTTGTTTCTTGTAGCTTTCCTTCATTTTTTTTTAATCATGTGTCCCAGATTAACATTTTTCCTTCTCGTCTCCTTTTTTCTAATTTTCTTTCGTTTTTAGTTGCATCCCTCTTTGTTGTCTTCTTTATTTTCATCATATTTATCTCTCACAGTAACCTTTATCCTTCATTTGGGCTTTTTTTTGTATTTTCCTTCAAATTTTTCCTCGTTCTTATTTGCGATTGTTATTTTCTCTTCGTATTTTTAGCTGCATTTTTTTGTTCTTCTTGTTTTTTTTTTATTTTATCCATCACTAGCACCTCCTTTTCCTTCACTTGTCTTTCCCTTTCTTAGTTGCAATCTTTATTTTCACTTCGGTTTGAGCTGCAATTGTCTTGTTTTTGTAGCCTTCCTTATTTTCTTGCTTTATTATTTGTTCCTTATACTAATACCTCCTTTTCTTTCTCTTGTCTCTTTTTTTTCTCTCTCGTTTTTATCTGCCGTCTTTCCTTTGGTTGCAATTGTTGTCATCTTCGTTTTTAGCTGTTTCTTGCATAATACTCTTAGATTTCCTACTTTCTTATCATTTATCCCTCACACTAACAATTTTTCCTTTTATAGTCTTCTCTTTCTATCTTTTTTTATTAATTTTTTTTATCGTTTTTATCTGCAGTCTTCCTCTTTTGCCTCCCCCACTCACGTCCAGCCATTGTATTTCTCTCCCTCACGGTCCTGACTCAACGCCTCTTTTCCTTCCTGCTTTGCCACGCTCATCGATTCCTCTCACTCATCCCGTGAACTTTTGGATAACCTCCCTTGATTTCTTTCTTTTGCAATAGTAATAAGAAGAAGAAAAAAAACGTCATTAGCTTCCAAGTCTCACATTTTTCAGTTCATTTTTTTTTCCGCTTTTTCGTTTAAGGTTTCGTTAAGGTTAGGTTAGGTTAGGTTAGTTAAGGTTCTTGTGACTAGGGAATAATGGAGCATGGATAGTTTGGTAATGGTGTTTGTTGTTTGGTTGGTAGACTGACTGCTGTTCATTTATTTACGTATTTATTTTACCTACATCTTCCTAAGGTCAGTAAGATCAGGCCTCCCGTACCCTTCTCTCTCTCTCTTCGACTGACTAGTAATAATTTTTGTTACTTGGTTGGTTGACTGACTACTGGTTCACTTGCTGCAACATATATTTATTTACGTATTAATTTACATACGTCTTCCTAATGTCAGTAAGATCAGGCCTCCCGTAACCTTCTCTCTCTATCTTCGACTTGATTAGTAATGATTTTTGTTGCTTGGTTGGTTGACTGTCTGCTGGTTTAATTGCTGGAACATTTATTTATTTACCTATTTATTTTACCTGGGTTCTCATATTAGCAGACGAAATCTTCCATGACTTTCTATATCTTTGACTGACTGGTTATGATTTTTGTTGTTTGGTTGGTTGAATAACTCCTGGCTTACTTGCTGCAACATGTATTTATTAACCTGTTTATTTTACCTGGATCTTCATAATGTCACTGCTTACTTGACCTTTTCTCTCTCTCTCTCTCTCTCTCTCTCTCTCTCTCTCTCTCTCTCTCTCTCTCTCTCTCTCTCTCTCTCTCTCTCTCTCTCTCTCTCTCTCTCTCTCTAAGTTTTTTTTTTAATTAGTTGGTTGAATGACTGTTGGCTAACTTTCTGCAACATTTATTTATTTTTTACCGATTAATCTTACTTGGTCCTCATAATGTCACTTTTTCTACCTTTATGGGCTAGTTGTCTGTACCGTGTCGTCCTTAGCAAGACTAGATACTCTCTTCTCCCGGCTTACTTGTCCCTCTACTGTGGCTTCTGTGACTGTCTTA
>NC_059296.1:18341937-18354437 GCF_017591435.1 Portunus trituberculatus
TGGTAGAGAGTTCCATTTAGTTTTTTTTTTTTTTTCATTCCCTTTATCTTTGTTTTCTATCGTTGTTTCTTATATATTGTTTACTTCGCTTTCATCAATTCATTTGCTGATTCCCTGTATTTCGTCACGTTATATTTTGGTAAACAGTCTTTATGTAATTTTTTTTTTCTCATTAACTGATCGCTATTATGTTCGTTCATTCCTCACATTTTCGTATCTAATGCTTCCTTCACTTCCATTCATTCATTGTTTCTTTTGTATTTATCATTGTATTAACGCAATTTTTTCCCTTCCTCTTTGGCCATCTTGTTTCTGTCCCTTCAATATTATACGCCAAATCTTCCTTCTTTATCCTTCCTTTGTTCCCTTCGCTGTCCATCTTATCCATTATTCTCTTCGTCCTTACTGATTTTCCTTAATCTGTAGCTTTTTTTTTTCTCTCCACTATAGTCACTCTCTCTCCACTCACTGTTCTATGCCAAATCTTTCCTTCCTTTATCCATCTTTGTTCCCTTCGGTGTCCATCCATTGTGCTACACCAGGCCGTCTTCCCTTCACCAAAACTTATATTTCTTCATTTTTGGTCATCCTTTGTTATCTCCACCACAGTTTTTCATTGGTTTACGCCAAGCCTTCCCTTCTGTACACATCCTTTGTTCCGTTCGCTGTCCATTCATTGTGCTACGCCTGGCCGTCTTCCCTTCACCTCTGTGCGTGTACTGTGCTACGCCAAATATTCCGTCAAGTGGCCGTGTCTGCGTGGCTACATGCCGGGCGAGCCTCGTGGAATTCTGGTGAGGTGGTGAGGCGTACCAAGACACATGGACACCAGCGCCAGCCAAGCAACACCACAATGTCCTCTCTGGTTCCCCGTCTACCCGCATCCGTGGTGAACACATGCAGACGCTGTTGCTCTCACTTGCCTCTAGTTTTTTTCTACTTCATCCTTTTTCTTCTGTTTTATTATCGTTACTTCTATTCTTCACTTTCCTTTACTTTCCTCTGTTTTCCTAATTTTATTCTACTTTTTTTTTTACTTATCTATTTTCATCCTCCTTTTTATTTTGCTTTCTTCAAGTCACCTCCGCCAAAACCTAAAATTTTCTCTACTTTCCTCCATTTTCTTGTACCCTCTTTTACTTACCTCTCGTCATTTACTCTACTTTCCTATACTACTTTTGTATTTATCTAGTTTAGCTTTTCTACTTTCACCATTTTCTGCTTTCTTCTAATACCTCTGCTAACTTGAACTTTCCTCTACTTACATTTTCCTCTCCTTTCGTGCACTTTTCCCCAGATTATAGCTAGATTTGTCGTGAGTGCGCCATGTCCTATTGCTGCTACGTTTAGTGTAAATAGATTCGTGATTAGACTAAAGATATGAAGGCATCAGTACACATGTATTAAATAAATGTTTAAGTGTTAATTATTTGATGTATATTCGAGGTTTAGTCTTTTTTTTATTATTCAAACTTTAATTAAACTTCATCTTGGTCATTTTACAGGTTAAAGGTGTATAACGAGTGCATCCTATCTTAAAACCTGACGAAAAATAGCCTAAATTAAATTACATGTAGTCTAGATTACAAATTAAATTACAATAGAATTACAATTAGACGATAGTTTTCAAGTTTTATGAGGTCTGTATTGTCGCTGCTACTTGAGTTAACCAGACGTTTACGCACACTGAACTTTTGCAGCCCACTCTCGGCAACACTTAGGTCGTCCACACACTTGATCCCCGCGTCTTGTATGCCTCATTTTGTAACCGGTGTGTTCTTTATGTTATTTTCATCCCTTACAGATACATATGGTGCCTCTGTTACTGCTAATGGCATCGTGAGCACTCCAGAAGGCCGAGGTAGAGGCAACATCATGGGGTAAGTCATGTGTTATGCTTGCTTTCCTTCTCTTAGGTCGTGAAAGGAAGAGAAGCCGATTCATGCGCATTTCTTTCAGGTAATGCTCACTTCATGGCCTTGTGTACTCTGTGTCTGCTTTCCTGATGATCTGTGGTGAGAGATGGTTCTTCCTCTTCCTCTTCCTCTTCCTCTTCCTCTTCCTCTTCCTCTTCCTCCTCCTCCTCCTCCTCCTCCTCCTCCTCCTCCTCCTCCTCCTCCTCCTCCTCCTCCTCCTCCTCCTCCTCCTCCTCCTCCTCCTATGTTTTCTTTCTTCTTTTCTTCTATCTTCTTCTTCTTCTTCTTCTTCTTCTTCTTCTTCTTCTTCTTCTTCTTCTTCTTCTTCTTCTTCTTCTTCTTCTTCTTCTTCTTCTTTGCCCTGACACTGCCGATATGCCGATACTCTTCTTATTGTTGATTTTTCGTGGTATTGTTGATGTTGGTACTATGAGAGAGAGAGAGCGAGCGAGGCCCCCCCCCACCACCACCACCACCACCACCACCACCACCACCACCACCACCACCACCACCAAACTTGAGCTTTTATCGCCAAACACGTCTCCAACTGACCGGCGTTAGCACCATTGTCGGCTGCTGGACAAGGGACAGGAAGTTGGCAACGCTGCACAGACGACTTAATCCGGGTTACAGAACGGATATTGGTGTGGCGACTTACCTCCCCTTGTATATTCTCTCTCTCTCTCTCTCTCTCTCTCTCTCTCTCTCTCTCTCTCTCTCTCTCTCTCTCTCTCTCTCTCTCTCTCTCTCTCTCTCTCTCTCTCTCTCTCTCTCTAGCCTGGATTAGTGTGCGTCATTAAGTGAGATGAGACCCATTACATGAGTGGCTTCCCAACACCTGGTGAGAGTAGCCGTCCTGTCCTTGAATTATCGGGTACACTCCTTGGCATTGCTAGTGTTTCTTCCATCCAATACGAGAGTCCAAGTGTACGGTTAAACTGTTTTATTGACATTAGAAAGGGTCTATGGAGATAAGAAGATTAATAGCCACAGTCTTCACTATTTTGATCCCCAAATGAATTTCTAAAGCTGTTTAAAATCACCAAATAGTAACCAAAACGAATATGGAAACGCGTCAGGGTACTGAAAAGGTTAATATTAAGACGCTTTTTTACCTTGACATTTGGGTATGATTAGATTATTTTATTTGCTTTAGAAAGAGTCAGAAGATCAGAGTCTTTACGATTTTAATCCCAACATATGTATCTGAAGCTGTATAAAATCACCAAAATTGTAAACAGAATGCATATGAAAACATCCCTGCTGTGAGTGAAATTGCCTGTAAGTTCATGATGTCCTCATCTATTAATTTGTCTACTGTACTCGTATTACATGGGAGTTTCCTTGTAAGTTCATGATGTCCTCATCTATTAATTTGTCTACTATATTACATGGGAGTTTGTGAATAGAAGGAGAGTGCGTTTAGACATGATGGAAGTATGTAAATTAGGTAAAAGGAATGAACTAAGGTGATATAAGTGGTTATCATGTAAACAAAGATAAGTTTAGGTAACGAATATAAGGTAGACAACTTTAGGTTAGGAAAGAGACTGGTTAGAACTATGCTTTATGGATGAGTGGAAGAGTCTTAGCTGTCATGTGGTCAATGCCAAAACACTAGATAGTTTTGAGAAGGTTAGATGGTTATATGGACAGGAAGACAGAGGGTAATTACAAAGTTGGTAAGGCGGCGAATGTTCATGATTAGTACAGGAGCTCCTGTCTTTTTTTTTTTGTCTTGTCTTCTTGCTTATGTTTTTATAGGAGTGTTATCTAATTCTCTATAGTCTATAGCAAGGGTTCTCAATCTGGGGTTTGCGAACCCCCAGGGGTTCACAAGAAGATTTCCAGGGGTACTTAGATGGCTCATTTAATGATACATCCTTTGCAGAATACCTTTGCCTATTAAGATAGTGTCAGTCATTAAATTAACATTCTGTTCGATGTCAAATTACCGAGGGTTTGGGTAGATGGTCTTATAATTCAGAGGGTTCTTAACGAGAAAAAGGTTGAGAACCCTGATCTATAGTCTAAAGGCATAAACATTTCGTCGTACATTGCCCAGCCTACACCAATGAAAGATCCAAACACCCCAATTGGCAGCGTCCTTATTCAGAAAACATCTCATTGGAAAATTACTTTTTGAAAAATTTAGTATAGAAGAAAATAAAGAAATGATATGTAATTTTTGGAAAATAAGAGAACATTAAGTAGGTAAAAAATTTGAATAATAATTAATTACAGCTACAGACCCAGACAAAACCTAAACCAAAACACATCAGGAAGTGTCGATATCCAGGCTACACTTCTGCCTATCAACTAAGCTGAACTGAATACCATGTTCAGGCTATGGCAAGACAGAGCTTAGGAACACGGTCATGAAAACTACAGCACCCTCGGACTATTTCCGTCTCAGCAGCTAATTTTCTTTTTTTTCTTATAAAGAAAACCAAACAAATATTGCTCTACTCATTCCTTGTGGAGAAACAACCTGTGCAGAAGCGAGGTGAAATGTGTGTTAAGGTTCCATGCAGTATTTAAGTCTATAAAAATTAAAGATCTTGGTACACCAGACAATTATGTTTTGCTCTATATTATGATGTTAGTCGTATAAACTCAAGTAATTAAAAAGAAAAATACTGGAAGGAGTAAAAGCATGGTAAATCAATAGGTACATCGTAATACAGTGTTTAGATACGACTACTCTGTACCGCGAGGCGATGCTGACCCATTCCTGAATTAAACCAACCTGCGAACACTGAAAATGTGACAGTTTGGGTCCTCTCCTTTTGACATTAATCAAAGTATTACGATTTATTCACAATAGTAATAATATATTACACTCAGACGGAACACGGGCCTGATGTGTTTGAGATGTGGCATTTTGTTATAGTACATTTCGCACTATGTAGCGACTGTTTAGGACCGAAAAACTATAGCTTCAGGTAGATATACAATAATGTTATCTATCGATTTTCAGTCTCAAAGTTGAGGAAAATTACTAATATTGATGCATTTCTTTTATAGTCTTCCTTGCTTCTCGAAAAGGTGCACGAACTTAGAAAAGGTTGAAGTACACTAAACTATACCCTGAGGTAAAAATACAGTAAAAGAGATAAGACAACATTAAAATGACCAGCATCTCTATTATTACGGAGGCTAAGAATAATACCAAGACTAATTAAGTAATTCAGAGATAACGAAACGAACGACGATCACGAGAGCTTCCACGATAACAGTGTGTATGATAAGATGTGATTCCAGATTCCTTGATAGCGCTCCGAGTTTCCAAGATAATAATGCCATTCCAGCGTCCTCGATAGCGATGTGAGTTTCCAAAATAATTATGCCATTCTATGATTAAGATGCCATTGCAGTTTCCAAGATAATATTGCGAGATTCCACGATCAAGATGCAATTCCAGTTTCCACGGTAACGATGCGGGTTTCCACGACGTCGAAGCAGTTCCAGTTCTCACGATTCGATTTCACGACACTATATTGAAGTCCACTTGCCTACACAGGTACTGGGACGAACCCTTTCACCCCGTAAGGGTCCACCCCAGACCCTTGGGTGCGAGTAGAGTGACGCTGCCACCTTCCTGCGCCGCAATTGAAGTTCACGTGCCTACACCGGTACTGGGACAAACCCTTTCACCCCGTCAGGGTCCATCCCACACCCTAAGGTGCGAGGAGAGTGGCGCTGCCACCTCACTGCGACGCAATTGAAGTTCACTTGCCTACACAGGTACTGAGATGAACCCTTTCACCCCGTAAGGGTTCACCCCAGACCCTTGAGTGCGAGGAGAGTGACGCTGCCACCTCACTGCGCCTCACACGGGTAGCCATGAGCAATGACCCGCCACACACCACTCCCCAAACACTGTCAGTGAGTCCTTTTCACCCCGTAAAGGACCACTGGTATTGTCAGTGCCTGGTGCATGGCGCACAGCGTGCCCTCGTTCATGGCGAGTTGTTCAGCACGGTGTCATTATAAGCAGAGGTCCCGTACACACCACTCACCACCAGACTCTATGCAAGGAGCCCTTATCACCCCTTAAAGGCCCCTCACGGCATCATCTGGTGGACGGTAGACACGGCAGAC
The DNA here is from genome assembly GCF_017591435.1 of Portunus trituberculatus. Lineage (NCBI taxonomy): Eukaryota > Metazoa > Arthropoda > Malacostraca > Decapoda > Portunidae > Portunus > Portunus trituberculatus. The sequence goes on from NC_059296.1 coordinate 18,347,958, forward strand.
TGCTTAAGGCGACCCTTGCCTAGTGTGAGGCGCTGCAAGTTGACGACAACCAGTGAGCTTGAAGCCGCAAAGGAAAATGAGTCCACGTTAACAATGGGATTCCACGACAGGTTGCGATTCCAGTGTCCACGGTAAAGATGTGTTTGTCGAGGATAACGATCCGTTTATCGAGGCTAACGGTGCGGCGATGGCGATGGCGAAACGATTCAAAGTATTATTACCTACACAGGTACTGGGACGAAACTTTTCACCCCGAAAGGGTCAACCCCAGTCCCGTGGTTATGAGAGCAGTGACGATGCAACCTTGCAATGCCTCACACGGGTCGCCATGAGCAATGACCCGCCACACACCACTCCCCAAACACTGTCATGAAGTGAGTCCTTTTTACCTAACCTAACCTAACCTAACCTAACCTAACCTAACGTAAAGGACCACTGGTACTGTCAGTGCCTGGCTCATGGCGCACAGCGTGCCCTCGTTCATGGCGAGTTGTTCAGCCCGGTGTCATTATAAGCAGGGACCCGTACACACCACTCACCACCAGACTCTATGCAAGGAGCCCTTATCACCCCTTTAGGGCCCCTCACGGCACCATCTGGTGAGTGGTAGACATTGATCTCTTGCTTATGGCGACCCTTGCCTAGTGTGAGGCGCTGCAAGTGGACGACTAGTAGTGAAGCTTGAGGCCACCAAGGAAAAGAAGGACCTGCAGCCAGTTCCTGCCTTGGGCCCCAGGCCGGACCCGACAGCCACCTCCTTCCCCCGTGCGGCGCCCAAGGCCGTCACGGCCCTCAACAACTTTAGGCCGAAAGTTCTCAATCGTCGTTTAAATTTTGATTCGAATATAAAATCGTCGATGGTAAATGAAAAATAGCTTTGGTCTGAAAGTGTGCAAGAGTTAGCTGATTAATGAAACAAGGTGAGGCAGCTTTGCTCCGGAGTATTTAGTGTACTTTGCATGTTGCTGCCGTGAATGTGTACGTGTTTGTAGATAACTGGATAGAAACAGTAGACCAATGGTAGTTGTGTAACTATTGGGGAACTTTTGAAAATTAGTTAAGCTTCTGGATAGAGTGGATGAGTGCACACAGGTTTGCTTGTCTTATACATAAACTGCCACCTGTAGACATATTTTTCTATTTTATGCTCTTAGAAAAAGCAAACTTAGTTTCCTTTATTTCCCTGATCACAATGACGTGTAAATATCAATGTTTCAAATATAAGGAAACACTAGGAGAGGACCCAAACTCCCGTTGAAGTTGCCAGATTCAACAGATATCGTAATATTTCATAGAAAAGATGGTCAACTGCATATCGTATATTTTTTTATATTCTGTCACATAAGGAGATATCAAGATAGGTAAAGTATTTCTAAACATGTATCTACGACAAAAAACGCTATAATAGTAGAGTTAGGTTATAACTTTTTTTTTTATATACTATCTAGCTCTATTCTTGGAACAAAGATTACTTCTTCCTCCGTTGATCACTCGAAGTCAGTATGATATTTTCTTTCCTTCTAGGTTAGTAAGTAGACCACAACACACCATGAACATATGAAGCCCCGTAAATGAGTTTATTTTCATAACTTAGAAATCAAAGTCTGATAATGAGATTGTCTATTGCCAACCAAACCGTTCTGCATAGACGTCTTCAGCGTCATAGAGACCTAATGATGTCAGCTCATGGACAGTGGCCATCCTGACAACGCGAAACCCCTGGGGGTTCATGAGAAGATAAGATTTCCAGGGGTATTTAGATGGCTGATCTAATAAAATCCTTTGCAGTACCATTGCATGTTGAGTTCCAGGTTCCATGTGATGATACTCGGAGTTCGGGTAGATGGTCTTATAACTCAGGGATTATTATTATTATTATTATTATTATTATTATTATTATTATTATTATTATTATTATTATTATTATTATTTATTTTTTACGATAAAAAGGTTGAGAACCCTTGCATTATAGGAAGGCAGGTAAGTCGACAAAAAAAAAAAAAAAAAAAAAATCGGTTAAATTTTCGATATCCACGCGTGATAGGAATGTAACTAGAAGGACAACGGAATAAAACAGCAAGATAATATAAGTACAATACGTGACACCGATTGCAGAAGACAAGCTAATAACTGCAGCTTCCATCTAGCGGCACATTCATGAACTTAGAGAAACACCGCTCCCTATCCCTGCTTTCCCAACCAGCGTCCCTAACTGCAGTGTCCTCTGGTGACGTATTTGTGAACCATCAACATTACTCAATTTGCAGAGACGCTCGTGTGTATTTGCGAGTCATTCTAAATGGTTCATAATTATAAGGAAGTCAAGTCGTGTAAGAGTGAGCAGGCTTCGTGACACCCCGCCCCGCACACCCACGCCACCTCAAGCTTTCCAGGAAGTACTAAGCTTGGGAATCCCTGCTTTACATCTCTCTCTCTCTCTCTCTCTCTCTCTCTCTCTCTCTCTCTCTCTCTCTCTCTCTCTCTCTCTCTCTCTCTCTCTCTCTCTCTCTCTCTCTCTCTCTCTCTCTCTGATTTGCTGGATTGAAACGAAGTGAAAAACAAAGCAGAACCAAACAAAGCCTGCATCACTCGCTCTACTCTACATATTTCTGACGCGTCATTCGCCTTTTTCCCTTACAGTGTGTTCAGGATTTTTAATATTTATTTTTGTGATGTAATGTTTGTTTTAGTTATTTGTCCAGCTGCTCGTGTGTATCTCTCTCTCTCTCTCTCTCTCTCTCTCTCTCTCTCTCTCTCTCTCTCTCTCTCTCTCTCTCTCTCTCTCTCTCATTTTTGGTGTTTTTTTTGTGCTTATCTTGTTTTTCTTTATTTTTTGTTCATATTTTGTTTTTTCTTCCTTGGTTTCTTTTCATTATTTAATTTTCTTTATATTCTTTTCTTTCATTTTCTTCCTGGTTTCTTGATAATTTTTCTTCGTATTTTTTTTTTTATCGATCTATATTTCTTTTTCCTTCTTTTCGTCTATCTTTTTCCCCATTTAATTTACTTTCCTTACAAATTCTCTCTCTCTCTCTCTCTCTCTCTCTCTCTCTCTCTCTCTCTCTCTCTCTCTCTCTCTCTCTCTCTCTCTCTCTCTCTCTCTCTCTCTCTCTCTCTCTCTCTCTCTCTCTCTCTCTCTCTCTCTCTCTCCATTAGGTCCTCACTTGTCCCCCATTTCCTCTCGATGTCCCTTCTTTCCCTTACTTCCTCCCTTCCCCTGCTGTTTCCCCCTCGCCATTTCTTTCTTCCTCTCAACTTTCCCTTGACTTTTTCTTCCGTTTGACTCCTCTTCTATCGCTGGTTCCCTCCTTTCCTTCTTTCCGCGTCATCCTCCTCATCCTCCTGCTCCTCTTTCTCTCCTTTTCCTCCCCTTCTCTGTGTCTTTCTCTCTGTCTCGCCATCTATAACAGGCATTAGACACGTTAAGTTTAAATAGTTTCACCAGCAGTGTTGCCATAAGGTCTGTGTGAGCTGTGAAGTTTGTTGCCATAGGTTGTTTTGGTTTGATGTCGAAAAAGGGAAAAATATTAGAAGTCGTGAGTTAATACATAGACGTGTGATAAAAGGGAAAAAATGGTTGCTTTTATTTATTTTTCTGGTCTAGGTAGTGTGTATATGTAAGAGAGAGAGAGAGAGAGAGAGAGGAGTAAGGGAGTTGCAGTATTATGTAGTGTGTATTTTTATATTTTTATTTATTTTTTTTGTGTGTTGTGTTAATACCTGAGTGCATGTCAGTTCATCAATACCTGTTCACCTGATTACCTGGCCGAGTGTTATTGTTGCCCTTGCTACCATCCATCTATTGAGAGCCGGGTGAATCATTTGTGCCCCGCGCGTCATCAATCTATCATGGCGAAATCCTGCTATTTGTCAGTTAGATTAATACTCTCTCTCTCTCTCTCTCTCTCTCTCTCTCTCTCTCTCTCTCTCTCTCTCTCTCTCTCTCTCTCTCTCTCTCTCTCTCTCTCTCTCTCTGCTAATTTGCATATCATTTAGTCATCCATTAATCTCTCCGGCGCCATGAAAACCAGATTCATTAGACCTTTATCAACGGGTAATCAAATTTTTATCGTAATTCATGTTAACGTCGACAATGTGATTACCACTGCACATTATTTATTGACGTTGTTATTATTTTGCAACGACAATTGAAGTATGCGTTCCTCTAAATGCTGTTTACGGAAGCACACTCCTCTTTTTTTTTTTTTTCCCTCACACCCCCTCCCATAGCTGTGTGTGTGTGTGTGTGTGTGTGTGTGTGTGTGTGTGTGTGTGTGTGTGTGTGTGTGTGTGTGTGTGTGTGTGTGTGTGTGTGTGTGAGATGTTCGTTTGCATGAATATTTTGAATTTCGCTTTTTGGGACATGTCTATCTGTCTGTCTGTCTGTCTGTCTGTCTGTCTGTCTGTCTGTCTGTCTGTCCGTCCGTCTATGTATGTATGTATGTATGTATTTATTTATTTATCTGTTTATCTACTTATTTATTTATTTATTTATCTATTTATCTATTTATCTATCTATTTATCTATTTATATCTATCTATCTATCTATCTATGTGTATCCAACCTGCTAACCTACCTGCTTATATGTATGTATGTATGTCTGTGCCTTCCTTCCTTCCTTCCTTCCTTCCTTCCTTCCTTCCTTCCTTCCTTCCTTCCTTCCTTCCTTCCTTCCTTCCTTCCTTCCTTCCTTCCTTCCTTCCTTCCTGCCTGCCTGCCTGCCTGCCTGCCTGCCTGCCTGCCTGCCTGCCTGCCTGCCTGCCTGCCTGCCTGCCTCCCTCCCTCCCTCCCTCCCTCCCCAGATCAAAGTCCCACCCTGTGTACAGAATAATGTGGATGCTGCTGGTGCTTTAAAACGCTGATTTCGTTACAGGAGACGTAGTGAAGGTAGAACTGAACCAAACCCGCCTCGCCTCGCCTCGCCTCGCTGGCTGAGTGCACCAGGACCAGCTTAAACACGCTCACTCTGCCACTCATTTGAATATTCATAAAGCATGTTCTTTTTATGCATTAGTGTGGGTGTTAATGTGATGTGTTATGAGATGGCTGCTGCTGGCTAATTTGTCGCGTCGTACAGGCCTTCTTGTTTGTTTGTCCTTCAAGGTGATGGAGGGCAGCGTGGGTTTGGTAACAGCCTTAAGTCAGTGAATAGCTCGTCTTCTAATGTCTTCCTTTCTGTTTGGCGTTATTCTTCATTGTCAAATCTGGTTCAAGAATTTGTGAGTTGTTGGCTTTTGAAAGAATTTGGAACAGGTTTTTTTTCTTTTCACTTCTTTCTGTTTGACGTCTTCATTGTTTCAAGTCGTGTAGTTGAAGAATGTGCGAGTTGTTGAGTTTTGAAGGGATTTGTTTAGATTTTAGAGGATTTAACAGTAAAGAAAAGCGTTCCACATAGTCGAGGTGATCGTTGGTGTTTTATTAATGTGTTTGTTAGGGTATTAGAAGAAGAAGAAAGAAAGAAAGAAGAAAAGTGTTGTACATAGTCGAGGTGATAGTTGGTGAGTTTTAAAAAGGATTGATTTTTTTTTTTTTTGCTTTACCTGCTTATGGAATATAATATTAAAGAAAAACGATGTTCATAGTAGAGATCATAGTTGGTGTTTTTTTTAAGTATTTGTTAGGATATTAGAAGACTTGACATTGAAGACAAGCGGTGCACATATTGGAGGTGTTAGTGTGTTTTGAAAGAAATTGTTACGGGATTAGAGAATTTAACATGATGAATAACGGTGCACATAGCGAAGGTGACAGCATTATGTTACTCGACTATTGATAATTGATATACCTGGTTAACAGTTGTTTCTTTAGATGTTTTACTGAGATTAACCTCTTCAATACTGGGATACAGTTTTACTTTGAGATTTGTGTACGATTAAACCATTTTTATTTACATTAAGGAAGGATCTGTGGAGGTCAGAAGATTTATGGCCACAGTCTTTCCTATTTCAATCCCCCAACATAGTAAGTAGAATGAATATGGAAACGCATCATGGTACTGAAGGGATTAATGGCACCTAGACTAGTATTTGTTTAGGAAAAGGCTCTTAATCTTCACATAGGTTGATTTTTTACTCATATCCCTCTCCTGTTTCATATATTTTTCCTCGCTTGCTGTTAAGAAAATGACAATCTAAATCTGAACTGCTCATCTGCTTAAACTTACCTGTATCTATAGACCAGATTCCCTTCTCCAAGAGTGAGGAGAAATGAAAGGAAGGCAAATTCGTCCGATAATAATTCCGAATGAATCCATGAACGTATAAAAGTAGAAGGAGAGACGAGTGCGCTAATCTGTCTGCCTGAGATACGTCATATAATTAATGAGGTGTCCTGCTGCATACTGAGGAGTGAAGTGCCGGCCCTGTATGCACGAGTATATGTAGTGTGTATGTATGTATGTATGTACTGTGCATGTCTCTTTTTCCAAACCATAAGAGTGTATAGGATTTAGAGTGAGAGAGAGAGAGAGAGAATAAAACG
>NC_059296.1:18369437-18376937 GCF_017591435.1 Portunus trituberculatus
TCGAAGTCATTAAGGACAAAATCCCGAGATAATTTCTAGTTGATCTGCGTTCCCCTCTTTTCCGGAATGATTATAATTACATTAACATGTCTCTTGGAAAAAAAGCACCTGTGTTATTGAAGGAAGCTGGAGAAGGGGAAGAAAAAAGAGACGAAATAGAGAGAAAAAAAGGCGCATTACAGAAAATATCGCTCATTTCCCACGTGATGAATTATGAAGCGTACGTAGTTAGTGAGTATAATTTTGCCAGTGAGCGACTTTGTGCATGGTTTTCACTCTCTCCCCTCCCTCTTGTGATGCTTTAAATGTAATGTTAACCCCCTTCAGTACCGGGACACGTTTTCATATTTGTTCTGCTTACTATTTGGTGATTTGATACAGCTTCAGAAACTTGCGAGGGTATTGAAATAGTGAAGACTCTGACCGCTAGACTTCTGACCTCCATAGACCCTTAATAATGCAAATAAAATCGTCTAATCATACACAAATTTGTAGGTAAAAATGTGTCCCAGTAAAAAAACACACACACACACACACACACACACACACACACACACACACACACACACACACACACACACACACACACACACACACACACACCCGGTAGCTCAGTGGTTAGAGCGCTGGCATCACAAGCCAGAGGACCGGGGTTCGATTCCCCGGCCGGGTGGAGATATTTGGGTGTGTCTCCCTTCACGTGTAGCCCCTGTTCACCTAGCAGTGAGTAGGTACGGGATGTAAATGGAGGAGTTGTGACCTTGTTGTCCCGGTGTGTGGTGTGTGCCTGGTCTCAGACCTATCCCAAGATCGGAAATAATGAGCTCTGAGCTCGTTCCGTAGGGTAACGTCTGGCTGTCTCGTCAGAGACTGCAGCAGATCAAACAGTGAAACACACACACACACACACACTGGTAATAAACAGGAGGAAAAGATTCTATACCAACAGTAGAATGGAAACACAAGCATAGGAAGGAAGTGTCAGTTTTGGTGCTTCCTTGTATAAAGATGGACAACGGTCTACTTTAGTGCTTGAGATTACGGTGGTGGTGGTTTTTCTTTTTCTTTTTCTTTTTCTTTTTCCTTTCCTTTTTCTTTTTCTTTTTCTTTTCTTAATCTTTTTTTCTCCTTCTCCTCCTCCTTTTTGTTGTTGTTGTTGTTGTTGTTGTTGTTGTTGTTGTGGTGGTGGTGGTGGTGGTGGTGGTGGTGGTGGTGGTGGTGGTGGTGGTGGTAGTGGAGGTGGTGGTGGTGGATGTGGAGGTGGTGGTGGTCCATCTTCCTTTACCTCATGAGAACTCCGGGAAAAAACAAAACAAACTCAAACAGTGTGGATAATGTTAAACTGACGTGAGCTGGAGTAGTGTTTCCTTTTGGCCGCTGGAGGCGCTACTGTCGAGAGCAGATACGTTAACATAGAGAGGACCGTTCTCCCAGTATACAGAGTTCCGTATTCTGAAATGCTTTGCTCTCTCACCATCACTACTTTCCAAAGGCTCCAGTTGAAGATACTCGTGTTTTTAAGAGTATTTTTTTTTTTATGGTTCTAGTGATAGACTAGCAAGATTTCTGGTTTATCTAGTTGAGAAACTGCCTTGAAAACTCTGCTAGTCTTTTCTGTGGCCTTGAAAAATTGTCTTAGTGAAAGGGAAAGGCGTTTCTGAATACGAGCGAGAGTCCCTAGTCATAACCATTGCTTTGTGCGTTGGTAGTAGTGCAGAACAGAGCTTCATATCAAGACTAACCAGTTTACACGAGTACAAACCTCATTCGTTTTCCTACTCGCGGCTGTAAACTGGCCACTCATTATTAGGTTATTAGTACTACGCCATTCATTGATTTCCCTGAGGTTTTCCATCGGGTTTGACTAAATAAAATGTGGACGTTCTCATGGTGGATATTTGTTCATTTGGAATAATTATGTCCTACTCCTTTATCTTTGTTTCTCATCCTTTTCCTATTCTTTCTCCTCCTCTTCCGTTTGTCCTCTCTTTTCCATTCTTGCTTTTTCCCTTCCCTTCCTGTTACTTTTTCTCTACCTTCCCTTCCTTTCTCTCCTTTCTCCTCCCCTCCCCTCATCTTTTCTCCTTCTCCCCTTTCTCATCCTCATCCTTTTCCATTTCTTTCTTTTCCCTTCTTCCTTTTTTCTCCCATCCCCTTCCCCTTCACCTTCCCTTTCCTCCCTTCCCTTCTCTTCTCTTCTCTTCTCTTCTCTTCTCTTCTCTTCTCTTCTCCTTTCCTTTCCTTTCCTTTCCTTTCCTTGCCTTGCCTTGCCTTGCCTTGCCTTGCCTTGCCTTGCCTTGCCTTGCCTTACCTTACCTCCCCTCCCCTCCCCCTCCTCCTCCTCCTCCTGACAAGAAAAAGCATAAGAGAACCACAAAAGGCTAACGGATTTACTCTCTGCAACTCGTAAGAACTTAAAACTCCATCTGTCTCCACGACTTACTTAACCTCCTCTTTGTTTAGTGTGTCTTCTCCTCCTCGTCCTCCTCATCATCCTTTTCCATCATCATCATCATTATCATCATCATCATCATCATCATCGTTATTGTCATCATCATCGTTATCGTCGTCATCATCATCGTCGTCGTCAGCAGCATCATCATCAGCCAACACCACTCGCGTCAGGATAAGAGGCTGAACAAGTGGATTTTAAAAGAACGTGTGCCATTTTTTCATCCCGAAGTAGTGTGTTGATTTGTAGTAGTAGTAGTAGTAGTAGTAGTAGTAGTAGTTGTTGTTGTTGTTGTTGTTGTTGTTGTAGTAGTAGTAGTAGTAGTAGCAGTAGCAGTAGCAGTAGTACTAGTAGTAGTTATAGTTGTAGTAGGAATAGTTGTAGTAGTAGTAATGGTAGTAGTAGTTGTTGTTGTTAATGTTGTTGTTGTAGTGGTAGTAGTAATAATAGTAGTAGTAGTAGTAGTTATAGTTGTATTAGGAATAGTAGTAGTAGTAGTTGTTGTAGCAGCAGCAGCAGCAGCAGCAACAGTAATAGTACTAGTTCTTAAAATTAAGTGCTGAGTTTTCCATCACCCGTGAATTGTTAGTTGTAAGGCCAGCATTCAGAAACGTTTAGCGCTCTCACCTTAAACACCTTATTCAGAAATGTCTCACTCTCACCACGACAATTTTTCCCAGGCCACAGAGACGACTAGCTGAATTTTCAAGACACTTCCTCCTTTAAATAAACTAAAAATATTTCCAGTACATCACAAGAAGCATAAAAGATCCCTTCAAAACACGAGTATCTTCAACTAGAGAGAGCCTTTGGAAAGCAGTGGTGTAAATCTCATGTAAACTATTAGCAAGACAAAAAACGAGAGACAAGGAAGGAGGAGTAAGAGGATGAAGGGAGAAAATAAAGAAAACGAAGAGAAGAAGAAGAAAAGCAGGAAATGGAGAAGTAAAGAGAGGAGTCGGCGATGGAGCAGGAAGACGAGGGAGGGTGAGGAGGTAAAGAAGAGGCACTCACAGGAAGACCAGCAGCAGCAGCAGAAGTGAGAGAGGAAGGAAGGAGAAAAGAAAAGAGTCGGGAGGAGAAAGGAAGGAGGAAAGAGGAGAGCAGGAAATGAAGCACCCCTCCTTTTTTTGTATGTGCATCACCATTTTCTTTAATTAGTCAGGGGATAACTCAGGCCGCACCGTCGAGAGAGAGAGAGAGAGAGAGAGAGAGAGAGAGAGAGAGAGCTGCATTACCTCATCCTCCGTCACCGTTGGATGAGGTAAGTTCGCTAATTTTTCTGCCTCATCTGTAATCTTCAGGACCTGGACGTGTATATGTGACGCGCCGAGAGAGAGAGAGAGAGAGAGAGAGAGAGAGAGAGAGAGAGAGCGCGAGCGCTTCCCTTTTCTTTCCTTGCCTTTCCTTGCCTTGCCTTGCCTTGCCTTGCCTTGCCTTGCCTTTCCCTCCTTTCCCTCCTTTTTCCTTGCCTTACCTTGCCTTGCCTTTTCTTTTCTTTTCTTTTCTTTTCTTTTCTTTTCTCTTCTCTCTCTCCTCTCTCTCTCTCTCTCTCTCTCTCTCTCTTCTCTTCTCTTCTCTTTTCTTTTCTTCTCTTCTCTTCTCTTCTTTTCTTCTCTTCTCTTCTCGTCTCGTCTCGTCTTATCTCATCCTTTTGGTGTTCATATGAAAATTTTCTTATTTTTTCAGTGCGTATTTCGTGTATTTTCTTTCCTTGTCTTCCTCTTTCCCTCTCCATGTGTTTCTTCTGATTTTCTGATTTTCTGTTTCGTCTTGTTCTTTTTTTTTTATATTGTTGTCGGACATTGTTCCCTCAATTTTCTTTTCTTTTTCTATAGTTTTTATTTTTTTTCCTTCCATCTGTTTCTTGTGATTTCTTTGCCATGTCTTTCTTCTTTTTCTTATCTGACATCGTTCCAGAATTTATTTGTTTCCTTTCTCTAATATTTTCTTTGTCTAGTGTTTTTTTTTTTTTTTATTCCTTTGACGTCACATTTTCATTTTTTTCACCTTGACGTTACATTTCTCTTTCCTTTCCTTGCGTCGGCAACATTTCCTTTATTTCTCAAGTTTTGTGTCTGTTTTTATGTTCCTCTCTTTAAATGTTGCACAAGTTTTAGTTTCTATTCCGTTTTATTTTTCTGCCTGCTACAATCTTCTATTTCAGTGTTGTACAAATTTTAACTAACCTCTTTGTTCTCTTTACTCATCCGTTATATTTATTTCACCCCGTCATTTTATATTCCCCCTCTTTCGGTGTTACACAAGCTTGATCTCTCTATTCTCTCTACCTTTCCTAATTTTCCATCCCTCATTTTTCATTCCCACCTCTCAGTGTTTGGTGAATCTGTCTTTTTATGTTTAATTTCCTTTTGTTTTAGTTTGTTTTTATTTCACCTCTTCATTTTATATTCCCCCTATTCTCTTTTTCTTTGCTAATTTTTCATCCCTCATTCTTCATTCCCATCTTTCAGTGTTGTATTCATTTTTTTTTTTAGGTATAATTTTCCTTGGTTTTAATTTAACGCTATTGTATTTTATTTCTGCATTTTATATTCCTCTATTTCAGTGTTGGACAAGTTTAGTCTCCATTCTCTGCCTTTCCTGATTTTCTGTGTGATATTTGTTTATTTTCCCTGGTTTAGTCTCTCTCTCTCTCTCTCTCTCTCTCTCTCTCTCTCTCTCTCTCTCTCTCTCTCTCTCTCTCTCTCTCTCTCTCTCTCTCTCTCTCTCTCTCTCTCTCTCTCTCTCTCTCTCTCTGCAGCACAAGTTTTCTCATGGTCACTTATCAACTTTCCCAGGATGCTTCATTGAGGGACTGTTTACTATGCACGGCCGTATCTAAAACACTTCCTGCGCCTCACTCCCACTATTTCAGAAGGCTCTTGCAGAAATGACACGGTATTTCACGGGTGTTGTTACGATTTAAATGACACAATAACATGACTTGTGCTTTATTAAGAGGAGAATCAGTGTTGAGATCTCGGCTAACCATCTCTTTGGCCTCTGTAAACACTCCTGGTGAGAGCAAAGAGTTTCTGAATACACACTTAGCTTCTCTTCTCTTTTCCTGTCATGATGCAAGTAAGTTTGTTTTATACTTCATTTCTTTATCTATTTGTTTATTTTGTGTCGTGAATATTAACCCCTTCAGTACCAGGACGTGTTTCCATATTTTATTCTGCTTATTTGGCGTTTTTTTTATACAACTTCAGAAACTTTTTTGTGGATTAGAATTGTGAAGAGTCAACTTATTAATCGTCTGACCTTCGTGTACCCTTTATAATGTAAATAAAATCGTTTAATCACACCCAAAACTCGTGGTAAAAATGCATCCCAGAACTGACGGGGTGAAAGGAGAACCATATAATAAAGGAAGGTTTATTTATGTTATCCTATTGGAGTTATGTTCTCTTTTCTTTCTTTCTGTTTATTTGTTTGTATATGTTTACTTCTGATTTATTTTTTATTTTCATTTATTTTGCTTGATTTATCGATGGATTGATTGATTTGTTACGGATTTGTGTGGATTTTTTTTTTAGCTCAGTTTTTTCATAGATTTTTTCGTCATTGTTTATTTATTTGTTTTATTTATTTATTTATTTTATTTATGTCTTTCATTCTTTCTTTCTTTCTTTCTTTCTTTCTTTCTTTCTTTCTTTCTTTCTTTCTTTCTTTCTTTCTTCTTCTTCTTCTTCTTCTTCTTCTTCTTCTTCTTCTTCTTCTTCTTCTTCTTCTTCTTCTTCTTCTTCTTCTTCTTCTTCTTCTTCTTCTTCTTCTTCTTCTTCTTCTTCTTCTTCTTCTTCCGTGATATTGGTGTGTCACTGAAGATAGAGATAAAGATCAAACATTTGCTTCATATTTGCCACTGAAGGTCATTCAGGTAGCCAGGTAGGTAGGTGTACGGAGGAGACGGAAGCACCTGCACACCCCTGACTCACCTGCAGGAGGCGTTGACGAGCGTTCCTCACTCTCACACCTCATCTTTTCTGATATCCTTTTATCCTCTTTCCTCTTTTCCTTTCCTCTTTCCCCTTTATCCTCTTTCTCCCTTCCGGCTTTGATCTTTGTTTCTGGGCTCTTTTTTTTGCTTTTTTTCTTATTTCCTTATATCTATATTATTTATTTATTTTTTTTGTATATATGTTTTCTTTATTATTTCGTTTTTTTATTTTATATTTATTTGTGTATCGATTTAATTAATTAGTTGATTAATTAACTATTTTTTTTGTGCTAAACGTCCCTTTTCTTTCATATTCCCCGTCCTTTTTTTTTTTTTCTTGTAAATTTTTGTTTTCTTAATTTTATCACGTTTTTTGTTTTATTGTTATTCTATATTCTTACTTAACGGTAACGTCATCAAAAGCATCTTTCGTGAATTTTTTTTTTCTTTTCATTCCTACTCGTTTTCACCTTTCATGTATATTCCTTCGCATTTTTAATAACCTTCAGTGTTTGTGTCTCGTTGGAAAGGCATTTATTTTTTCCATCATTTCTCTATGCTTCTCTTTTAAAGACTTTCCTTGCCCACTTTTTTGTTTTTTTATTTCGTTCTCGAATGTGCGTTTCATCTTAACACTTTTTATTTATTTATTTATTTGTCCTCTTTCTCTAGCATTTCTTTCTTTCTCTTTATATTCTTTTATTTTTTTTTTATTTTTAAGAGTGCGTTTCATCTTAACACATAGCCTTTCTTTTTATTTCCTTTTATTTTCGTCTCCTTTCTTCTTTTTACCTCTTTCCTCGTCTTCCTCCTCTCTTGCCTAAATTGTGTTCATGTTTTTTTTTCATTCGCCAAGCTAAATTTGTTATATCTCTCTCCTTCCTCTTTCTTTCCTCTTTGTCCTTTTTTTTTATTGTCTTATAATTCTCTCTCTCTCTCTCTCTCTCTCTCTCTCTCTCTCTCTCTCTCTCTCTCTCTCTCTCTCTCTCTCTCTCTCTCTCTCTCTCTCTCTCTCTCTCTCTCTCTCTCTCTCTCTCTCTCTCTCTCTCTCATTGGTTTATTTTCTTTTCATTCCGCCAGTTATTATTTTTTTCATGTGTCACTT
>NC_059296.1:18386937-18411937 GCF_017591435.1 Portunus trituberculatus
AATAATAATAATAATAATAATAATGCTAGCTATTCTTGTTTTTCTTTCACTTCTTCCATATTCCTTCACGTGCTGTCTCTTCTTGTTGTGATTTGTTTGCTTTTTAATTCTTTGCTTGTCTGTTTTTTTATATTTATTTTCTTCGTTATTTTATCCATATTTATTATCTGCCATCTCTGCGTGTCTCTATTTATTTAAGTCTTTCTCTCATCTTGCGTCGTGTAGTTTTGTTGCATGTTCTCATTTCCTCTTTTAATCTTGCTTCTATTTGTTTGCCTTCCATGTAATTCAATTTGTTCTTTCTTTCTTCCGTGTTTTTATCATTTACACATTACCATCTCGTCTCCAGTTTAATCTCATTTTTGTCTTTTTCAACGTTTTCCTTTTTTTTTTCTTTCATGCATTCATTAATTTTATTCACTCACTCACTCACTCACTCTCTTTCTTTCTTTCTTTCTTTCTTTCTTTCTTTCTTTCTGTCCTTATATTTTTGTTACTTCCTTCTATCTATCTCTTCTTTTCTGTTATCCTTTATTTTTCATATTTTCATTATTTTTTTTCATTTATTCATTCATTCAGTCAGTAATCTTTTCTTTTCTTTTCTTTTCTTCCCTTATTTATCTCCACTTTTATCAACTCATCTTCCTCTCTTTCACATCCTTTTATCTTTTGTTGTTTTGGTCCTTGTGCCATATTCCTTCCTTCCTTCCTTCCTTCCTCCCTTATTTCCTTACATCTTTATTATTTCCACCTCTTTACCATTCATCTGGGTTTTAATTAGATATGTTCCTTCCTGTCACTCTTTTTATCCGTATCTCTGTCTCTGTCTTTCTCTCTTTCTCTCTCTCTTTCTCTGTCTTTCTGCGTCTGTCTCGTCCCGTCCTTCACAGTTGAGTTACCACGCTATCTCTTAGTATCATTTAATTAGTTTCCCCCTTGTATATGTATGATCTCTGCTTTCACGCTCCTCCTCCTCCTCCTCCTCCTCCTCCTCCTCCTCCTCCTCCTCCTCCTCCTCCTCCTCCTCCTGTTATTTTTACTCACGTTACCATTAATGTTCTCTTTCTCTTGTTATTCATTCTTCGTTGCTCCATTTTACGCTTCAAAAAGGTTCCTCCTCCTCCTCCTCCTCCTCCTCCTCCTCCTCCTCCTCCTCCTCCTCCTCCTCCTCCTCCTCCTCCTCCTCCTCCTCCTCCTCCTCCTCCTCCTCCTCCTCCTCCTCCTCCTCCTCCTCCTCCTCCTGAGAGTTATCATCTTTCATCATTCGCATATTCTTCTCCCTTTCCTCCTCTTGTCAGTGTATCGTCGTCGTTGTCGTAGTAGTAGTAGTAGTAGTAGTAGTAGTAGTAGTAGTAGTAGTAGTGGTGGTGGTGGTGGTGGTGGTGGTGAAAATGATGATAGTAGTAGTAGTAGTAGTAGTAGTAGTAGTATTGTGTTTTCGTAACAAGAGTAACACACACACACACACACACACACACACACACACACACACACACACACACACACACACACACACACACACACACACACACACACACACACACACACACAAGGAAAGGAAAGACAAAAAAAAAATGAAAATAAAAAAACGAAACAAAAGAGGATATGAAGAGACAAATTAGTAAATAAAGACGCGCCTTATGTCTTCACCAAAACCACGTACCGTCACCTAAATGTTTTGTAGTATGCTCTCTCTCTCTCTCTCTCTCTCTCTCTCTCTCTCTCTCTCTCTCTCTCTCTCTCTCTCTCTCTCTCTCTTGCTCTTGCTCTCGCTCCGTGTCGCTTGTCCGTCCCTTCAGCTGTTGTCGCTAGGGAAACCTAAATGCAAATCACTCCTGCTAAATACTGCCGGAAAAAAAAAGGTAAAAAAAGGAAAGAGGGAGCAGAAATCGTGGGTTTTATCAGAGATTCCGCGTAATGGTTAAATGTCCCTCGGTGCGTTGGTGTGTGTGTGTGTGTGTGTGTGTGTGTGTGTGTGTGTGTGTGTGTGTGTGTGTGTGTGTGTGTGTGTGTGCAGTGAGAGAGAGAGAGAGAGAGGTGAGATATTGACGGATCTAACAGGGAAAATAGAGAGATGAGGAAAAGAAAGAGGTGTGAGGGGAGGAATGATTAACAGGGGGAAATAATACGAGGAGGAAGGAGAGTGAAAATTACACACAGCACAGAATGGGGAAGGAAAAAACAAATTCGCAGCGTCCAGATTAATACACAATAGCGAGTGAATGCTTTGTATATTTCGAAATGGGTTGACAGAAAATTAGCAGAGAGAGAGAGAGAGAGAGAGAGAGAGAGAGAGAGAGAGAGAATAATGATAATAATAGTAATAATAATAATAATATATTAATAATAATAATAATAATAATAATAATAATAATAATAATAATAATAGAATTATAAAAAATAATTGTAAAAAACTTAAGACTGATATATAGCAGAATGGCCAGAGAGAGAGAGAGAGAGAGAGAGAGAGAGAGAGAGAGAGAGAGAGAGAGAGAGAGAGAGCGGGCTGAGGGCCAAGTGGGGGTGCCAGGGCGGGGGCGGGGGCGGGGGCGGGAGAGAGCGGGTCGGGTGGCGCTGCTGGCCGTGCCTTGGCTGGCAGCACACCACAGTGCCTCTCTGGCTCTCGTGACGTGTGGTTGTTCTCACGCTGCTCCGCCGGTCCGCAGTGCCAGTGCCGCCCGATCCTGGCACCACGTAGAAGTGTCGCCCAGTTGGTCTCTCTTAACTTCAATCCGGCCCAGCTTTGTAAGGGGGGGATAGGGAAGACAAGCCCGTGTTTTTCCTTCCTCGTGACGCCGTGACTCGCCGCCGACACGTGAAAAGTGAACACTCTTGGCCAGGTACTGAGTCGGTGAGGCGAGGCAAGGCAAGGCGAGGTGATATATTAGCATACCTGCATGCCAAAAACACGGTGCTGCTGGTAGTGGTGGTGGTGACGCTACTGCTGCTGCTACTGCACACCTCGCCCACTACTCCTTCACTACTCCCTACGACACACACACACACACACACACACACACACACACACACACACACACACACACACACACACACACACACTTGCATAGACATTCGTTACAGGAAGGAGGAAGCAGGTGTAGAATGGAACAGGCAGTGTGTGTGTGTGTGTGTGTGTGTGTGTGTGTGTGAGTGTGAGGGGAAAAAAAAACAGGAAAGGAGTGCGTGAATTAATATTGCGGTGTGTTGCAGTTCATGGGAGTTGTTGAAAGTTGTACCTACATATATACGAACAGGCTTAATTAAGTGTGCAGTGCAGGTGAGAGAGAGAGAGAGAGAGAGAGAGAGAGAGAGAGAGAGAGAGAGAGAGAGAGAGAGAGAGTGCTGCAAGTCCTGAAAAAAAAGAACTCAGAAAAGATAAAACAATTAGAACAAAGGGCAGAACAATACATGGATACGAACAGAAAGAAAAAGAATGAGATGAATAGAAATAGATAAACTACAAACAAAACATTCTAGAGCCATCGGGCATGCTCTCCCCCGGCAGGCAAGCTTTTTGGAGACCCTTTATCGAGACGTGGCGCGGGGGGAGGAGAAGAGGAGAGGAAGGAAGGAACAAACACTAAGAGACTCTAAATCCGTCTTGAGCTGTGGCACGAGGGAGCAAACGTCTCTGTCACTCAAAGGAAACACTTGACTCAACCTCACCTAACCTAACTATCTCTCTCTCTCTCTCTCTCTCTCTCTCTCTCTCTCTCTCTCTCTCTCTCTCTCTCTCTCTCTCTCTCTCTCTCTCTCTCTCTCTCTCTCTCGTGTAGCAAGTCTTTGAGTGACAGACAGACAGACAGACACACGAGGCTCACCAAGTCCTGACCCTCACGCACCTGTTTACTTCACTCTCCAGGTAAGAGCGCCTCAGGTAACGCTAAATTCTTTACTCGTTTCTATTTTCTCTTATAATGCACGGGACAGGAGCACGTGACTCGCTGGCTGGTGTTCTTGGTGCTTTGTTCTCTCGTAAGGCTTATTAGGTGAGGTGAGGTGAAGTTAGGTTAGGTTAGGTAAGGTTAGGTTAGGGTAGGTAAGGTAAGGTCAGGTCTGTTTTTAAAGGCCACTGAAAATGTGTGAGCCCTTTATTTAGAAACTGTTTGCTTTCACTACGACTGTTATGAACGATGATTGAGGTGATTGGCCGGGTTCTCCTGTTGATTATGTAGAAGTTTTTTTAATGTGTTACCAAAGCCATAAAACTTGAACTCGAGCTGGGAGACGTTTGAATGAAGTGGAGAATCATCTGACTGGGAGTGTTTTACTATATAGTGTTGAATCTTATGAGAGGTTTTTATTTTTTGTTTTGTTTTTGTTTTGCTCAACCGTGTCCGGAAGCATGAAAACCCTCTTGAAAACTCCCCAGTAACATCCCTCTAGAGCCTCGGAAAATTAGCTGAGATAAAGCACTGAAACATTTAAAGAGAACCACCCATTAAATCAGATTAATTCTATTCGTGTATACCTGTGAATGTGTTTAGTTGTAAGTGAAGATTATTTTCATTTACGTACGAGTACAAACATGGTCACCCCTCCCCCTTCCCTTCCCTTCCCTTCCTCCTCCCCCACACACACACACAGTACATAAAGAAATTAAAGCCGATTACCACAAGCGCACGGAATTACTGTCCTAACATCCACACAAGAACAAGTTACGTACACGGCAGGCAGAGTGTGACGTACGTACATAAACTCACACGTGTATGAGATTTGCCTTTGTTGTCCGTGAAGAGGTGAGAGGGACAGGTGGCGTCAGTTAATTAGTCTCTCTCTCTCTCTCTCTCTCTCTCTCTCTCTCTCTCTCTCTCTCTCTCTCTCTCTCTCTCTCTCTCTCTCTCTCTCTCTCTCTCTCTCTCTCTCTCTCTCTCTACTTTCTTTTTCTTGTCTTCATTTTTTTTTTATTCATTTTTTTGTGTCTTGTTTGCTCACCTGGGTTACTGTTTCCTGTGTGTTGTGTCTTGTTTCCCTGTGTTCCTTTTCCTGCAGTTTGCTCGTGTTTCTTGCCGCTTCTCTTTTGTTTATTTACGTTATTTTTTTCTGCTCCCTCGTTAAAGGTTGTGGTGCGGTATTTTCTTTTTCTCTCCCTCTCGGTTTCTTGTCCTTGATAGTTGATTGTATTCTGGTGTGGAAGTTGTTGTGGTGTCTGTGTTGTTGTTGTTGTTGTTGTTGTTGTTGTCGTCGTCGTCCTCGTTGTCGTTGTTGTTGTTTGTTGATTACTTGAAATATTGAAGACTAAAACACCTAACCCAGTAATGAAAAATAAGTAAAACTACTACTACTACTACTACTACTACTACTACTACTACTACTACTACTACTACTACTACTACTACTACTACTACTACTACAAAAAAACACCAACACTAATAACAATAACATCAACACCAGTAACGTTTCTGAGCCAACACGTACGTAGATATACCAGGCATGCAGAGATTCCTTTAGATTCCTTTTAAAGAGAGGTATTCGCGAGTCCCGTGTCAGTGTGGGAGCAAAAACATAAGAGGAGGTGCCTGACAGTCCCTCGCGCCTCCGTTTACTGCTCCCTTCTGCGGCGCGGCGAGAGTTGGCTGGCCGAGTGGCTGTATTCTTCCCTCCTGGTGGCGGAGTGAGTAACTAGACCACAGTGATGATGATAACAACAGCACTAATGACGAGTAATGATGATAATGACCGTAATGACGAGGATAATGTTGCATGAGGGATATCACGGGAATCATGCAACAAATCAATCAACAGCAAATTATCATGCTTAATGAGGGAACTAATTGTGAAAAGGAAAACCTCTGCAGAAAAATACAATAACATGAATGAGAGGGGGGGAAAAAAATAAGGCCATTCCAAAGGGGTAGGTAGAAATTAAAGGAAAAACATGTAAGAATTGTGAGAAAAAAATAGCAAAGGAGAAAAAAGGAGTGATGGAAGGAAATAGGACCAAAAAATATGACGGAAGGAAAAAAAATAAAGATGAAAAACTAAAGAAAGGAAATTAAAAAAAGTGCAGTCAAAGCAGCACTCGAAACATGGAGATTAGGACAGAGAGAAAAAAAAAAAATGGAAAATCTCGAGAAAATACAATAACATAAACCTTCAGTCCTGGGAAACATATTTATCTTGAGTTTTGGGCACGGAGGTCTATGGAGGTCAGAAGATTAATACCTACAGTCTTCACTATTTCAACCCCCACACAAGTTTTTGAAGCTGTGTAAAGTCATTAAATAGTAACCACAAATGAATATGAAAACATGTCATGGTACTGAAGGGGTTAAGGGCAATAGAGAAGAGTAGTTAAAATGAAAAATGTGAAAATGAAAGAAAAAAAATGTAAGGACTGAAAAAAATAGGTAAAAATGAAATGAAAGGAAAAATTTAAGGATTATGAAAAAATGAAGTAAAAATGAAAAAGGTGAAAATGAGAAAGGGAGAAGTATAAGGATTGTGAAGAAAACGTAAAAATAATACTAACAAAAATAGAAGAAAAGGAGGACAATGAAAGGGTGAAAAATCAAAGGACAACAAAACCGCTACTAAAACAAAAAAAAAAGATAAATAAAGATAGAAATAAAAGAAAAAGAAAAGAAAAAAAATGCAAATAGAGAGATTAAGATAAAAAAAATAAAAGAATTAATAAAACGAAGGGCAGTGAAGGGCGTTTGAAAATAAAGACATAGTAAAAAAAGAAAAAGAAAGGAGGGAAAAAGTGGCAGTCAGAAGATAGAAAAATGAATAGAAAAAGGACTTGAACGTTCTGATGTAAGCGAAAAGTAGAAAACAGCACGAGAATAAATAAATAGATGGAAAAGAAAAATCGTCAGCGAGGAAGAAAAAAAAATTAAAAGATTGAAAGTGCTGGAAAAAAAAAACGAAAAAAGTAACGAGACAAAAAAAAAAAAAAAAAAAAAAACAGTACCTTAAACATGAAACTATACTATTTTGCTAAACAGAATGAGAAACCAATGGCGAAGAGATAAGAATAGGCGTGAAGTTAAAGAATAGGGAGAGGGGAATGAAAGCCGAGCGATGAGATACGGAGGAAAGAAATGACGGAAGAGAGAAATGCATCACGCCAGCAAAATGTCGAAATGAAACGCTCTGGAAATATTCTGCCATTGTGGCGATAAATGAATAGTCTTACCTGAAATGGCGATCACGGTATATCGTTGACTTGGCCAGAAAGAGAGAGAGAGAGAGAGAGAGAGAGAGAGAGAGAGAGAGAGAGAGAGAGAGAGAGAGAGAAAGATAGTTACAGTGAAAACGATAGAAGCGAGAAGACTAAATGCTGGAGGAGGAGGAGGAGGAGGAGGAGGAGGAGGAGGAGGAGGAATGAAAAGAACACAAGAAGAGAAAGAGTTTGTTTGTGCTTCTCGTGTTTACTTTTGCTTTTTCTCGTTGTTCTTTGTTTGTTCTCCACTTTATTCCTTTTTTTGCTAACGATGCCGTAATTAAATGTGGGTCTTTTGTACACCTGTTGCCGCTCACCATTGCAGGAAAGGCGTCTGTTGGGTGTAAGGAAGCGCTAGGTTAGGTTGAATGAGGTTGGTGTGTAAAATATGGGACTTAAGAATTTCGCTAAGGGGAAGGAAAAGAAATAATGGAGTAAGAAACCAATGGGGAAGAAATAGCTAGTGTGAAAGTGAAGGTTAGGTGAAGTTAGGTTAGGTTTGGGTTAGGTTTGGGTTAAGTTTGAGTTAAGTTTGATAGGGAAGGGAAGGGAAGGGAAGGGTAGGGTAGGGTAGGGTAGGGTAGGGTAGGGTAGGGTAGGGTAGGGTAGGGTAGCGTAGAGTTGGGTAGGATAGGATAAGATAAGATAAGGTGAGATAGGGTTGGGTTGGCTAGGTTAGTTTAAATTTGGTTAGGTTAGGTTAGGTTGAGTTGGGTTAAATTGACGAGTTTGACATGAGTTGGGTTAGGTTGTGTTTTTTGGAGTTAAATGAGGTTAGATTTGGGTTTGCTTTGTTCCTATAAACCAAATAGAAATTAACATATAAATTCATTAACATTATTATTTTTTATGAAGTTCTCCACAATACAGTTTTATCTGGTACCAATACTACGTTGTTTACAATATAACGTCACTTGTTTTGTTTATAAATGCGAGAACATGTTTATACCAGTAATTTTTCTCTCCTCTTCGTCTCCTTTTTGCTTCTATTCGAACAGCTTTAATTCCCGCGTCTTATTAGCGCCCAAACGACAACCGTCACTCTTGCTGCTGACTACCCCCTTACATATGTCTGTTTCCTCTCCTTGTTCGGCCAATTTACTAATGGCGCAAACACCTTTCTTTCTTCTTTTTCCTTTCTCCTCTCTCCTCTCTGCTCTCTCCTCCTCTGTCCTCCTCCTCCTCCTCCTCCTCCTCCTCCTCCTCCTCCTCCTCCTCCTCCTCCTCCTCCTCCTCCTCCTCCTCCTTCTCCTTCTCCTCCTCCTCCTCCTCCTCCTCCTCCTCCTCCTCCTCCTCTGTTCCCCACGTCCCATTCGCATTTTACCTCCTATCGTTCTCACTTCTCTTTCCTCGCTCACTTCCAACTTGTGTTTTCTTGTTTTTTCCCTCTTTCCTTCCTTCCTTCCCTGTTTTTCTCGTAAGGTTTCTTCTCAAAGTTGTTTTCTTGCTTCCGTTTTTTTTTTTCTCTTTTCCGTTCTGTTTTCTTTTCATGTTCTTATTTAGTTTTTTTTTTCTTTTTGGTTGTGTCTTCCTTTTCTTTTCCTGTCGAAGTTTTTATTTTTTTTTTTTGTATTGTGACCATTTTTTTTTTCGGTCTTATTCTTTGCCTATTTCTTTTGTTTCTTTCGTGACCTCTTTCTTTCTCTTTCTTTTCCTTTCATGAGCTTCTTTTCAATTTTTACCCTCGTTTACTTTCCTTCATTTCGTCATTTTAGTTTTTCCTTCCTTCCTTCTTTCCTTTTTTTTTTCCTCTTTCTTTCTTTCTTTCTTTCTTTCTTCGCACAATCTCTTCACTTGCTACCTGTTCTCCATCTCTTCCTTTTCCATGTTTTCTTTTCATTTTCTTACCTCTTTTTTTCATCGTCTTTCCTCCTCTCCCTTTCTTCCTCTATCTCCTCACGTCCGCTGCCATCATCATCACCACCATGTTTTTCGTCTTTTCTCTTCCCATCTTTCCTTTCATCTTGTTTTCTTACCCTCCTCCTCCTCCTCCTCCTCCTCCTCCTCCTCCTCCTCCTCCTCTTATTTCTTCATCTCCTTTCGCTAGTGTCTCCTTGTTCCCTTCCTCCCTTGCCCCCTCTCGTCTTTTCCTATTCTCTTCCAACTTGTGTTTCCTTGCCTTTTCCACTCCCACCTCCCTTTTGTCCTCTGCATTTCCTCCCTCGCCACCGCTGTCCCCGTTGGTTCATGTTCTTGTTGCCACTGCTGCCGTCGTCTGGAGAACTGTGGTGCTGGTAGGTGAGGACCCGGGGACTCGTAACACTGTGCCTCGCTGCTGTAAAGGGGGAGAAGAGAGGGAGTGTGAGTGTGTGTGCGGTGGCGGAGATGCTGCGGTGAGGGAGGGATGAGATGTGAAGTACTGCATGGTTGTTTGTGATTATGAGGGAAATGTGGAGGTAGTACGAGCAGGTACACAGACATACGTACATACACACAAATGAACAGACAAAAGAAACAGAAGCAAAGGCCGAGAGACAGACAGACAGGGACAGATAGACAAGAGGTGAATGTGAGGCTGATCGACTTAGCGTTCCACTAAGTCACTTGGAAACAGACAGACGGACTGACCGTGAACTTAAACCGCCCGTTCTTCCTTCCCCCCTGACCCTCCCCCATGATCCTCTCTCACCCCTCCTGCCTCCTACCTCACCGCATCTCCCTCTCCCCTCTCTCCCACTGCTGTCTATCTATCTGTCTGTCTGGTGCTGTGTGAACCCATGTATCCCCACTACTTCTCCTCCTCCTCCTCCTCCTCCTATTTTTGTTCTTTTTTTCATGTTCTTGTTCTTTTCTCCTCTTCCTTCTCCCCTTGTTCTTGTTTAATATTGTTCTTATTATTGTTCATGTTCTTTTCTCCTTCTCCTCCTGTTCTTGTTTTCCTCTACCTCCTCCAATCCACCACCACCAACTACTACTACTACTACTACTACTACTACTACTACTACTACTACTACTACTACTACTACTACTACTACTACTACTACTACTACTACTACTACTACTACTACTACTACTCAAGAGGTGGTAATAGAAAAAGAGAAAACACAGCATATTACTTTCTAAGAGGAAAATGACAAGAATGTGTGCGTTGATATTAAATGACATGCAGGATTACGGAAAAAAATAGAACTTAACCCCTTCAGTACCATGACGCGTTTACCTATTCACTCTAGTTATTTTCTGGTGACTTTATACAGCTTCAGAAACTCATGCAGGGATTAAAATAGTGAAGACTGGCCATTAATCTTTTTGCCTCCATAGACTCTCCTTAATATCAATAAAATCGTTTAATCACACCAACATTTCATGATAAAAAAGCTTTCCATAACTGAAAGGGGTAAGAATATAAGGTTTACTGAAGGGGTTAAGAATATAAGGTTTAGTGAAGGGGTTAAGAATATGAGGTTTACTGAAGGGGTTAAGAATATGAGGTTTAGTGAAGGGGTTAAGAATATAAGGTTTAGTGAAGGGGTTAAGAATATGAAGTTTACGGAAGGGGTTAAGAATATGAGGTTTAGTGAAGGGGTTAAGAATATGAGGTTTACTGAAGGGGTTATGAATATGAGGTTTACTGAAGGGGTTAAGAATATAAGGTTTAGTGAAGGGGTTAAGAATATAAGGTTTACTGAAGGGGATAAGAATATGAGGGTTAGGTCCAAAGCGATATTCAGGAATACACGAGGAATGAATGGCGTTACATGGGTTGGCAGGGGAGAAGCTTGACTGTAAGGCGATGGCGAGGCAGGGTTGGTTGGGTTGCACAGTGGTAGCAAAGTTAGGGTAGGGTATGTTGGGCTAGGGTAGGGTAGGGTAGGGTAGGGTAGGGTTGGGTAGGGTAAGGTAGGGTAGGGTTGGGTTGGGTAGGGTAGGGTAGGGTGGTGTAGGGTAGGGTAGGGTGGGGAAGGATAGGGTAGGTTAGGTTAGGTTAGGTTAGGTTAGGTTAGAAATAGAAGGAAAAAATCAGTAGCCATGGAAGAACATATTTTATACCTTATGTCCGTAGAGAGAGAGAGAGAGAGAGAGAGAGTAAAGATAAGTGAATAAGCCGTAAAAATAAATCCTTTTAGGAATCAGATATTAATATTTTTTGGATATCGGATAAATGGATACTTGTGTATGAGAAATGGCTTACTTACCCACTTTATGAATAGAGCTTGGGTGGAAATGCAGAAATCCAGAGAGCGCCACTGTACACATTAGCTTCAGTAACTCTACCTCTTTAACACTGAGCTGTGAGGATGATGGGTAAAAAAATATAGCTAACATTCATGCAGCTGTGTTTCTTATGACTTGATGTAGCTTCATTTATTTTACTGTATTGTTATTTCAGGTAACTATGTAAACAGGGGTCTCTATGTATATATCTGATGGCTTCTTGTAGAGTTGTTTATTTTCTTGCATTTTTATATGAGGTAACTATATAAACAGGGATCTCTGTGTATATCTGATGGCTTTTTGCAACGTCATTTTTTTTTTTATTGTATTGTTATTTGAGGTACCTATATATGCAGGAACAGCTATGTGTGTTTCTGATGGCTTCTTGCAGCTTCATTTATTTTACTGTATTATTATGTGAGGTAACTATGTGGTTATTCCAGCATCATTTTGTCGAGGATCTATAACCAGACCAGAGAAAATGTGCAACAGCTGGATTTACGACAGCTGTGTGGAACTGGTGATATTCAGTGACGGTGCGCAGATAAGCGCGGGGATGCAGTGGAGACAAGGACAAGGACACACACTAATACCTGGGATTTCGTAGATTTGGATACATTTTTCCCCTATAGTTGATCCGATGTATAGTTAACGTATGGTACAATTGATAGAATGAAGAAAGTACTGGGAGTAATTTTTTTTTTTATGTAAGGGGGAAATTTGACGGAAGGGGAACAAAAAAACAAACAAACAGAAGGACCCACTTAGATGCCAGTACCCGAGCAGATCCGAGAGGGGAAGTAAAAAGAAAAGGATAATTTTCTTCAAACCTCCCTTTCAAATGAGTTCAGGTCATAGGAAGATGGAATTACAGAAGTAGGCAGGGAATTCCAGAGTTTACCAGAGAAAGGTATAGATGATTGAGAGTACTGGTTAACTCTTGCACTATAGAGGTGGACAGAATAGGGATCAGAGAAGAATCAGCAGGAACCAAAGAAGAAAGTTTTCTGTATGTAGATGTGCCCATTGTCTCGTGTGAGTGTAGAGACGGAGATGGAGCTGAGAGAGAGAGAGAGAGAGAGAGAGAGAGAGAGAGAGAGAGAGAGAGAGAGAGAGAGAGAGAGAGAGAGAGAGAGACGGGGGGGGGGAAAACGGAGGTTAAGGAGACTTTGATGATTGTTTAGAGAGAGAGAGAGAGAGAGAGAGAGAGAGAGAGAGAGAGAGAGAGAGAGAGAGAGAGAGAGAGAGAGAGAGAGAGAGAGAGAGAGAGAGAGAGAGAGAGAGAGAGAGTATTCGTGTTTAAGGGACAGTTATTGCTTTGAGACGTGCAGCCTTAATACGGGACTCAGAATAGATGCACGTATATCGAGCTATTTGACAACGACTATTACTTACATGTGTTGATTACCTTTCCGTGTCATCTGAGACATAGATAATGGAATAATTCTTTAAATGGTGGATGATTTTGTGTATAGTAGACTGAAAGGGGTAAGTAAATTAATATAATGTAGTGGATTTACAAGTCTGATGGGAGGGTTTTTTTTTTTAGCACCAAGATAAATTTTTGTCTTCTGTAAGAGGAGAAAGCCGACCAAGGGCAACAAAATATTAAGAAAAGGCCCACTTAGGTGCCAGCTCCTGCAGGTCCTATAGAATTATCCAAAAGATAGGAACAAATGTCTTGAAACTACCCTCTTAAGTGAAGTGAAGTCAAGTCATAGGAAGATGGAAATACAGAAGCAGGTAGGGAGTTCCAGAGTTTACCAGAGAAAAGTATGAAAGATTGAGAGTACTGGTTAACTCTTGCATTAGGGAGTTGGAGAGAATAGGGGTGAGAGGAAGAAGAAAGCCTTGTGCCGCGAGGTCACATGAGGAGGGGTGGCATGCAGTTAGCAGGATCAGAAGAGCAATTAGCATGAAAATAGCGTAGAAGATAACAAAAGATGCAAGAGAAATTGAGTTTACCAGTTGACTTTTGTACTTGTATTATTTTGTTTTAAGAATGACACGAAGGAAATAAGAAACAAAAATAATGAGTAAGAATGACATGATGATTAGGAAGGACACGAAAAAAGTAAGAATGACGTAAAAAATGAAAAAAAAAAAGAATAATGAGTAAGAACGATACGAACGAAACAACAAAAATAATGAATAAAAAAGAATAAGAATGACGCAAAAAAGTAAGAACGACAAAAAAAAAGTGAACTACGAGAAAAACGAAAAAAAAAAAATAATGAGGAAGAATGACACGAAAAGAAGTAAGAATAAAAAAAGTGTGAAACAAAAAAAAGAAAGAAAAAATATATAAAGCAATAGTAAGAATGACACAAGAATATGTATCAAGACACCTCGTATCGTGCAGCATTCTGAAATAACACCATCCTTCTGTGTACAGCATAAAGTCCTTCAGGAAAGCGACAGCACCACCACCACCACCACCACCAGCAGGAGTAAGACGTCTTGGACAAATAAACTCGCTTAACTTACAATGAGGCGTTTCTTGAATAAATATAAGACTTGAGGAGGTGCACTTAGCGGCGCCTGTTGTACCTGTGTGTTGCTCCTTGCCTTCTCCTGCCTTTGTTGTGCCAGGTGGTGCTCTTCTTGTCTTTATTATCATTATTTTTCTTTTCTTTCCTTCTTTCTTCCTTCTTTCATGGGGTTATTTTTCTTCTATTTGTTGTTATTGCTGTTAGTGGTGCTCTTGCCTTTGTTATTTTATTATTAGCGTGTTTTTTTTTCCTTTCGTTCTTTGCTTTAGTTTTTGAAGTTATTGTTTTTCCGTTTGTTGTTGTTATTGTTGTTGTTGTTAGTAGTAGTAGTAGTAGTGTATTATATTTTAAGTTTATTGTTATTTAAGTAGTTGTAGTAGCATTGATAATATTGGTGTTGGTGATAATAGCTGTGGTATTAGTAGTAGCTGTATAAATTTAAGTAGTTGTAGTAGTAGTGGTGGTGGTGGTAGTAGTGTTACTAATAGTAGTGGTATTAATGGTGGTGGTTAGCAGTAGTAGTAGTAGCACTAGTAGCAGTAGCAGCAGTAGTAGCAGCAGCAGCTCTTGTAGTAGTAGTAGTAGTAGTAGTATCAGCAGTAGTTGATGTCATTGTTGTCGTGGACGCCATTATAGTCATTGTAGTCGCTGCTGTCATTGTCACGGTGTTGCATTATTCTCCTGCACTTAAGAACGCTCCCGCCAGTGCCAGTGCCTTGTTGTGCTCATGCCGCGGCGGGCCAGGCCTCGGGGACAAGCGCCACTCAAGAAGACCTACGCCGCCCTCCAAGAATCCTCACGCGAAAATATTTAAGGTGCGCGTGTGAAGACAACGAGTATCTTCACGCCTGCATCTTTCTATTATATCCCACGCAGACGTAAAAAAAATAATAATAATAATAATAAATAAATAAATAAACAAGAATACAATATATTTTTTTCTTAACCGGCGTTTCTACTCGTAATCAAATTGTTAGCGAGACTTTTCCTGATATTTTCGCAGTAGTGAATGACTATATTTTCTCCCACGGCGTTCTTCGTGCCTTAGGTCCTTACGCTCGAGATTTATTGTATTTCTATTTTCGCAGCGGTGGTCTTGGGGCGCGTGAATGTTTTCCTCGTTGTAGAGTCGAGGGAAAAGTGGATTTGCCTGATTTGCTGAGACAGGCTGAGGAAAGTGACGGACAGGGAGGGGAGGGGAAGGCAGTACAGAGAGAGAAAGGCAAGGCAGTACAAGGAGAGGAAGGGAAGGCAGTACAGGGAGACTGAGTGAGAGGGGGAGTGGAGCTGAAGGGAAGGAGGAACGTAGCGGTGGAAGTAGAAGGTGAGGAAGGAGGAAAGGGCGGGAAACGGAAGGAGGCAGATGATGAGTCTCCCTTTAAAGGAAGCTATAAATAAAGTAGAACAGCAAATATAAATACAGTTGCCTAAAAGCAGGAAACGAGAGAGAGAGAGAGAGAGAGAGAGAGAGAGAGAGAGAGAGAGAGAGAGAGAGAGCACAACTTGAATCAGATTTTGCTTTTAGTACCCTACACCCAACTTACGTTTGTGCTCTACTCTCTCTCTCTCTCTCTCTCTCTCTCTCTCTCTCTCTCTCTCTCTCTCTCTCTCTCTCTCTCTCTCTCTCTCTCTCTCTCTCTCAGCAGCAGCGTCACACCTGGAGGGGTCACCTGTTGCTTCCTGATGAGGTATTGAGCGCGTGACGTCACACCTGGGGATTAGCACATGACAGGTTGCGCCGCGTCACCGTAACCTCATTAGGCAGCCCCGGGGTCCTTGCAGGCGGGAGGTCAGCAATAGGTCAGCCCATGGTACACTTGGCCAGCGCATTAGTGTGTAGGACCAGCCCGTCTTAAAGGGGACGTGAAGCCAAGCGAGGAGTAATGGCTGGGGTTGGTGCTTCCAGTGTTGGTGGCTCTGCTCGCTGTGGGAATGTGGTGTTGAGAAAGGGGCCTCATTGTATTCTGGTTTGTGTTTCTTGGTTTGAGGGTGTTGAGTTGATAGTTTTTGTTGCGTCATAAGTGTGAAGAGTGATATTTTGAGTGCTTTGAGTGCTGTGATGGTTAATCAAAGGCATATAGGCGAGAAAGGGGCCTCATTGTATTCTGGTTTGTGTTTCTTGGTTTGAGGGTGTTGAGTTGATAGTTTTTGTTGCGTCATAAGTGTGAAGAGTGATATTTTGAGTGTTGTAATGGTTAACAGAAGTCATGTGTTTGAGAAAGCAGTCTGAGTGTATCCTTTGGTGTTGATTTAGTGCTTTTGTTGCGTCAGAAGTGTGTGAAGTGTTGTTTTAAATTCCTGTGGGTTAAGGTGAAGTGGTTAATGGAACTCGTATGTCAGAAAAGGGACTGATTGTAGGTACTCTTTCGTATGTTTTGGTTTGATGGTGTTGACTTTATAATTAAGTTGCGTTCAGAAGTGTGTGAAATGTTTTAAATGTTGTGAGTCAAGTTGTAGTGGTTAATGGAAGTCTTGTGTGAGGGTCTGATTGTGTTCTTGTTCGTTTGTCTTGGTTTTGTGGAGTTGATGTAGTGGTTTTGTCGTGTCAGAAGTATGTGAAGTGTTGTTTTGAATGCTGAGTTAAGATGTAATTTTTAATGGAATTCATACTTGAGAAAAGGGTTCGTTTGTGTTGTTGTTCGTGTTTCTTAGTTTGATGATGAGTTAATGTTTTTTTTTCTTGTGTGTGTCAAGTATGAAGTGTTGTTTTAAATGCTGTGAGTTAAGATGTAGTGGTAAAATAGATGCCACATGTGTGAGAATATGGTCTGATTGTGTTTTGTTCGTGTTTCTTTGGGTTTGGTTGTGTTGAGTTAGTGTTTTTGTTGCGTCAGAAGTGTAAAGCGTGTTGTTTTGAATGCTGTGACTTAAGTTAGTGGTTAATAGAAGTAAAGTGACGTAGTTTTATATTTATTTTTCTATGGTAGTGATAGTTTAATTTTATTTATAGAGTAGGTGTTCTTTATTCGTCAAAAAATATTAAGCATGTTATTTTGAATGCAATGAGTTTAGATTTAGTGGTTAAGGTGCTTTTATTCTTCATTTTGATATTTTTTTTCTTGTCAGGATTTTTGGGTGTTTTATAAATGCAATTGATAGAGACATGATTGATTGTAAATGTAAGTTATACCTGTAACAATAAAAAGAACTGGTGGGTTTTCTTTTCGTTAACGTTTATATTTTTTATGATGGTGAATGTGTCTCGTCAGCAGTGATGGCGTTAAAATGCCGTAGAAAAATGTGATATGATTTTCTTCTTTCTATTTTTGATGATGGTAATAATGAGGATCTTGTTACGCTAGGAGTATCAGTTATCTTATAAATAAAAGAACGGTAGAAATAACAAGAGTAAAATGATGGTCGTAATAGTATCAATAGTAATAATAATAATAATAATAATAATAATAATGATAATAGAAGTATTAAGCATCTTATAAATGAAACAATAGTAGAAATAACAACAGTAGTAATGATGGTAATGATAGTATCAATAATAGTAATAGCAATAATCATGATAAAAGTAATAATAGAAACAAATAATTGATAGTCGATATATGGTAATTAACAGTGAACAATGAACCGAGAACAACGAACAAAGCCATAATGAACACAAACCCGGAACGAGAAACAATGAACACCAAAAGAACGAAAAGAAACATGATAGCAGATTAAAAAGAAAATAACACTCCTTACATTAAGAAAAAAAAAAAATGGCACAATACGTAACACCAAATCTACAAAATGATAATACCCTTCACTTGTACAGCAACGGGTCATCATTTCCATCACCAAAAAGCCGACGACAATGGGTATAAGCGCCAATGTACTACTAGATCATAACAGCATTTTACACCGAGCAGTAAAGTTTTCACGTGATTACATTTCAGTGCCCTAGACGCGAGGCTCGGGGGCGCGTCGTAAAAAGAGACCAAAGGAGAAGAGGTGCGGAGGGAGGAGAGGGAGAGGTCAGGAACTCCTTTGTGAGAACTTTATTTCGACGTGAGACAAGAATGAGAGATCTGATGCTTTCATTTTTATTGTTTT
Source organism: Portunus trituberculatus (assembly GCF_017591435.1). Classification (NCBI taxonomy): domain Eukaryota; kingdom Metazoa; phylum Arthropoda; class Malacostraca; order Decapoda; family Portunidae; genus Portunus; species Portunus trituberculatus. The sequence goes on from NC_059296.1 coordinate 18,404,797, forward strand.
ATTCTTTGTCTTTTCATGGTTACGCTCGTTTTTATTTATTTATTTATTATTTTTTGGCAGATTCTCTCTCTCTCTCTCTCTCTCTCTCTCTCTCTCTCTCTCTCTCTCTCTCTCTCTCTCTCTCTCTCTCTCTCTCTCTCTCTCTCTCTCTCTCTCACAGCTTCATACATTCATAACAGGACCAGTATTATGATATTTATTGTGTCCACTCTTGTTTGTGTTTCCATTCATGATTATATTTATTACTGCTGTAAAAATAGGATTTCGTAGCAACAAATGTTTTTATGAAATAATTGCCCAATGCCGTGGAAAGGACAGGCAAATCATGGAATTAAATAATAGTGAAAAAGAATGACTGGGACCAAATTGTGGTGCAGCAGAGCAAAAGGTTTTAAGGCAAATGTCAACAATAAAATGGAATTAAAATGCAGAGAGAGAGAGAGAGAGAGAGAGAGAATTTGCCGTCCGTACACTTTGCTTTGGTCACTTTCAATTCTTTCTTCCTCCAAAGTTCGGTGAGAGAGAAGAAGTGCTCCACGAGAGACTAAAGGCTACAATCCACTGTCTATTCACTTTTACGGCGCCTTTATTGCATTGCGCTGTGTGTCTGTGTCTCTGTGTCTGTGTCTGTGTCTGTGTGTCTGTATCTCTGTGTCTGTGTGTCTGTGTCTGTGTGTTTGTGTCTCTGTCTCTTTGTGTTTGTCTGTATGTCTATGCCCGTGTCTCTGTGTCTGTGTCTGTGTCTCTGTGTCCGTGTATCTGTGTGTCTGTGTATCTGGAGCTAGAGGAGACCTGTTGTTCCCCCCGGCAGCATTTGTAAATCGTAATTATCTGCCCAAATCACACCCACACCTCTTCAGTTGAAATGCAGATCTCTGGAACGAATATACATGGCGATGCTGCGTTCCATTTGTTTTGCACGTTTTTCTGTTTTTCTTTCCTTTTCCATTTCTTCTTTTCTCCTTTTTTTTTTCTTTTCTTTTTTCCTTCTTCCTCTTTTTTTCTTCTTTCTTTTTTCTTTCTTTTATCTGTCTTTCTTTTTCTTTTTCTTTCTTTCTTTTTTTTTCTTTCTTTCTTTCTTTCTTTCTTCTTGTTCTTGTTCTTGTTCTTGTTGTTCTTGTTGTTCTTGTTCTTGTTCTTGTTCTTCTTCTTCTTGAGAGAGAGAGAGAGAGAGAGAGAGAGAGAGAGAGGGGGGTGAGTTCCAAAAAAATGACAAAGCTGGTACTTTTCCAAGGTTTAAGTTGTACTAGCATACCTAATGAACCATTCAGATAAGTTACCATGGACACACACACACACACACACACACACACACACACACACACACACACACACACACACACACACACACACACACACACACACACACACACACACAGTATTGACCTAAGCATATTGTAAAGACAGGTCAGTGTTCCTTGTTTGTGTGTTTTCAAGACATTTATCCCCTTCTTTTGGCTAACTCTCTGACCAGCACCGGAATTGGCAACTAAGTGAGAGATTTTTTATTTATTTATTTTTTTTTATCACACTGTCGTCATTGGCCAGGTTACCCCCTCTAACATAAAAAAAAAGAAAAAAATTGTTACAAGTCTCCAGGGAAAGAATTGAGTTGGGAAGAACGTTTGAGGTATTTATTTTATAGAGGAATTTTTTTGTTTTATTGTTTATAGTACGCTTTGCTTTCCCTGCGAGGATCACCGGCTTTCATATTGCCACTCACTAATATGTACTCGTTGTATTGGAGAACGATATATTTGTTGCATTTAAACCCTTCAGTACCATGACACGTTTCCATATTCATTCTGGTTACTATTTGGTGGTTTTATACAGCTTCAGAAATTTATATGGGGGATTGAAATAGTGAAGACAGGCCATTTGTCTTCTGACCTTCACAGACCTTTGTTAATATCAATGAAATGGTCTAATCGTACCCAAATCTCAAGGTAAAATGTGTCCCAGTACTAAAGGGGTTAATGAGTAATCCTTCATATTGCAACGTTGTATCACTGAAGCCTCGTTGTTGTTGTTGTTTTTCATATTGCAAGTGTTCTTTATAGCAGGCTTATTGCTATTTCTGATATTGCAACTGTTTATTACCGTTGTCTCATTATTTTTTGTTATATATATTTTAATTCTTAGTTATAATCCTTGCCAGCTGTTGTTTTTATTAGCATTTATGTTTTTTTAATGTTCTGATGTGCTCTCTTTTCATAATATTCAGTCATCACCTGTACTAGTATCAACGTAATCAAAGCTATTCTTGCTAATATAATACCACCACCACCACCATCACTATCACCACCACCACCACCACCACCACCATCACTATCACCACCACCACCACCACCACCACCATCATTATCATCACCACCACCACCACCACCATCATTATCATCACCACCACCACCACCACCATCATCACCACCACCACCACCATCATTATCACCACCACCACCACCATCACTATCATCACCACCACCACCATCATTATCACCACCACCACCACCATCATTATCACCACCACCACCACCATCATTATCACCACCACCACCATCATTATCACCACCACCACCACCATCACCATCATTATCACCACCACCACCACCACCATCATTACCACCACCACCACCACCATCATTATCACCACCACCACCACCACCATCATCACCACCACCACCACCATCATTATCACCACCACCACCATCATTATCACCACCACCACCACCACCACCACCATCATCACCACCACCACCACCACCACCACCACCACCACCACCATCATTATCACCACCACCACCATCATTATCACCACCACCATCACTATCACCACCACCACCACCATCACCACCACCACCACCATCACTATCACCACCACCACCACCACCACCACCACCACCACCATTATCACCACCACCACCACCACCATTATCACCACCACCACCACCATCACTATCACCACCACCACCACCACCATCATTATCACCACCACCACCACCATCATTATCACCACCACCACCATCATTATCACCACCACCACCACTATCACCACCACCACCACCACCACCACCACCACCACCATCACTATCACCACCACCACCACCACCACCACCACCACAACCATTATCACCACCACCACCACCACCATTATCACCACCACCACCACCACCATTATCACCACCACCACCACCATCACTATCACCACCACCACCACCATCATTATCACCACCACCACCATCATTATCACCACCACCATCACCATCACTATCACCACCACCACCACCACCATCACTATCACCACCACCACCACCACCACCATTATCACCACCACCATCACCATCATCACCACCACCACCACCATCATTATCACCACCACCACCACCACCATCATCACTATCACCATCACCACCACCACCACCACCATCATTATCACCACCACCATCATTATCACCACCACCACCACCACCATCATCATCATCATCATCATCATCATCATCATCATCACCACCACCACCACCACCACCATCATCATCACCACCATCATCATCACCATCATCATTATCACCACCACCACCACCACCACTTTCATTCATCATTGGTGTTATTACCGCTCTGATTAACACTATCGCCGGTGTCACGCTTAGCACCATCACTGACGCCGCCATTACCATGAGTGTAACAGTTGCCATTAACATTATGACTTACTTCGGGAATGATAATTGAATTTTAGAGAAAAGTCATCTTTAAACACACTCACTATTATGCTTTGGTCCTCCCACTAATGCGCTGCACGGTGCTGTAATGGCTCCGTGCTGTGTCTGATTGCTGTTTGCTGCTAATGTGTTATGCATGGCGCCTACACACTGCTTGGATTTTATGAAGATTTAATTATTTATTTGTTTATTTTTATTTTTGGAGAAAGAGGAGGAGAGGGGAAGGAAGGAAGGAAGGAAGGGAGGGAGGAAGGGAAAAAAAAAAAGAGAAAGGTGGATGAATCGTAGTTAAAGTAGTAGAAGGAAGTTGAAATGTAGGATGAGAAACAGGAAGAGGAAGAAAAGAATAGGTATATATATTTTTTTCTTTCTAATTTTCGTCTCTTAATGTGTTCATGAGTGGAGGTCGACTTTCACCGTGCATGCAGCGTCGTTGTTCTGTATAGCAAGGAGTTTCGTGATTCATGACTGTTTTTTTAGAAGTTTTGTATATTTTTTATTTTATTTACCTTGTTTTAGTAGTTGTGCCTTTTTATAAGCTTTTTTTTTTTTCACTTCGACCATAGTTTTATAACATTTTGTCCAGTATTTTCTTTATTCACTTTGCGACTGTATTATTTAGCTATTTTTTATTTTTTTTTTTATTTATACCATGTGGGGTTTTCACGGGAATTTATGGGCTAAAGGGGATACTTTTTGGGTACCTCCTATTTCAAAGCCCACCCGCTAGGAAACCGTTGCCCCGAGTGAAGAAGCCCAATCTACACTCGGACCGTGGACAGGATTTAGTATATTTCTTTTATTTTTTATTTTTTTGTGCATATAATTTCTAAAGGGTATAAAATCTGAATCCAACCTTTAATCTTAACATTCACATTCCTAGCTTAAAAAAATACTTAAATCTTGGCAATACGATCTCGATGCCTATCAATTCATTTACCATATTTTCATTTACGTTTACTTTTTTCGTCATTATTACTTCCGAATGTGTACCAATTAACTTCACAACTCGCATTTAACCTTTAACCTCAAAACTCACTCACCTACCATCATAGAGGGCTCCACGTGTAAGCAAGATTGATAATTATTGCAACCTCCGTCTTTTTTTTCGTTCTTTCTTCTTCTTCTTCTTCTTCTTCTTCTTCTTCTTCTTCTTCTTCTTGTTCTTCTTCTTCTTCTTCTTCTTCTTCTTCTTCTTCTTCTTCTTCTTCTTCTTCTTCTTCTTCTTCTTCTTCTTCTTCTTCTTCTTCTTCTTCTTCTTCTTCTTCTTCTTCTTCTTCTTCTTCTTCTTCTTCTTCTTCTTCTTCTTCTTCTTCTTCTTCTTCTTCTTCTTCTTCTTCTTCTTCTTCTTCTTCTTCTTCTTCTTCTTCTTCTTCTTCTTCTTCTTCTCGTTCCCTCATGTTTACTTGCCCTTAGGGAGACGGGATGTGGACAATTGCTTCACATTCTACTCTTGATCTCAATCTTGACATAAAACTACAGCACCAACCCTAATAGAGACTGAAGTGTAGATCTGATGGGTTGTTGCAGCTTCTCTTGTTTTCTTACGTCCCTATACATTTACTTGCACTGGAGGACGTGATTTATACACTTTACATTTCACTCTTAATTTCCATCTTGGCGTGCATTACTACAACACTAATCATAACAGGGCCACGTGTAGGTCTAACGGATCACTGCAATCTATTTTTTTTTTTTATTCCTACACATTTACTTGCACCGGGGAAGACAGGATCTGGACAATCTTTACATTCCACTCTTAACCCCTTCAGCACTGGGACGCATTTTTTGTCTAGTTTACGGTGTGATTAGGCCATTTTATTGACATTAGGAAGGGTCTATGGAGGTCAGAAGATGAATGGCCACAGTCTTCACTGTTTTAATACCCACCATGAGTGTCCGATGCTGTAGAAAATCGTCAAATAGTAAGGAGAATGATTATGGAAACGCGTCATGGTACTGAAGGAGTTAAAATCGACATACAAAACTGAAACACCAACGATAATAGAGACGCGTGTAGGTCTGACGGTTCCTTGTTACTTCTTTCTCACTTTCCTACACATTTACTTGCACTGAAGGACGTGATCTGGACAATTCCTTCACATTCCACTCTTGTTCTCTATTTTGACATATAAACCTACAACACCAACGATAATACAGACGCGTGTAGGTCTGACGCTTCCTTGATGCTTCTCTTGTTTATATACGTTCCTAGAAATTTACTTGCACTTTGGGACTCGATCTGGACAATACCTGTAATCTTGATCTCCATCTTGATATAAAACTGCAACACTTTACAACCGTCAACACAGAATAATCACCGACCATGTTAGTATTTTGTAGTAGTAGTAGTAGTAGTAGTAGTAGTAGTAGTAGTAGTAGTAGTCGAAGCAGAAGCAGAAGTAATAGAAGCAATATATCTGGTTCTTTAATATCTAACACCACTTGAACTAGGTGAATGAAGACGAAATATAATCACTATTCATCAAGGAAATTTAAGTATCGACGGAAGATCTGTAGTAGTTGTTGTGTGACGTGAAGCATTGAAGCATACCCATTGTTTCGTGCCGTTGACCCTGAATCCAGCTTTAGGAAGTAATTTTCATGGACATTGCAGTTTCCTTTGTAATGCCTAGAGCGCGGCAGCTGCGTTGGCCATTCAGAAGGGGAAAATATTAAAATTCACGAGTAATGAGTGTTTTCAAGCTGTGTGATGTGAATAGGAGAATTTGTGCCCGTCATTTCACCAGGAACAGTGCCGGGAACTGGAATATTGAAACTGGATTCTTTTTAGAGAGAGAGAGAGAGAGAGAGAGAGAGAGAGAGAGAGAGAGAGAGAGAGACAGACAGACAGACAGACAGACAGACAGACAGACAGACAGACAGACAGACAGACAGAGACAGACACACACACACACACACACACACACACACACACACACACACACACACACACACACACACACACACACACACACACACACACACACACACAGAGAGAGAGAGAGAGAGAGAGAGAGAGAGAGAGAGAGAGACAGACAGAGACAGACAGACAGACAGACAGACAGACAGACAGACAGACAGACAGACAGACAGACAGACAGACAGACACACACACACACACACACACACACACACACACACACACACACACACACACACACACACACACACACACACACACACACACACACACACACACACACACACACACACACACACACACACACACACCCGAGAGAGAGAGAGAGAGAGAGAGAGAGAGAGACAGAGATGACAGACAGACAGACAGACAGACAGGTGGATATACACACACACACACACACACACACACACACACACACCCTGTTCACGAGAGAGAGAGAGACAGACAGTAAATCAGAGAGACAGTGAGACAGACAGAGAGAGAGAGAGAGAGAGAGAGAGAG
>NC_059296.1:18414437-18419437 GCF_017591435.1 Portunus trituberculatus
CGGCCTCGTTTCGGAGCACTTTCTTGACCCGAGGGAAAGAGGCCATTTTTCGCGGCTGTCCTGCTCCTTAAATACGAGAGAAGACATTATGAGGGAATCCTGCATCCTAAATCCTACGCTTCTGCCGCCACGAGGGGATAGAGTCCGCTTGGAGGAGGTTTGTGGAGCGGGGGAGAGAAGGGGCAGGTGAAGCCATTAATTAGCCAGGCAGGTGAGAGCGCTCCAGTACGCTAGCCATGGAGAAGTTGTGTGATATATCAATGTGCTGGGTCTCTCAGTCTCCGCTAGGTGGCGTCTCCCCGGTGCCTCACGTTCCCCAGGTGACGGTGTAACATGTTGTGATGCTTTGCCGCGTCCTGTCACTTGTCTGTGCTACGCCATTCCTCTGCTCTCTCTCTCTCTCTCTCTCTCTCTCTCCTCCTCTCTCTCTCTCTCTCTCTCTCTCTCTCTCTCTCTCTCTCTCTCTCTCTCTCTCTCTCTCTCTCTCTCTCTCTCTCTCTCTCTCTCTCTCTCTCTCTCTCTCTCTCTCTCTCTCTCCTCACCCTATTTACTCTAGTTTCTTTCCTCCCTCGTTTCTTGTTATCCGTGTTTCGTGTCCTTTCTCACCTTTCCTTTCTTCCTTCTATCTATTTATGTGCTTCTTGGCTTCTCTCTCCTTTTTTTTTCTCTTTCTCGTACTGCTTTTAATGTTTTTTTGTTTTTTTTTCCTTCTAAGTTAATTTTCCCTCTTTTTGTTATCCCTGTTTATTCTCTATCACTCGAACTGTTTTGGTTTTCTAGCTTTTTTTCTTTTTTCTCTTCTAGTTCATTTTGTCTTTCCTTCGCCTTGTTATTTTTGTTTCATGTCTTTTACTCTTCCTTGTTTTTTTTCTATTTCTTCCATCTATTTCTGTGCCTCACTTCTCTTCCTTCTCATCTTTCATTAGGTCTCCTTTCCTTTCCTCTCTCCTTCTTTTCCCTTTTCGCTGCTTCTCTCTCTCTCTCTCTCTCTTCTCCTTCCCCTTTTCCTCACCCTTTTCTCCCTTTGTCTTTTCTTTTCTTTTTTTCATTCCTTTTATCATTCCATTTCTACAATTAGAAATCTCACTTCTCTTTAGTCCTAGTGGCATCTCTTTCCTTCCACAAGATTGGAATGCACTCTCTCTCTCTCTCTCTCTCTCTCTCTCTCTCTCTCTCTCTCTCTCTCTCTCTCTCTCTCTCTCTCTCTCTCTCTCTCTCTCTCTCTCTCTCTCTCTCTCTCTCTCTCTCTCTCTCTCTCTCTCTCTCTCCGTATTTGTTGATTTCTTCGACATTTCTTTTCGAATATTTATGGTTTCCTTCATTCATCATCTTCGCCATTTCTTCCTCTGTCCTCATATGTAGTGCATCATCCCATTTCTCTTTCTTTATTTACCGTGTTCTCTCTCTCTCTCTCTCTCTCTCTCTCTCTCTCTCTCTCTCTCTCTCTCTCTCTCTCTCTCTCTCTCTCTCTCTCTCTCTCTCTCTCTCTCTCTCTCTCTCTCTCTCTCTCGTATTTTGTTTGCTTTACTTTATTTTTAAGTTTTCTTTATTGTCTTTTCTGGTATTTTTTTCATTTACGAGTATGTTCTTTTTACTCATTCATTCATTCATTCATTCATTCATTCATTCATTCCTCCATCCAATCTACCATCCAGTCACCCAAATCCTCCATACCGGCCTGCCTGCCTTTCATTCATCCATCAGTCACCCTCTCCCAACACCGAGCCAGCCAACCTTTCATCATCCATCTCTCATCCAGCCACCCATCTCTGCCTTTCCCCTAACAACGCTTCCTAATATGAAAGTAAAGAGGTAAAAATCCCCAGGTAGGGACATGATTACCTTCCTGTTGAAAAAAAAAGTGGGGGAAAAAATCGACCCATTATCACTAAACGTTATTAATGAAAGCGTTGCCAGCGAAAGATTATGAGAAAAAATTGTTAGTTGCCTTAAAGAGTAGCATCAGGTGACTTATTGGTATACCTATTACTTCTATTCGTCTCTCGTCTCTTTCTCACTCTGCGCTTAAGTAACTCTGCCAAAATACTAAACCTTGCGTGTGTTAGGTTAGGTTAGGTTAGGTTGAGTGCCTTAAAGATTAGCATCAGGTGACTTATTGGTATATCTATAATTTCTATTCGTCTCTCGTCTCTTTTCCCACTCTGCGCTTAAGTACCTCTGCCAAAACACTAAACCTTACATGTATTAGGTTAGGTTGAGTTGGTTAGGGTCAGGTTGGGGTTTATTTAGGTGTAGTCGGCTTAAGGTTGGTTAGATTAGGTTATGCTACGTTGAGTTAGGTTGAGTTAGGTTAGGTTTGTTTTAAGTCGACTTTGGCTGGGTTAGAATAGGTTAGATTAGGTTACGTTAGTCAAGTTGAGCTGGGTTAGGTGGGGTTAGGATAGGTTACGTTAGGTTGCATTATATCAAGTTTTTCCTGGGTTAGGTTGGGTTAGGTTAGGTTAGATTGGATTAGGTTATGCGAGGTTATGGTTTAGTTAGGTTAGGTTATGCGAGATTATGGCTTCGTTTCAATTTATTTGCTTGCTTTGGATTAGGTGAAGTTATGTAAGTTGTATTAGGTAACATCAGATTAGAATAGATCATAGGTTGGGATGATAAAGTTAAATATTTAATGACGCTAATGTTATTTAAGAGTGAGATACGCAATATTTAGCTCGGTTCGGTGTGATCACGATAGGTTAAGACTAATTAGGATAGAAGCCATATGGGGTCAGGTTAGATAAAGGTGTGTTGTGGGTGAGAGGCTGATGACGTGCTAAGAGACACAAATCAATCATTCTTGCTTCCATCATGATTACTTCCATCCTCGCAGTCTTTCTTTCCTTTCTTGTCCAAGGTCCGAGTGTAGGTTGGGCTTCCTCACTCGGGGCAACGGTTTCCTAGCGGGTGGGCTTTGAGATAGGAGGTACACCCGAAAAAGTATCCCCTTTAGCCCTTAAATTCCCGTGAAAAGACGATAGTGCACGTTGAAATGACCTGATTCTCTCTCTCTCTCTCTCTCTCTCTCTCTCTCTCTCTCTCTCTCTCTCTCTCTCTCTCTCTCTCTCTCTCTCTCTCTCTCTCTCTCTCTCTCTCTCTCTCTCTCTCTCTCTCTCTCTCTCATATATGTGCACGAGGAGGGAGTTAAGTACGCGGAAATTAAAAGGTCCTCGTATTACTGTTGCCTTTGATGTGGTGAAAGCGAGAAGTTGATTTGTTTCTGACGGTAAAGACGAGACACGGGTTAAGTGAAAGGCTATTGAATGAAAAGACGGTTTTTTTTTTTTGTAGGAGTTATTAGTTTTTTTTTTTAACGAGTGGATATTGGAAAAGATGTTATTGTTATTTGTTTATTTTGGGTTTTTTTTATTTTGTGGTGTGTGTGTGTGTGTGTGTGTGTGTGTGTGTGTGTGTGTGTGTGTGTGTGTGTGTGTGTGTGTGTGTGTGTGTGTGTGTGTGTGTGTGTGTGTATTTAGGCGATAAATTATTCTACAAGTGCTAAGACACACACACACACACACACACACACACACACACACACACACACACACACACACACAAAAAAAAAAATTAAAACAAGTCTGTATTTATGATTTAGTTTTCCTACGTGACAAAGTCCATTATTATTATTATTATTATTATTATTATTATTATTATTATTATTATTATTATTATTATTATTATTATCATTATTATTATTACATTTGTTAAGTCCATAAAGTGATGTTTCTCCAAGCACTGAATTAACTAACAGGAAAATCCACATAAAAATGAAAGAAAAGCGTCTTTATTTACAGTTATCTTTTTGACATGGCAGAGTCAGTTTGATTTCTCCCATCGAAAAATAAGACTTAAGAATCTGTCTGCTTATCTGAGGACGAATGCAAAGAGTAGGACATTCAATCTTTATATTCGTACCACTGGAGTTAACCCTTTCAGTACTGGGACGTATTTTATTTTTTTTTATATAAATTTAGATATGATTAGACGATTTTATTTGCATTAGGAAGAGTCTATGGAGGTCAGAAGATTAATGGCCAGTCTTCACTATTTTTTTTTATCCCCACATAAATTTCTGAAGCTGTATAAAATCATCAAACAGTAACCAGAATGAATATAGAAATGCGTCCTGGTACTGAAGATGTGTGTGTGTGTGTGTGTGTGTGTGTGTGTGTGTGTGTGTGTGTGTGTGTTGAGTGGAAATTTGCAGTGCCTTGTGTTTGTATATTGCACGTCTACCAGAGCAGGGCATAATTAACTGCTTTATCTGGCGTACTGCAAGGCGTCCGTAAGTACCAGGTGTCGGGAGAACTTTACTGAGGTGGGTCTCTCTCTCTCTCTCTCTCTCTCTCTCTCTCTCTCTCTCTCTCTCTCTCTCTCTCTCTCTCTCTCTCTCTCTCTCTCTCTCTCTCTCTCTCTCTCTCTCTCTCTCTCTCTCTCTCTCTCTCTCTCTCTCTCTCTCTCTCTCTCTCTCCTCTCCTCCTCTCCTCCTCCTCCTCCTCCTCCTCCTCCTCCTCCTCCTCCTCCTCCTCCTCCTTCTCCTCCTCCTCCTCCTCCTCCTCCTCCTCCTCCTCCTCCTCCTCCTCCTCCTCCTCCTCCTCCTCCTCCTTCCTTCCTTCCTTCCTTCCTTCCTTCCTTCCTTCCTTCCTTCCTTCCTTCCTTCCTTCACCTTACTACTAGTGTCTTCCTCGTCCTAATAATAATAATGATAATAAATAATAATAATAATAATAATAATAATAATAATAATAATAATAATAGTTACACATGTCACCCGTAACGATATTATTTTGTTTATTGATTTTTTTTTTCTTTCCGATATAGACAAAGTGTTCCTTTCATCCTGGCCTGTGAAAATTCCATGTCATATTTTTCCACACTGCATGACACTTTTCCCGACTATTTTCCATGCCAGCGAAAGTTGGAGGGAGTGGTGGGTGGGGAGGAGCCTTCTGCTGTACTTTCCTGTCTTTCTTCCCTGTAGTTTGTTAGAAGTA
>NC_059296.1:18424437-18426937 GCF_017591435.1 Portunus trituberculatus
ATGACTGGACGCTGGCCATAAACAAACCATAACTCTGCTTCAAGCGCAGCCTCCCTGACGCACCAGAACGCGGCATTTCTAACGCCTAAATCTGTTAATTTAGATGTATACAATTTTTCGCATAGGAACACATTGGTACATTTTAATATTTGTAACATAACTTTCCGTTGCATACGACTGGTGAATATTATCACAAGAGTTTGTTGTTGGTAAGGGCCACTGCTCTCCAATATTTCCAGTACGATTTCTTTGTTTGGTCGACCTGACCCGAAGCGGATCTGGAAAAGTGTTTCAAAACTCCAAAACTGTTACATTGGTATCAGTAAATACTAAAACTACATATAAGAAATTGTGCCAGAAAGTTTACCTAGTTTTTCCGTCTGTATCCTTTTCTTGCCTCTTGGCTGTATTTCTAACTTCCCAACAAACATCAAACTGTCACATCCACACTCGCCTTCATTCAACCCTCCTCCTCCTCCTCCTCCTCCTCCTCTTCTTCTTCTTCTTCTCCTCTTTTCTTCTTCTCCTTCTTCTTCTTCTTCTTCTTCTTCTTCTTCTTCTTCTTCTTCTTCTTCTTCTTCTTCTTCTTCTTCTTCTTCTTCTTCTTCTTCTTCTTCTTCTTCTTCTTCTTCTTCTTCTTCTTCTTCTTCTTCTTCTTCTTCTTCTTCTTCTTCTTCTTCTTCTTCTTCTTCTTCTTCTTCTTCTTCTTCTTCTTCTTCTTCTTCTTCTTCTTCACTGTCCTGTCCTATCCTATCCAGTTCCTCCCACTAATAACATAGAATAGTCACCCAGACAGCGTAGTAAGGAGCTCAAAATCTGTTGGTATTTACCCTTCCTTTACTTTCCTTTGTGTTCCTCTTACTCCCGCAGCAGGCACCGTCATTGCTCGCGGGGCGTCTGTTGGACGTTTGGGTCTCGCCTCTTCGCCGCCTCCGTCACGGCGCCCCTGGATTAACCGCCTCGTTACCAGAGCTCGTAGCGTCGCGGCAGACAAGACTTACTTCTAAATATAATGTCCGTTTAAAGGCTGTGCGAGGCGCTGTGTCGCTGTTTACGTCTCTGGAGGGGATTAGGGCGGCATTACTCTCCTGGCTGCTTATAAGGAGCCTCGGGGACACCTGCAGGGAACGAGAGTGTCAAGGTCGTAGAGTTTAGACATTAAAGGAAAATTGAGCCTGGAAACTTCAGCCCAGAATGCTTCGCTGTTATAAGTGAAGGTATTTATTAGTCGCGCCGGCAGTGAAGTGACGGGTGAAAAATACGGAGCGACCAGTGTTAGGGAGGATTGAGAACTGACTGGTATTGAGGTGAGTGCAATAAGTGAATGTAAAAGGAGACGCCACAGGAAGGGACGGCTCATGTTTCTGTGCTTATTAGTGAAGGTATGTCAGGCTGTGAATGCATAAAGACTTCCACAGAGGAGACAGCTTTTCCTTTAGTGCAGGTTAGTGAGGGTATGGGCAGGCTGATGTTGCTGGATATCTAAGACAGGTTATGGCTCGTTTATTCTATCCTATTTATGTTTTCCTATTTGCTTTCTTTTCATCCTCATCTCACTCCTTCTCATTCTCTTAATTATAATCACCATCTCTTTTTCATTTCCTTTTTCTCTCATTCCTTTCTATTCTTTCTCCATTTCCCTTCTCATTTTCCTCCTAAATCTAATCACCAATCTTTTCCTCTTACTGTTCCTCCTCCAACTCTATCCTTTCTACTCTTATTTCTCCTCCTCCACCTTATTATACCCACCCTCTTCCCTTCTTCCTCATCCCTTTGCGTTCCTTCTACATTCCCTTTGTCCACCCTGTCCTCTTCCTAATCTTCCACCTTCTCTTCCTCCTCCTTCCACTCTGTTACATATACACCTTCCCTTCCGCCTCTCCTAATTCTAATCTTCCTTCTCGTTGTCATCTCCACTATGTCGTTTCTGCATTCCCCACGGCCTCTCTCTCCTCCCTGTGTTGCTAATCCTAATATTCCTCCTCCTCCTCCTCCTCCTCCTCCTCCTCCTCCTCCTCCTCCTCCTCCTCCTCCTCCTCTTGGTGTTGCTGTTGAAAGGGGAATAACGAACACAGTGCCATGAGTTGACTCCATAACGTTGGTTGTATCAAGTAGCGCTGCTTGTCCACCGCCTCTCTGCTCCTCCCTGCCTTGCTTGGTTCGCCCTCTATACTTTCCTCACTTTACTTGGTATAGTCCCGTACACACACACACACACACGCACACGCACACGCACACACACACACACACACACAGCGTCTCGTCACGTGTGTGTAATAAGAGGATGACACTGAACTACAGGGACACTATATAAATTAATTACGTGTATACTTTTTTGTGATAACCCATTTACAACTTCGTGACAAATCATTTTTTTCTACCTTGTCTTTTTTTTTCTCCTCCTCCTCCTCCTCCTCCTCCTCCTCCTCCTCCTCCTCCTCCTCCTCCTCCTCCTCCTCCTCCTCCTCCTCCTCCTCCTCCTCCTCCTCCCGTCGCGACA
>NC_059296.1:18431937-18441937 GCF_017591435.1 Portunus trituberculatus
TAGGTTAGGTTAGGTGTGTTCTATGTTTTTAATTCAGTCATCCGTCTACGCTGGGCCTTGATCCCCGTTTTGTCTAAAAGAAAATTATGATAATAATGCAAAGACATAGCCATTGATTTATTGTACATCTACATCCAGAAACGATCACTGGGGACAAGATTTTTTCACAAGTACTTGCTGGTTTTAGTCTCTTGTGCCGCTCTGAGGGACAGGTGCGAGGCAAGACCTCGGATAATCACATTTAATGATACATTGCACGTTTCTAATATTTTGTAGGTAAATTATGTGAATCAGAAGGTATTGATCACACACACACACACACACACACACACACACACACACACACACACACACACACACACACACACACACACACACACACACACACACACACACACACACACACACACACACCCGGCCGGGTGGAGATATTTGGGTGTGTCTCCTTTCACGTGTAGCTCCTGTTCACCTAGCAGTGAGTAGGTACGGGATGTAAATCGAGGAGTTGTGACCTTGTTGTCCCGGTGTGTGGTGTGTGCCTGGTCTCAGGCCTATCCGAAGATCGGAAATAATGAGCTCTGAGCTCGTTCCGTAGGGTAACGTCTGGCTGTCTCGTCAGAGACTGCAGCAGATCAAACAGTGAAACACACAAGCGTAGTGTAGCGGTTAGCACGCTCGACTCACAATCGAGAGAGCCGGGTTCGAATCCCGGTAAGCGGCGAGGTAAATGGGCAAGTCTCTTAATGTGTGGCCCCTGTTCATCTAGCAGGAAATAGGAACGGGATGTAACTCGAGGGGTTGTGGCCTCGCTTTCCCGGTGTGTGGAGTGTGTTATGTGGTCTCAATCTTACCCGAAGATCGGTCTATGAGCTCTGTGCTCGCTCCGTAATGGGGAAGACTGGCTGGGTGACCAGCAAACGACCGAGGTGAGTCACACACACACACACACACACACACACACACACACACACACACACACACACACACACACACACACACACACACACACACACACACACACACACACACACACACACACACACACACACTCACACACTCTCTCTCTCTCTCTCTCTCTCTCTCTCTCTCTCTCTCTCTCTCTCTCTCTCTCTCTCTCTCTCTCTCTCTCTCTCTCTGTGTGTGTGAGAGAGAGAGAGAGAGAGAGAGAATCCTTATGAGGTTTGTAAAAGATTTCATGGCTGGCGCACTTGTGTTCCCGCACCTCGGCAGACTGTGTGCGAGTGGTGGGTACTGGCGGGGTGAGGAGAAGGTAGCGAGAGAAGGAAGGAGGGAAGGCGTCACTGTACGGGGTTGGGATAACATGTCAACGTCTTATATTCGTTACTTGAAGTGGAAGTTGATATGATTTTGCGGGGATATTGTGATGGTTCTAGTGATTATTTTGACGACCTATGGAACCGGAAAAATACAGAAGGAAAACAAAATCAATAGCAAAAAACGCTGATGAGAAGCCGTCTTGTCACTGCTGTGGTCTTTCAAAAACTTGTTATTATGAAGAGATGATTTATTTGCTGGCGTTGGTGGAAGTTATTGAGGATTCTGATTTTTTAAATTTTTATTACACATGTATATAATTCCAGTGATAGTCTAATGAAAACACGAATAATCATCTCCGTGGCAGTTTATGATCAATCCATATTAAGGAAACGGATGATTTATTGACAGTTGTAGAAGTGATCAGGAATTTCAGGATTGTGATAAAAATTATAATGATCGTTTCAACACATTTTACATCACCAATCCTTAAAAAAACACATGAAAGTCCAACTAACCATCTCTTTACCTTTAGAAATTACTCCTAACCCCTTCAGTACTGGGACACATTTTTACCTTGAGATTGGTGTACGATGAAACCAATTTATTAACATTTGGAAGGCATCATGGAGATCAGAAGATAAATGGCCTCAGTCTTCACTATTTTGATCACCCATTTAAGTTTCTGAAGCTGTATAAAATCAATAAATAGTAAGCAGAATGCATATGGAAGGGCGTCATGGTACTGAAGGGGTTAAACGAATAAATTACGTACACAAGGCCGTCTCCAGGGATATCACGGTCAGCGGGGCGTGCGTGACAGATAGAGATGCACGGCTGCGGCTTACTGATGACGGTGTGATGGCTGGCTGACCTAAAAAGGGGTGAGGGGGTGAGGGAGGGAGCAGTAGTGAAGCCTCTCCGGAGCTCTCAGGGGCCTCTTTAAAACTCCCACCAGCCGCGTGTAAAGAAGCACAGGGGAGTTGTTGTTGTTTGTTGTTGTTGTTGTGGTGGTGGTGGTGGTGGTGGTGGTGGTGGTGGTGGTGATTGTGGTTGTTGATTTTTTTTCCGTATAGTTTGATTTTATTAGTTTTGCATTCTTTTTTTTATTTTGGTATTATTTTCGTCTTTCTGGAATGTAGTGGAGTAAGGTGTTATCATCATCATCATCATCATCATCATCATCATCATCATCATCGTTATCATTGTTATTGTAATGATCTTTCACTTGCTACTCTTTATAATAGTGTAGAAGTTGTAATAGCACCAGCAATAGTAGTAATTCTCTCTCTCTCTCTCTCTCTCTCTCTCTCTCTCTCTCTCTCTCTCTCTCTCTCTCTCTCTCTCTCTCTCTCTCTCTCTCTCTCTCTCTCTCTCTCTCTCTCTCTCTCTCTCTCTCTCTCTCTCTCTCTCTCTCTCCAGGTATCGCCAGCATCGCTCCCAGCATGTCCAGGCAGCACATATTTCGAGCCATTATCACACTTGTAGTTAGTATTTCCTTTCCTCCCCTCTTCAATTTATCATCCTTTCTGTCACTACCTCTATCCTTTCCTCATCTATTTTTCTTTTCTTTCTATTTATTTTCTCACATTCCTTCCATCTATACTCGCTCACTCACTCACATACATACATACATACATAAGCATTCACTCACTCACTCACTCACTCACTCACTCACTCACTCTCTCCTTATCTCTATATCATTGTATCATATCATCGTCCCCTCATCCCCATTTCCTCTCCCCACCGCTGCCCGTTCCCCTCTCCCTCCTCTCTTCCTACTCGATCTCACAATGCACACCTGCTTCCCGGTAACACAGCTGCCCTCTCACACACCTGTGGTCTCCCTCTCCCTCTCCTCCTTCCTTCCCCTTCCCCTTCCCCTTCCCCTTCCCCTTCCCCTTCTCCTTCTCCTTCTCCTTCTCCTTCCCCTCTCCCTTCCCCTTCCCCATCCCCATCCCCTCTCCCTCTCCCTCTCCCTCTTACTCCTGTATTCGGTGTGTTGTCCAGTGTTGCTTTGCTGTGTGTTGTGGTTACTCATCTTGTTTTCTGCTGCTGGTGCTGTTACGTGTGTATGTGGTGGTGCTGGTGCTGGTGCTGGTGTTGGTGTTGTTAGGTGTGTTGGTAAAAGGGTGATTCTCTCTCTCTCTCTCTCTCTCTCTCTCTCTCTCTCTCTCTCTCTCTCTCTCTCTCTCTCTCTCTCTCTCTCTCTCTCTCTCTCTCTCTCTCTCGTGCGTGTGGTGTTTCTGTTGTGTGTTTCATAGATTCCTAAGCTTCCTTTTTATACTTTTCCCTCAAAGTATTGTGGTATTCATGTTCTTCATATCGCAGTATATTTTAGATAGACAGACAGACAGACGGACTTATCGACAATGGTTCGTGCTATTTTCGTGTCTCGTGCACCTGTAGTTGTTGCGCAAAGATCGTGAGTATGACCTGGTATTGATGTTTCGTTATTTGTGTTTTATTGAGTTGTGTTTGCATTCTTTGTTTTCATCTCGGTGTTGCTGTTGTTAATAGAGGTTGGTGGTGGTGGTGGTGGTGGGGATGGTGGTGGTGGTGGTGCTGTATTCAGTTTTCCGTCGTCATATGAGGAACTAGACACTGTCATCTCAAGGCCGTCCGTGTGTTGTTTTCAAGAGTTTAGACTAAAGAGGTTTTAATCCTGGTCAGCAAAGATTTAGCTCCTGTGTCATTAAGTGTTGTGTTTCTACATCGATGACGTGATTCAGACACCAAGAACTAGCCATCCCGTGCTGCCGTTGTGTTTTTGCCATCTGTACAGCCGCCTGAGTCCTTCCCGCAGCCTGGCCTGTGTCTTGACCGTGGCGTGGGTGTTTTGTAAGGCCCCGATGCTCTCCACCGCACCACGCCCTCTGGAACAAGGCGGCCTTTTCGTGTTTTTCGCGTGTTGTGCGCTTTATTTTCCACACACACATGTGACCTGAATTCAGAATGACTCAATATAAGAAACGACCGCTTAGAACATGGGAAGTTGAATGGAGAGTTAAAGTAAAAGGGAAAGGGACAGGAAGGAAGGAAGGAAGGAAGCGAGAGATATAAAGATGTCTAGATATTATATTGTTCAGTTTTAGAAATACGAATTTTCCCATTCAGTGCGTGTTGGTTGATAGTGACGGTAGAAAAGTAATGAAACAGTGCATAGAGACATACTCAGCATCTCCCGTCAACAGGGCATTAGTTGCATCAACTCATAGTGTTTTATATACCAGTAACTGACCAAGAACAGGGACGGAAAGTAACTGCATAACGTACCGCTCCTGAAAGTGAAAGAAAGTTACAGAAAAAAATAAAAATAAAAAGATCCAGTTCAGCTCGAGTTTTTATTTATTTATTTTTATTTATTTATTTATTTATTTATTTATTTTTTTTGTACTCCGCTCTCAAAACAGTTCAAGTCGCAGGAAAGAAACAAAACGGAAACTAACTCAAGAAACATTTATCCCTTCACCTTTGTCCTTTGCCGTCCCACTCACTCAACACTACCTCCATTTTCTGTGCAGAATTGAGGGACCAGGAGGAAAAAGAAAATGTAAGTCAGTGTTCAGTACTGCCTCCCACACTGCTGTTGTGACGTCACCAGAGCATCACTCCCTTACCTGTGTGCTGAAGTCATGACGTGACGCGCCACTGACGTCATGCAGGTGTGGGTGGATCAAACACATTGGTGAATACAGAATGAACTTGTGTGTGTGTGTGTGTGTGTGTGTGTGTGTGTGTGTGTGTGTGTGTGTGTTTCATTGTTTCACTGTTTGATCTGCTGCAGTCTCTGACGAGACAGCCAGACGTTACCCTACGGAACGAGCTCAGAGCTCATTATTTCCGATCTTCGGATAGGCCTCACACCACACACCGGGACAACAAGGTCACAACTCCTCGATTTACATCCCGTACCTACTCACTGCTAGGTGAACAGGGGCTACACGTGAAAGGAGACACACCCAAATATCTCCACCCGGCCGGGGAATCGAACCCCGGTCCTCTGGCTTGTGAAGCCAGCGCTCTAACCACTGAGCTACCGGGCCGTGTGTGTGTGTGTGTGTGTGTGTGTGTGTGTGTGTGTGTGTGTGTGTGTGTGTGTGTGTGTGTGTGTGTGTGTGTAAATGCTTTCTATAGTCCTTTGGTGGTGTGTGAGCGTCGAGGGTCATAAATCTCTCTCTCTCTCTCTCTCTCTCTCTCTCTCTCTCTCTCTCTCTCTCTCTCTCTCTCTCTCTCTCTCTCTCTCTCTCTCTCTCTCTCTCTCTCTCTCTCTCTCTTCGTGATAGGACCCTAATCTGGAGCGAAGGCAGCAGGGCGCCCTCGATCCCTTATCACACACACGCGCCGGACAGATCCCCTCCACCCCCACACTACTCCGACCTCCTCCCCCTCACGCCTCCCCTCCCCTTCCTCTTTTCTTCGTGGGGCGTGGGGTGTGGAGGGCGGCCATCCACCAGTCAGGGAGCAGGGCAGAGTGGGGGAGCATCTGCTAGATACATCCTTCTTATCCTCCGTCGATGCTGCAGCTTAGAGGAAGAAATAGGAATCTTCTCGTGTGTGTGTGTGTGTGTGTGTGTGTGTGTGTGTGTGTGTGTGTGTGTGTGTGTGTGTGTGTGTGTGTGTGTGTGTGTGTGGGCATCATCTGTTTCATTAATGTCACGTTGCAGTCTCTCATTATGGTCCCCGCGTTTCTCCTCGCTCACTTCTCTCACTCTCCTTATAGTTATTGCGTGCAAATTTCTGTTGCCTTCCTCTCTCCCTCTCTCCGTCTCTCCGTCTCTCCGCCTCTCCGCCCGGCACATTTTTGGAGGCGTTTTATCCGCATTCCTCTCCCTCAGCAACCCGGAGGAGTGATATGTTTATACGTGGAATTCTTGTTTCATGTTTTGCAATGTGTGTATTCTTCCTTTTCTGCTTTTCTTCCTTCCTTCCTTCCTTCCTTCCTTCCTTCCTTCCTTCCTTCCTTCCTTCCTTCCTTCCTTCCTTCCTTCCTTCCTCCCTCCCTCCCTCCCCCTCCCTCCCTCCCTCCCTCCCTCCCTCCCTTATACTTATTGTCTTACTTTTTTCCCTTCCTTCCTCCCTTCCTTCCCCTTTATGCTTCCTTCTTTCCTTCCTGTCCTTTCTTCTTTCCTTTCTTCTTTTTTGCTTTCCGTCTTTCCTCCCTCCTTTTTCTTTTTCCTTTATGTTTTCCCTCCTTAATTCATTCATAAATTTATTGATTCCTTCCTTCCTTCCTTCCTTCCTTCCTTCCTTCCTTCCTTCCTTCCTTCTATTTCTCCATCTTTTCTCATGTTTTTTTATCTCCCTGAATTTCTTTTTCCTCCTCGTATTCTCCTTTTCCATCATCTTATTAACCACTTTTCTCTCTCTTTGTGCAGCTTTTCCTAATTTCACTTCTCTTCCTTCCATTTCCTGCCATTATCTCCCTTGCTTCCTATTCTCCTTTGCATCTATTTCTTCCTTCTCCATTCCATCTATTTCTCCTTTTCCCAACATTCTTTCCATTCACTCCATTTTTCCCCAGCCGTCTTTCTCTCACTGCATCTTCTCTTCGCTCCGTCTCTTCCCTTGCCTCCCTTCCCTTGCGGCCTCTCCCTCTCGCTCTTTCTCTCCCTCTCCCTCTCCCTCCAGCCGGGCAAGATTAGCATAGCACACCGCAGGGTAATACAAGGGAACATCTCAATTGGAAATATTCGTAATGCTTAGTCGAAGATATTCCTCACGGGGAGAGAAGAGGCGAGGCGAGGCGCACTAGACACACACACACACACACACACACACACACACACACACACACACACACACACACACACACACACACACACACACACACACACACACACACACACACACACACACACACACAGCGCTAATGGCTACTTTACACTGGGAAAATCAAGAGTTCTTTTTTTTTCTCTTTTTTTCTTTTTCCCCTGACTCATAATTACTTGGTGGCAATAACAGTCACGGGGCGGATAATGTGGAGTCCCTGGGCTGTGAGAGGGAATGGAAGGCAGGGAAGGAAGGAAGGGAGGGAGGGAGAGGAGAGAGGGAGGAGAGAGACAAGGAGAATGGGAGGAAGGCTGAGAATGAGCCAGAAACATTGAATTGAAGGATAGAAAGGTGGGAAAAAATACAATGAGAGAGAGAGAGAGAGAGAGAGAGAGAGAGAGAGAGAGAGAGAGAGAGAGAACTGAAGGATAGGAAGGGGAAAGAAAATAATGAAAGAATTGTAAACGGAAGAGAGAGAGAGAGAGAGAGAGAGAGAGAGAGAGAGAGAGAATTAAGGGTTGGGAAAGGGGAGAAAAATATGAAAGTGAATTGTAAACAGAGAGAGAGAGAGAGAGAGAGAGAGAGAGAGAGATTAACTTCAAACTACCTCCCTGGAATAAGAGGAAGATTATGTAAAATACGAATAACAGTAAAAGAGAGGAAAGGAGAGAGGAACACTGAAAAAAAATAAATAAACAAGAGGAGGAGGAGGAGGAAAAAAAGGAGGAAAATATTGAACCAAATAGCCACACGTCGGAAAAAAGAAGACAAATAATGAAGATAGAAAAAATGAAAATAAAAACAAATTACTAAACATTCACAGGAAAAAAAAAAATAGAACGAAATCAAAAGAAACATTTTAACCAAACAACCAGACAATGAAAAACAAAAACAAATAAACAAGAAAAAAAAAATCGTAAAAAAAAAAAAAACTAAAATGAAATGAAAAAAAGAAAATGAAGGTAAAAAAAAAAAAAAAGGAAAGGAATGAGGATGTAGAAGCAAAATCCCAGGCAAGACAGTAACAGAAGAGAATGAAGGCAGGTGTCTCATTAGCGTGGGCTGGCCAGGTGAGGGCGCCAGGTGAGACGGGGTAAGGAAAGAGGAACACCCTCACTTTAAACACATTTTCTCACTCTCCCTCTCTTGAAGCTCTCCTGAAGACTCACTGAGGGAAAGCTGCTTCGTGTCCCTGTGTGTCTCTGTGTCTGTGTGTCTGTGTGTAAGTCCTTCCCCCTTCTTGTTATGCATCTTCGTTTTCTTCCTCATATTTTCTCTTCTTTTCCTTTTTTGTGTCCTTCTTCTTCTTCTTCTTCTTCTTCTTCTTCTTCTTCTTCTTCTTCTTCTTCTTCTTCTTCTTCTTCTTCTTCTTCTTCTTCTTCTTCTTCTTCTTCTTCTTCTTCTTCTTCTTCTTCTTCTTCTTCTTCTTCTTCTTCTTCTTCTTCTTCTTCTTCTTCTTCTTCTTCTTCTTCTTCTTCTTCTTCTTCTTCTTCTTCTTCTTCTTCTTCTTCTTCTTCTTCTTCTTCTTCTTCTTCTTCTTCTTCTTCTTCTTCTTCTTCTTCTTCTTCCTCCTCCTCCTCCTCCTCCTCCTCCTCCTCCTCCTCCTCCTCCTCCTCCTCCTCCTCCTCCTCCTCCTCCTCCTCCTCCTCCTCCTCCTCCTCCTCCTCCTTTGTCTTTCTCTCACTCTTCCCTCTTTTCCTTAGTTCTTTCCTCTGCTTCTCTGTCTCTCTCTTCTTCATCCTTTATTTTTTTGCACTCCTTTTCTCCTTCCTCTTCTTCCCTCTGTCTCTTGCCTTCTTCTTTCTATTTTCTCATTTTTTTTCCTTTTCCCGTTTCTTTCCTTCCTTCCTTCCTTCCTTCCTTCCTTCCTTCCTTCCTTCCTTCCTTCCTTCCTTCCTTCCTTCCTTCCTTTCCTCCTCCCTCCCTCCCTCCCTCACTCCTCTCGAGATGATGAACGAAGTTTCCAAGTCTGGTGAAGCTTCCATTCTGAGTGAAGTAAAGATTATACAGATTTTCCTCGTCCTTATGTCTTTCCGTGAGATTTTTTTTTTATTTATTTATTTTTTTTTTTTTTGTCAGCCTTTCCACGCGTCCATTTCGATGTTGTGTGTTTCATATGCATGTATGTACATTTCATTTTGAACGTGTATCTGTCAGGCTGCTTTCTCTCTCTTTGTTCCAGCCTCTCTTCTCTCTATCTGTTTCTCTGTCTCTGTTCTCTCTCTCTCTCTCTCTCTCTCTCTCTCTCTCTCTCTCTCTCTCTCTCTCTCTCTCTCTCTCTCTCTCTCTCTCTCTCTCTCTCTCTGTGTTATTCTGTGTTTATCTTTCTCTCTGTCTGTGTCTGTCTCTTTGTCTATTTCCGATCTATTTATATGTCCGTCTGTCTGTCTGTTTAGCTATCTATTGATCTATCTATCTATTTTTCTATCTTTCTATCTATATCTATATACATTTATCTGTCTATCTATTTATGTATCTCTGTGTATTTGTATGTCTTCCCTATCCACCTTTATTTCTCTCTCTCTCTCTCTCTCTCTCTCTCTCTCTCTCTCTCTCTCTCTCTCTCTCTCTCTCTCTCTCTCTCTCTCTCTCTCTCTCCGTGCCATTTCTAACATTCTTGCCGTTCATTATGCCAAATTTCCCACGGTCTTTGCATAACGTGATTTTTTTATTTTATTTTCGCTCATTATTATATGTAATTTTTTGTCTTTCCTCTCTGCCATTTCCATTTTGACATTAGCGACGAAATTCAGCTTAATATGTATAGCGCGTCCTGCCTTCCTCCCATCCATCACTCACTCATTCTTTGCTTTTCGCTCACGTTCCATTGGGCAACGTAGCTTCCGTCGCCATTCACTCGCTCTGCATAATGATTGGGGAAGGCGCCGTTCATATTATTATTTTTGTGATAATTTGTGGGTATTTCTCGCTCTTATTTTATTATTATTTTTTT
>NC_059296.1:18446937-18449437 GCF_017591435.1 Portunus trituberculatus
TATTATTATTATTATTATTATTATTATTATTATTATTATTATTATTATTATTATTATTATTATTATTATTATTATTATGTAAAAGATTGGAATGCAAAGCATTCCAATCTTTACATTGGTAAACTGCCGCTTCCCCTGGACAATACATGTACTCGTACATGCATCAGGTCTGGAATACTCTTTCAAAACTTGCTGTTGTGTATGGCAACTAAACCTTTGTCCGCCAACAAACAATACCATCCAAAAAGTACAGCCTAATTTCAAACTGCAAGAAATTTCCCCCTGCAGTTATTCAGTACTGTCATTATTGAGGAAAAGCAGTTAGCCATCCCTTATATTACTCAAGTATCAGGTTCATAACTCACTATGCGTCACGACCGTTACACATGTAGGGTGCACATGTACGTCCCTTTATCTATAGACGCAAAGCATGGCATGATTGGCAGCAATCCCTAGTTCCGAAAAACTCTGGGTGAGGTTGCGTTGCTGTTCTTGTTTCTATAGGTACTACTACTACTACTACTACTACTACTACTACTACTACTACTACTACTACTACTACTACTACTACTACTACTACTACTACTACTACTACTACTACTACTACTACTACTACTACTACTACTACTACTACTACTACTACTATCACGCAATATGACTTTTTATGTACCATCTGCACCTGACGGGTGAACTGGTAGTGATAATAGCATCAATACAATAAATATTTTGCGGTGCTGAAAGCGAATCGGGCATCATATAGAGTACTGCTTGTTTAAATCCAACTTTTTGCCAGTGTCATCCGGTAGGTACTGGAGTCTACACACACACACACACACACACACACACACACACACACACACACACACACACACACACACACACACACACACACACACACACACACACACACACACACACACACACACACACACACACGTACAAGAGTGTTTTAATGACGATGTATAATGAATGTCAATGGCAAAAGGATGATGTTCAGTACAGTTTATTGGAAGAAGCGTTTACTTAACCCCTTCAGTACTGGGACACATTTTTACCTTGAGATTTGTGTACAATTACATCATTGTACTGACATTAGGAAGGCTCTGTGGAGGTCAGGAGATTAATGGCCACAGTCTTCACTATCTTAATCCCCCCCCCCTCCGACATGAGTTCCTGAAGCTGTAGAAAATCATCAAATAGTCACCAAAATTAATATGGAAACCCGTCCTGGTACTGAAGAGGTCAAGAGAGGAGTAGGAAGATTTAAATTTTTATTTTATATATTTTCTCTTCTTTTCCCTTTTTCTTTTTTCTTTCCGTCCTCTTTTCCTTTTTTATTCTATTATTTATTTATGTTCTTATCCTTTTTTTCCTCCTTTTCTTTTTTTCCTTCATTTCTTTCTTTTTTTCTTTTTTTTTTTTTTTCTTCTTCCTTCCTTCCTTCCTTCCTTTTTATCTTTTTTCTCATTTTTTTTACGGGTATTGAAAGAAACCAAAGGGAGTACCCACCAATATTTCATGTAGCACCCTTCTTTTTTTTTTTTTATCCCTCAAGAATGACAGGCTGTGTTTGACTAACTCTCAGAGAACATGAGATTCTTACTTTAGGATTACTTTCTCTTTTCCCGCATTGGTATCGTGACTATTTGACTATTTTCGCGACTATCACTATCATCCTGTTACTATAATGGATGGATTTCGAAGCACTAGATATATGAATACTTAGTGGAAATTTTTAGAGAGACAGACTAATGAAAATGTAAGTGCAACATTTTAGAAACATGGAAAAATGGTAGTATGGAAGAGAGATAAGTGGTGAATGGTTAGATCAGTCATTTCAACGTCCACTAGATATATTAACATTTTGGAGACTATTGAAGGACAGACTGAAAGCAAGGAATACACCAACATCGAAATTCCTAAAGCATTAGAGATACGATACGGAAAGCGACAGCGAAAGAAAACTGTGATGGTGGCGAGATGGTGTGGTAGTAAGGTAATGTGGTGTGGTGATGTTGGTGGTGTTGCGGTGTGAAAATGAGGAGAAATGATAGGAATGGTGAGAAAGTATTTGGAATAGTGAGTTTTGTAAAGAATTTTTGATCCCACACTCTCTCTGTATTGATTGATGTCTTGAAGGGGGAACGACTAGAATATCAACAAATGAACAGGAAATCTATGGAACAATGAAAATAACAATACTACAGACAGAAAACGGTCGAGAACTCAATCACTAATAATTTTCAACGCTCATCTGGTAACAAAATAATGGTCAGAATAGTAGAAGAGAAGACATGTAGGAGTTAATGAGAATATGAACACAAAATCCCAGAAAATAGATATTCGCAATGACTACACGGCTAAGAGAGAACGGATGAAGACTCGGGTCACATTACTAATCTTAAACAGACGCCGAATATAACGAAACTTGTAGAAATAACTGAAAGAAATAGAAATAAGGTAAAATTTAAGAGAAGCGTATGTACACAATCCCAGAAAC
>NC_059296.1:18451937-18464437 GCF_017591435.1 Portunus trituberculatus
CCACTATTATATTACGTAACCGAGTGTAAAGTGTCACCATAAACTAAGTTGAATTATTCTACCAGGAACATTTTACCTTTTGCTTCAAAAAATGTTTCCTTATAAAAACAAGGACCAATTACTTCAGCAAACATTGAGTGAGTCACCAGGGAGGCTCGACCAATCATGTCCCCTTCTGAGCCACGTGACCTCTTCCCCTCCTGTTCCTCTTCCTCTTCCTTCCATCCCTTGGCCTTCCAGTACCATGTCACCTGGCGGCCCTAATTAAGCCAGGTGCCTCCGAGGGCCATTCGTCGCCAGGTAAACAAACACACATGTAATGGAGTTTACCTGTAATAATGGTATCATTACTAACCTGGCAGTAATTAGCTGCTGTGTCTGGCCTGGCCTTGGTGCTGGTGCTGGTGCTGGTGCTGGTGTTGGTGCTGGAGCTGGTCTGCAGATTTAGTGTAATAACAAAGAAATGGTGATCGTAAGGAATGTGAAGAATTTCGAGTTGTTGCCAGTAAAGAAGTATTAAGGTTAGGAAAATTATAGCAATTGTGGATAAATTGAATGAGTTGTTTGTGTTTTAAAGATAAGTAGCTTAATGAAAAGTTGTGGATAATACTTTAGCCGTTATGTTTAATGAACTGTAATGGGAAAAGTGTAGACAATTACATTATAATTAAGAAGAAATATGAAAGTGATTATGGTGTTTTGGGGGGTTCAGTAGCCAAATAATTAAGAAGCAGCAATAGAATAAACAAAAAAATGATAAATTATGATAAATCCAGAGAAAATAACTGACAATACATAACAAAAAGAAAATATTGAAGAAAACTAAACGGTAAGAATCATAAATAACTTTCAAAGCTGACAGGACAAATTTCCCGCTACAAAAACTGAGGTAAACTGTACAGGACACACCAAAGCAGACTCCCGTTTCCGTAATGGCTAGTGTTGCTGTGTAGGGCGGAGAGACGGTGCTAGGTGCAGTCGGTCAAGGCAGAGTGGGCATCCTCCTTCCATTCACATTGTTTGGCTGTGCTGGGGCCTTGATGGAGACGATTGAGACTAGAGGTGGTGCTCAAAAGCTCGTAGAGAGAGAGAGAGAGAGAGAGAGAGAGAGAGAGAGAGAGAGAGAGAGAGAGAGTTAAAATATTAGACAAATTTATGGATGATGACGATAGGGGCAATTTGGTAGTTTTGTTCATACAGGGCCTGGCACGTGTAGGCCTCTCACCATTTGCTCCTTCCCTTATTTTCGTATATTCTTATGAGAGAGAGAGAGAGAGAGAGAGAGAGAGAGAGAGAGAGAGAGAGAGAGAGAGAGAGCATTTTTATCTAGCAGCAAACGCCACCCACTGTTGCCACCTGAATGAATGAAAATAAGTTGCATTGCACATTTCTCACTTGAGCCACGCGTCCTCCACTCCCCTTCCCTCCCCTCATTACCTCCTTCCATCTCGCCCTCCCTCCCTTCCTTCCTTCCTCTGTACCCCATAAGGTATTCCCATCACCAGGACCACCCCACTGCATGTCCCAAATTCCTACCCTGCACCTCCTTCCCTCCCATCCACGCCCTTCTCTTCTCTTCTCTTCTCTTCTCTTCTCTATTTTCTCTCGTCTCCTTCTGTCTCCTCTCTTCTCTCTCCCCTCTTCCTAATTAAATGTACATATATATGGGATAATTAAATGCTTCAAATGTTTCTCCTCTCTCATCTCCACTCCTTTCTTTTCGTGTTTCCTTTCTTTTTCTTTTTTCCTCTCTCTCTCTTCTCTTCTCTTCTCTTCTCTCTCTTATCTTCTCTCTCCTCTCTCTCTCTCTCTCTCTCTCTCTCTCTCTCTCTCTCTCTCTCTCTCTCTCTCTCTCTCTCTCTCTCTCTCTCTCTCTCTCTCTCTCTCTCTCTCTCTCTCTCTCTCTCTCTCTCTCTCTCTCTCTCTCTCTCTCTCTCTCTCTCTCTCTCTCTCTGTGTGTGTGTGTGTGTGTGTGTGTGTGTGTGTGTGTGTGTGTTGCTCCGTATTTCTCGTATGCTCAAGTTTCTTATTCTGACTACAGAGGTATATGTTCCATCCTCCTCCTCCTCCTCCTCCTCCTCCTCCTCCTCCTCCTCCTCCTCCTCCTCCTCGGCTCCTCGTAGTAGCAGTAGTACAAGTTCTCCCTTTCTTCATCTTTTCCTTCTCTTTCTTTATGCATCAATATATCTTTGGTTATGACTCTATCCGACTCTCTCTCTCTCTCTCTCTCTCTCTCTCTCTCTCTCTCTCTCTCTCTCTCTCTCTCTCTCTCTCTCTCTCTCTCTCTCTCTCTCTCTCTCTCTCTCTCTCTCTCTCTCTCCCTCCCTCCCTCCTCCTTTACCTCTCCTCTCACTTGCTAACCTCTACCATCTCTCCCTCCCTCCGTCCCTCCTTCCTTCTCTCTCCCTCTCTCTCTCTCCGTGTCTCTCAGCAGTATTCGGTTCACCATTACGATTATCGGAATGGCATTTCTTGGATTCCAAACGACACTGGTGCCACAGCGTCGGCCTGGACAGAGGGCGGCACTGGCACCTCGACCTTAGCGCCGCGGAGGGTGAATGCGAAGTAGAATGAGAGGGAGCGAGGGAGGAGGGTCGTGGAAGGAACAAGAGAGAGAGAGAGAGAGAGAGAGAGAGAGAGAGAGAGAGAGAGAGAGAGAGAGAGAGAGAGAGAGAGAGAGTAGACGTTCCCACCACATAACACACAATGCCTAGGTTCAGAATAGCGAAATGACAAACAGGGTCGCAGTGTGAGTGGGTGAGTGTGTTTGGCTGGAACGCTCGTCAATAATGCACTGGGTATAAAGGAAAGCAGACGAATGTGGTGTGTGTGTGTGTGTGTGTGTGTGTGTGTGTGTGTGTGTGTGTGTGTGTGTGTGTGTGTGTGTGTGTGTACAGATGTGCGTGCGTGTGTCAAGGCCGGAGTTATTGTGGAGTCGTGAAAATAAAGTTACATTTCATCCGGGGACATGTATTCTGCAGCGATTGTGTGTGTAATTCTCCTCGGTCGCCTGCTGGTCATCCAGCCAGTCTTCCCCATTACGGAGCGAGCTCAGAGCTCATAGACTGATCTTCGGGTAGGACTGAGACCACAACACACTCCACACACCGGGAAAGCGAGGCCACAACCCCTCGAGTTACATCCCGTACCTATTTACTGCTAGGTGAACAGGGGCTACACATTAAAGAGGCTTGCCCATTTGCCTCGCCGCCTCCGGGACTCGAACCCACCCCTCTCGATTGTGGGTGGAGCGTGCTAACCACTACACTACGCGGTGTGTGTGTGTGTGTGTGTGTGTGTGTGTGTGTGTGTGTGTGTGTGTGTGTGTGTGTAATTCACTGTTTGATCTGCTGCAGTCTCTGACGAGACAGCCAGACGTTACCCTACGGAACGAGCTCAGAGCTCATTATTTCCGATCTTCGGATAGGCCTGAGACCAGGCACACACCACACACCGGGACAAGAAGATCACAACTCCTCGATTTACATCCCGTACCTACTCACTGCTAGGTGAACAGGGGCTATATACACGTGAAAGGAGACACACCCAAATATCTCCACCCGGCCGGGGAATCGAATCCCGGTCATCTGGCTTGTGAAGCCAGCGCTCTAACCACTGAGCTACCGTGTGTGTGTGTGTGTGTGTGTGTGTGTGTGTGTGTGTGTGTGTGTGTGTGTGTGTGTGTGTGTGTGTGTAGTTGATGTCCTCGAAGCATTGACACACACACATGCTGCATTTGACAACTTCATGTACTGACTGAAACATCACTCAAAGAAAACGGGAACAAGTACACACACACACACACACACACACACACACACACACACACACACACACACACACACACACACACACACACACACACACACACACACACACACACACGAGAGCACTGAATAAAAACACACAAACCCAAAAGAAAATGGAATGATGGCTGAAATTAAAGAAATCTTGCTCCGTTACCTGTCCACTACCTGTGTGAAGAAGCTAAATCAACACACACACACACACACACACACACACACACACACACACACACACACACACACACACACACTTTCTGGGGAACAAGGGCGGGGTGGGGCCAGGAAGACACACAGTAACCCCTCCCCCCTCCCACCACCACTACCACCACCCAGCTTTCGTGACACGCTGCTCTCAATAAGGTCGATTCGTGTAAATACTGTAAATAAAGGACAGCCGGGTATTAGGGTGTGTGGTGACGAATGACTTCATCTGCGAGGGGGAAGCGAGGGAGTGCTGGAAGAACAGGGGGAAGGAGTGCAGTGCTGGAGGATGACGGAGTGGCGGAGTGTGCTGCGGGATTTAAGAGTGGGGAGCCAGTGGGGATTGTGGAGTGGGGAGGCAGGGAGGGAGGGAGGGAGGGGCGCAAAATGGGAGTTGGACTGAAGCAGGTTGTATTATTGGGTTAGTGATGTAACTTTTTTTTTTCGTGTGTGTGTGTGTGTGTGTGTGTGTGTGTGTGTGTGTGTGTGTGTGTGTGTTTGGGGAAGGGGGAAGGAATATATGCTTGTGTGTGTGTGTGTGTGTGTGTGTGTGTGTGTGTGTGTGTGTGTGTGTGTGTGTTTGGGGAAGGAGGGAAGGAATATGTGTGTGTGTGTGTGTGTGTGTGTGTGTGTGTGTGTGTGTGTGTGTGTGTGTGTGTGTGTGTGTTTTGAAAAAACAGTCATTTGTATCTCTGTACGTGTGAATTGTCATGTACTTTAATTTCTACGCCTTTCCCCTTCCCGTCTGTGTGTGTGTGTGTGTGTGTGTGTGTGTGAGTGTGAGTGTGAGTGTGAGTGTGAGCGCACTGACGCTTGTGTGCGTGTGTATGTGCATTTATGCTTCTCTATTGATCCCATACCGTGCACTCCTGTGTGCTAATGTGTGTGTTCCGTTCCGAACCACACCAGTGTTTGTGTATTTGTGTGCGTGCGTAGCTGCGTTGTGTCGGAGTGCCCTGCTCCATTTTCATGTATCTATGTATCCTCTTACATGTATAGTGTGGAAATGTTATCAGTATGTACGGAA
The DNA here is from genome assembly GCF_017591435.1 of Portunus trituberculatus. Taxonomy (NCBI): domain Eukaryota; kingdom Metazoa; phylum Arthropoda; class Malacostraca; order Decapoda; family Portunidae; genus Portunus; species Portunus trituberculatus. The sequence goes on from NC_059296.1 coordinate 18,456,972, forward strand.
ACACAGATAGACAGAAAAAGTAGGGTAAATATTCGCAGGGAAATCTCGTATGTTGAACCACAGAAAAAGGGGAAAAAAAAAATATACGTGCCTCATACTCAGCTTTCACCATCCTTCCCTTTACCTCCTCACTGTAATGTGGAAATGTTATCAGTATGTACAGAAACACACTCACATAAACAGATAGTCAGAGAAGTAGAGTAAATATTCATTGGGAACTCGTATGCGGAGTCGAAAAAAAAAAAAAAAAGCCTCACGATTTCCACCATCCTTCTCTTTACATTCCCGCTGTACTCCACCATTACTTCCATACAGTGTCCCCATTGCCGCCACTAAGAAGTAAACGCTCGCCACGCACCCCAAACTGTTCCAGGCCAAGCAAGATTCAAATCAAGTCGGTTCTCGTGCGGTAAAGAGACCGTGCACTCTTTCACCAGGTTGCTTGTCACAATTTATGGTTCTGGGAAAAATTAAAGGCACGGAAAGATTTAGGTTGGTAATGGTGGAGGTGGCGCTTTGTCGCGGTGCTCATTTCCGTGTCTATCCCTTGTGTCTGTGGCGTGCTCTCAGCCACAAGCGTATCAACAAAGGACCGCCGCCTCATCCAGACCGCTTCATTTGCTTCCCCCTCGCTTCGCCTTGCCTCCCCTACGCACTCACCTTCAGGCACAAAGTGATCGCCTGCCGTGGCTCGCTGTTGCTCAATACTGGAAAATAAACATGAAAAACCACATTAAGAGTTCGGAAAATGTGAGACGGAATATTTTTGAAGGTGAGAATTTAATACCACACATTGAGATTTTTCTTATTACAATGAAGACAGTAAATGAACTTAATCTAGTCCAAAATTTTAAGCCTCTGTTATTCTTTCCCCTCTGAATGTTTGTCCTGTGCCGTTTATCTCCTGTGGTATTCAGTTCCGTCATTTTTGTGATGTTCTATTTCCCAAGTGTTCTGGTCGGGATGCGAACCATGCCATACTCGAACAGTTCAGAAAGCACCGACGACTTTCCTTGGCACCTCCTAACTGGTGTCAGAGCATAGCAACATGGAGGTGCAGCAGAAGGCCAGTCGACCTACGTAAAACAACTCCCGAGACCACTTAAAACTTTCCGTCTTTCATTGCCATCCATAAATTTATCCAACCTGCTCATGACACAGTTTAATGTCTGAGCAGTTACCTCGTTCTTGCTAACTTTGTTTCACTCATTTATAACCAAACTTAACGGCCACTATTTGCCTATCTCGTATATTAATTATTTTTGTTTATCCTGTCCATACGCTTTCTAAACTGCTTCGTGACTAAAAGTACCATTTTGTTTTCTATTTCAGGTTTTATTTTGCACGATAAGATTGAAATGGACTATATCGTAGTTATTGAGAAGCTGTACATGTTTGGTTGTTATGCGTCTGAACACAAACATTGGTAGTAATACATTAAAGAATATCTTGTATGAATATATGTATATATTTCATCTATATGTTTGTCAAATTATCTATCTGTCAGCTTATCTGTATCTATCAATCTACCTATAAGTATACATGTGTGTTTTGTGTGTATCTATCTATCTATCTATCTGTTTGTCTGTCTGTGTTATATATGTATGTATGAATTCATGTATACATCTGTGAATAAGTGCGCAAACTGTATAAGCTATCTATACTATACTCTGTCAATTGAATAGCATTTATCCAACCATTCACACACACACACACACACACACACACACACACACACACACACACACACACACACACACACACACACACACACACACACACACGAAACTTGAGTGCACTCTATTACAAATGCACACAGTCATCCAATGTGTAGCAGCCCAGCCCTCACCCGACACTCTCTTAATTACAGGTGGGTGGACAGGTCCCGTCGCGACTCACCTGCGTGTTCTGCTCAGGACGAGGTACAGTATTTGTCAACGATAATCCATAGGTGTCCTTTACCTGTCTGAATCATAGCGGCCCTCACCTGTGTGAAATTAAGGGATTATATGCACGTGGAGAGAGAGAGAGAGAGAGAGAGAGAGAGAGAAAGAGAGAGAGAGAATATGTTTGTGAAGGAGAAAATCAAGAAAAACAACAATGGCAAAACAAAATTTAGGGTTGTGGAAGGTGTGAAAGTAAGAGAGAGAGAGAGAGAGAGAGAGAGAGAGAGAGAGAGAGAGAGAGAGAGAGAGAGAGAAGGGTACAGGAGTGGCAAAAGGGGCTATGAGTGCCACAAGAAAGGGAGATGAGAGGGAGAAGTGTTATGATAAGGAGGGTACCAAAAAAAAAAAAAAAAAAAGTGAGAAGATACGTAAGGGAAAAAAATATGTAAAGTTTAAAGAACGGGGGAGGAAAAAAAGACTGAAATAAGTGGAAAGGTAAATGTAGAAATATAAGGGAAAATTAGAGAGAGAGAGAGAGAGAGAGAGAGAGAGAGAGAGAAAGGTGACAAATGTTAAAGAAGAAGAAATGAAAACAAAGTAAGAAACGAACTGGGAAACATAACAAAATAAAAGTGAAAGACCAGAGAGAGAGAGAGAGAGAGAGAGAGAGAGAGAGAGAGAGAGAGAGAGAGAGAGAGAGAGAGAGTAAATGGAGGGAGGAAAGAGAAAAGTAAGCAAGGTGAGAAATGGAAGAAAGGGAAGATGCAGAAGGAAAATGAAAGGCGAGGAAACACGGAACCCTTGAATAAATGAAGAAGAATGGGAGCAGGTGGGGAGGACAGCAACAGAGGAAAGGCGAAAGGTCAAGAATATGTGAAAGGAGACTGGAGGAAAAAGAAAGAGAGTAAGGAGCGAAGATAGAGACAAACGAAAGTAAAAGGAAAGGAAAGAAAGGGATAATAAGAGACAACAGATAAAGATATGGAGTTAAGACAAAGATGACGAAGATAAAGACGGAGAAAGGAAGGAGGGAAGAAAGCAGATGCAGGAGGTAAAGGATAAGGTTGACGAAAAGTTGAATATGAGGAGAAAAAAAAATGAAGGTAAGGAAGATGAAGAGAAAATTGAGTTGAACGAGATTTATTTATTTATTTATTTAAATATTTACTTACTTATTTTTATTTATAGCATGTTGGCTTTTCACAGGAATTAATAAGCTAAAGGGGATACTTTTTTGGGGTACCTCCTATCTCAAAGCCCACCCGCTAGGAAACCGTTGCCCCGAGTGAGGAAACCCAACTTAAGGCGGCGTCACACTAGCACTTTTCCGTCTTCTTTTTCCGTCAATTTTGTGACGACTGTCAACTTTTGCAGACGGTGGCCGTCACACACAAGCTTGCTTCCGCCTTTGCCGCGCTTGTCGATTGTAAACAAACATGGCTCCTCATTCACCCCAGCAAGCCGCGGCTTTTTTGCACCTTATAATGTAATCAGCTGTTCTGTGATCCCAAAGGCAACGGTGACCTCTAATACTCTCTATGAGAAATTCGTCAGTGTGTTTTGTCCACTGCTCATCTTGGCCAGCTACTTGGAAGTTGCCTTGAAATATTCAAAAGCATCGCACATTCGCACTCCTGAAATGTACACAAACAACTGAGGAACTTTTCATTGCTAGGCTAGAAGAAACAAAATATGTATACAAATATATATTCATCAACTCATTTAAATTTCTTGTTATGATAATAGCATTCTTCCGTTTAACAAAAAAAAATTTTTTTTTTTTAATAAAAGTGTTGATTAAAAACCATAGTTCTTATTTTGACTAAAAATTGGCGCTAGACGAAAACGATGCGTTCCGTCTGACTCAAGACGACGGAAAGAGTTGACGGAAGAGTAAAAAGACGACGGAAATCGCCTGAGACGACGGAAAAAGTGCTAGTGTGACGCCGCCTTTACACTCGGACCGTGGACAGGATTCAAAACCGTGCGCTTGGAGACCCCTCGGACCCCAAAGCACGCATTATTCCACTGTACCACGAGAATGAAACAAGAGAAATGAAGAAAGATGATTAGAAGTGGACGAGAAGTAGAATATGAGCTAAAAAAAAAAATGAAGGGGAAGGAAGATGAGGAGGAAGAGAAAATAGAGAGTTGAATGAGAGAAATGAGAATGAAGTAAGAGAAATGATGAAAGATGAGTAGAAAAGCTTAGAATTTAAATAAAAAAAGTTAGGTTAGGTTAGGGAAATGTGGAAAAAGAGAGGTAGGAATGAGACGAGGGGGAGAGAGAGAGAGAGAGAGAGAGAGAGACGAATCATGAAGGAAGGAAGGACAGAAGAGGGAAGGAATAAGGGGACGGGAAAGAGGACAAGAGAGAAAGATGAGGTCTAGGAAAACATGGAAAATGAGAGGTAGGAATGAGACATGTGGAGAGAAGAGTCACGAAGGAAGGAAGGAAAGAAGAGGGAAGGAATGAGGAGGACGGGAAAGAGGACAAGAGGGGAAGATAAGGTATAGGAAGATATGAAAAATGAGAGGAATGAGACGGGAGGAAAGAGGAATCATGAAGGAAGGAAAGAAAGAAAGAAGAGGGAAGGAATGAGGAGGACGGGAAAGAGGACAAGAGGGGAAGATAAGGTATAGGAAGATATGAAAAATGAGAGGAATGAGACGGGAGGAAAGAGGAATCATGAAGGAAGAAAGGAAAGAAGGAAAAAGAATGAGGGGTTGAGAAAGAGGACAAGAGGGGGAGATAAGGTCTAGGAAAATATGGAAAATGAGAGGTAAGAATGAGACATGTGGAGAGAGGAATCGTGAAGGAAGGAAGGAAAGAAGAGGGAAAAAGAATGAGGGGACGGGAAAGAGGACAAGAAGGGGAGATGAGGTCTAGGAAAATATGGAAAATGAGAGGTAAGAATGAGACATGTGGAGAGAGGAATCGTGAAGGAAGGAATGAAGGAAAGAAGAGGGAAAAAGAATGAGGGGACGGGAAAGAGGGCAAGAGGGGAAGATGAGGTCATTGTAAGAATCCAGTGTAGACTATGAGCTTAAGTTGCATTACGTAGAATTAAACCTATTAAGAATGGCACTCGTTATTATGTTTCCCTTTTGATGTCAAGTTTTTTCACTATTTTCCACATTTCGTCTATATTTTCTCCATCATTTTGCTTCCTCTATTTCATTTCCTTTTTCAGTAATATTTTCATTCCAGAACACTTTTTTTTTCATTCAATATTGGTGGTGGTGGTGGTGGTGGTGGTGGTGGTGGTGGTGGTGGTGGTTTGAGTGCATATTTTGGTGGTAGTTTTGCAGCAGCAGGTGAAGTAAACACAAACTGAAGGCTGGGAGGGAGAAGCAAAACAAATACAGCTTAATCTTTTACCAATCGATCTACGCACGTACATACATGCCAACATTTACCACATACAGTACAGGCAGACAACCTCCCGTTTCACACACACACACACACACACACACACACACACACACACACACACACACACACACACACACACACACACACACACACACACACACACACACACACACACACACACACACACACAACTCACCTGGTATTCAGATCACTCTCTCTGCATCCACTGCAGTACATACTCTCTCTCTCTCTCTCTCTCTCTCTCTCTCTCTCTCTCTCTCTCTCTCTCTCTCTCTCTCTCTCTCTCTCTCTCTCTCTCTCTCTCTCTCTCTCTCTCTCTCTCTCTCTCTCTCTCTCAGGTTTATTAGAGTCCATTACCTCAGGGGAGACACACTTAGGAGGAGGGAGGGAGGCAGGTGAGGCTGGCCCGGGTGTCCATTAGCCGGGGCATGGAGAGTACGGAAGCACAAGGCATTACTGGCGCGGCTGAAATGTACGAATTATGTTCCTCCTCCTCCTCCTCGCCTCCTCCTTGGTCCTTCTCAGATTGTGTGTGTGTGTGAGAGGGAGAGAGGGTTTATACATACATACACTTAGCTAAGGTTAAATACACAGGCTAAGAAGAAGTGTATGTATGAGTGTTTGTGATAGGGTAGGTGAGATGGTTGGTCATGCATCCTCCTCAGTTCTCAGATTGTGTGTGTGAGAGAGGAGAGTTTATATACATTCACCTAAGGATAAGAATGTATGTTGTGGTATAGCAGGCGAGGTGTTTGTTGTTAGGCCATACATACGCACAAAAGGTACATCGATCAGCAGGAAGGTAGACAGCAGTACAATAGAGCCAGACTTCCCCCTCCTCTCCCTACGTGTATTATTTCTCGCCTGCATCAGTGTTGGTTGGTTCCGAGGTTCTTAATCTTGCACACCTCATCAAACTGCCTCGCCTCTGCTGCTCCTAATTTCATGCATTGTAATCACGTCAAAAAGGCAACCTACTGACGCAACCCACTCTCTCTCTCTCTCTCTCTCTCTCTCTCTCTCTCTCTCTCTCTCTCTCTCTCTCTCTCTCTCTCTCTCTCTCTCTCTCTCTCTCTCTCTCTCTCTCTCTCTCTCTCTCTCTCTCTCTCTCTCTCTCTCTCTCTCTCTCTCTCTCAATGTCTTATCACAAAATCCTCGTAAATCCCAACAAATTCTCTGTTACTTGCGATTTCGTGTTTTTCCTTCCTGTTCTCTTGGCAGTTAGTGTGTCTTTTATTTCCTTTATTTCCGTCCAGTGCCTTACCCTCACTAAATGACTGACTGACGTCGCCATCACCACCAGCACCAGCACCACCACCACCACCACCACCACCACCAGCCTGCGTGTCTCTTCTCCATTCCCACCCTTGAAAATACATAGTTATGCTTTATCTATTAATTATGTTGCCTGAAGGAAAAACTGCCTGGATACATGACTTTTGGCGGGTATTTCTGTCCTCTCTTTACGTCTTTGCCCTCTCTTTATTCCTCACGTTGTATCGAATGGTGTGGTTTAATTTGCGAATCATCAGAAACACACGCACTTTTTTTTATCGTCCGCGTCCAGTGTTTGTTTCTTTCGATAATTTCCCGGTCTCATTCCAAGCCCTTTGTCCCTTTCCTCCCTCCTCTCCCCTTCACCCTCCTCTTTCCCTTCTCTTCCCCTTCTGCCTTCCCTCCCTGCTTACACCCCAAAGCGAGGGCCTGCTAGACTCCTGTTATCGCCGCCCTGCACTCCCTCTCCAGCATCACATTCTCTCGTAATGATGTAAACTCGCAGATCACACTTAATCCCGCCACCTAATTAGAATCGAACACTATTCTGCTATCTTCGTCCAGGCGCCTTTGTCCTCCCTAGTCCTCGTAGTAATGGAGGCCACGACGTGCTGCCTCGATACTAAGTGGAGGCAGCTGGTGGGGTTCTTTTTTTCTTTCTTTTCCCTTCTGGTTTCCTTATGTCATTGTGTTTTGTGTGGTGGTTATTTTGTCTTCCTGCGTGTGTGTTGTGTGTGGTTACCGGTGTGTTCGTGTGTTGCTGCGTCGAGTTGTGGGTTTCTTTTTCTTCTCTTTTCACTTAAATTTAGGTTTCTTATGTGATTGTAGTTTGTGGTGCGTATTATCTTCTTTATCTTGTGTGTGTGTGTGTGTGTGTGTGTGTGTGTGTGTGTGTGTGTGTGTGTGTG
>NC_059296.1:18469437-18504437 GCF_017591435.1 Portunus trituberculatus
GAAATGAAGCGTTAGTGTAGAGTCTGAGTAGTGGAGAGTGTGTAATGAAGGAGTGCACGACAACTTGATGAATTAGAGTACATAGTGAGATGATTAGTAATAGACGCGCACAAAATGAGAAGGCTAAGCAGTAAAATGACGAAGAAAAAATGACGCGCTGAAGAGACACTTGAAACAAATGAAATGTGTAAAGTTAGGTGAGGGATGAATGAAGCTACACGGCAACTGTTTAGATAAAGAGGGAATGGGGCACAGTGTGAAGACTTGAGGAGAATGATGGGGGGACTGTATGAAGACTTGAAGAAAGTGATGCGGTAATGAATGAAACTACACGGGGACTGTTTAAATATAGAGTGGCTGGGGAGTATGTGAAGCAGTAGTGGCTAATTATTCACAACACGTTGAGACGAGGGACCAACCATCACACAGCGGCACTGACCTCTGTGTGAAGGTAAAAAGAGGGAAAAGGATCATTGTAACTACAGAAATTAGCATTGTAGTTAGTATACTGAGAGAAAAAAAACAACTATTAACAAACTCGTACTCAAGACATGCATGTGAAGTACTTATTCGGTAACTAATGACCTGAAGGCTTGAGGAAAGCGACTGAGGCTGTGTGGACTGAACTATGTGAGATATTCAAGGAGAAATGGAAACTTGTATTAATTTTTTATAGTTTTTTTTTTTTTTATAAAGTAATGGTGCACTTTATAGGAACGTGAAGTGGCACTGCCTTAAAGATATCCAAGTAAAGATCGATTTTTTTTTTTTTTGACACTTAGATATGTAACGATAATTTATAATGCAACTAATACGATTGTAAGAATGCAATGTGGCAAGATGTTATAGATACACAATGTTAATGTTTAGCTGTTAACCCCTTCAATACCGTGCCACGTTTTCAAATTCATTCTGGTTACTATTTGTCGATTTTATATGGCTTCAGAAAAGTGTGTAGTTATTGAAATAGTAAAGATTCTGGCCATTAATCCTTTGACCTCCATAGATCCTTTCTAATGCAAGTAAAATCGTCTAATCACACCCAAAAATCATGGTAAATATGCGTCTCAGTATTGAGGTGGAGTCAATAACACTGAAAAAAAAATGTAACACTTAAGATACATAAAAGACAGCGCATTGAGAAACACCACAAACCGCCGCGTGTGGGACAACAGGTTTTCTGCTCCTAGTACTATCAATATGCCCATTTATTATCAAAGAGCAGATTAAATAGAGACAACTAAATCTACGAGAAACACAAGTAATAAGGGAATTAAATCCACACTGCATAAACAGACGAGTGTATGCTGCATGGTACACAGAAAACGGGAGGTGAGTGAGTTAGTGCGCACCGATAACCCGGGTCTTATTGGAGATATTAGGGAGAAGCTGCAGAATTTAGTCACGTAATTTGGGAGGATGTGCGAGAGAAGTAAGTTGAAAGTAAGTGCGCCCCGGAGCAAAGTTAAGAGGTGTTGGCCTAGTGGGTGCTGAGAGAGTTCGGAATTGTGTTTATGTTGATGCTCCGCGATCCACGAGGGAGGGCGAGGCGAGCCATTGCCGGGAGGAGGAGGACGGATTTAGGCAGCCTGGAGTGTGTTGCCTCCAGACCAGAAGATAATGGCTGTGTTGGGGCTTCTTCTGTATTGAGTTGTGTTGAGAGAGAGAGAGAGAGAGAGAGAGAGAGAGAGAGAGAGAGAGCAAGAGCAAAGCAAGAAACTGATGTTAACTGTCGTCTACTACTACTACTACTACTACTACTACTACTACTACTACTACTACTACTACTACTACTACTACTACTACTACTACAAAAAAAGATGTGTAAGTTGATACAGTTCACAAGGCATTCTACCGGCTTATTTTCTCCCTGACAAAAACAGAAATAGGCATTAATAACTATTTCTAACATTCTCACAGTAACACTACCAGTTTTGTTAATTTACAATGAATTCCATTAAATATTTCACTTAGCATTAAAATATTCTAACAGTACCTGTATGGTATTAAAAAAGTATTTTGCGTCTGCTGATTTACTTGTCAAACCTAAATCCTCTAAGATGTATATATTTTTTTCCTTTTATTTTTCCATGTTCACACACCCACACCCACAACCACACCCACACACAACCCACACCCACATCCCACACACACCACCCCCCCACACACACCCCACACCCCACACCCACCCACATCACCCACACACACACCCCGTCTGCAATCCCTAATTTCTCTCCTGGAATGGTGCCAAACACAGCTCGCGGGACCACGCTGAGGCAGCGGTGCCACTCAGCACCGCAGCCCTGCATGGAGCAGCCTCACCACGAAGACGCTCTCCCGTGTCCTTCGCCCCTTCCTGCTGGCGTGTCTCTGCCCAGCCACGCCTGCTCTTCTTACTGCCATTAGCCTCTTCCTCCTCGCTGCTCAGTTTCCGTTTCCTCTTTCACTTCCGCTCGTCGTCTTCCTCTTCCTCTGTATCGCAGTCTGTGGTCGCGTCGCCTTCACCTCCTCGTCTGACGCCTCTTGTGCCGCCTCCTCTGACCCGCCACCCAAGCCACTCTCGCTCTGGGATTCCTCCACGTCGTCTTTGGAGTCTGCTTCGTCTTTGAACTCTTCCTCGTCCTCTTTGGATTCTTCTTCCTCATTTTCGTGTTTAGACTTCTCTTACCTTCTTCATTTTCGTAAGTCTTCATCCTCATCTTCAACTTCCTACTCTTCACCGTCTCCTCATTTTCTTTTCATGGTGTTATCGCGTCTTCATTTTCCTGCGATCTCTTTCTTTTGTCATGCCTCTCCTTGTGGCGCCCTTCATCATTGCCATCCTTTTCATATTCTCTCTCGTCTTCTTCAGAGGAAGTCACTTTATCTCCTTCGACACATACACAAGTTCTTTATCTTTATCAGAACTCTCTTCCATGCAATAGTTCTCGGTGGTCTCTTCCTCAGGACCGTCATCTTGTATATGTCCTTCCTCGTCATCACACGTGTAGTTTTTTGCATGCTGTTGCTTCCTCCACTCACACCTGTTGCTCCTCTCCTCTTCCTGCTTCCTTCACTTGTCCTTCCCTTGTTTCTCTCTCTCTCTCTCTCTCTCTCTCTCTCTCTCTCTCTCTCTCTCTCTCTCTCTCTCTCTCTCTCTCTCTCTCTCTCTCTCTCTCTCTCTCTCTCTCTCGCTGGTGGCACTGTCTGTCGTAGGCAGCCCTTTTCGTGGAGTTTCGCCGTGCCTCAGGCCGAGGTATTTGTAGCAGCATAATTCAGCTGATGCCATTACGATTTATGGTGACTTTGTTAGGCAGCCGTGAAGTCCTCACCCGCAATATTGATGGTCTCCACACAAGGCAAAGTTGGAAACACGCGGTAGCATTTTCAGTGTTCTAGTATGATTTGAGTGTTGAAACCTGGAGGCTGGAGAGCTTGGAGTTAGTAAAGGGGGACTAGGGCCACTCACCTCGTCACAACAACAGCCGTGCCTACCCTCCCTTCCCCCGTCCACATGAATAGAAACATGTTTTTTTTTTCTCTGCACAGCAACCTGGAGGATTTAAAACTTTTTTGTTTTGTCCAGGCTATGAAGAAATAAGAAAAAAAATGACTGAAGGATATATATATATATATATATATATATATATATATATATATATATATATATATATATATATATATATATATATATATATATATATATAAGAAAATATTATAGGACAATTATTTTTGACAATCTAACCATACAGAGAAGAAAGAAGTAGTGTATGAAATGTGAAGGAATAGAGAAAGTCAGAGGAAGAACTTGATGAACAGAGTAGAATAAAAATCAGAAACATCAGGAAAGCGCCGATGCAAAGGCCAAGCTTCCCGACCTACACCTCACCTGACCTGACCTGACCTACAGTCCATCTCAAGACAACATTCTCCTCTTCGTGACTTACTCCTTCAGCCTTGCAACCTTCCAATCCGGTAGCTGTGACCTTACATATAACAGCCTTGTAGCTCGACTCGGCCTGCCATACACCTTGGACAGCACCTGACAAGACACTCACCGTGACTCCCCTAACTTATGGGGCGATGTTGGGGCTGTGCTTCCTTGTCGGCTGGGCAGTGAAAGCACAGCCACCACAGACATACAGGCTGAGAACACAGAAATGGGTACCTGGGTAAAGCGCCTCTTGCCATGATATACAGCCCTTTAACATGCTGTCCTCCTTGAGAGAGAGAGAGAGAGAGAGAGAGAGAGAGAGAGAGAGAGAGAGAGAGAGAGAGAGCATAACAGCTTCACCTGACCCCACCAGACCTGCTGATTGGATTTACCTTTCATGCCCCCTGTAATTAAGGGTGTTTAGGGGGGGCGTGTGTCTGGGCGGAGTGCTCTGCTGAAAGGGAGGGCGCGGTGAAGGCAAGGCGAGCACGAACACTTGAGAAATGGACGCGAGAAGAGGAAAGATTAAACACGAATATGAACTTGAGGAAGAAATTAGTGCAGGGGAAGAAGGAACGATAAGGGGGAGATAAGGAATAAGAAATATTGAAAGGAAGGGGGAAGTAAAATGCGTTAATGAGTGCACAGAGATGGAAGACGAGGATCGGAAGGGAGGGGTGAATAAGGATGAGATAACGCCAGGAGTAGAGGAGGAGGAGGAGGAGGTAGGAAGGAGTGAGTGAACGAAGGAGGGAGAAGCTTTGGTAGGTATTTCATAGGGGAAGTTATATGTGATCGTGTTCATTTGCATGTGTTAGCGTGCGGTGGAGCGTGGGAGGTTTAGGGGCCCGGGAATTGAGTCCTGTTTGCATGTGTTGAGTGTATCGTGTTTGCTCACTCACAACGTGCATACACTCGCCCACTCCTGCAGAGGACAGTATAGCTCGGCGGCTGTGCACTACAGGCTTCGCTTTTACCCTTCATTATTTGGTTTGGATTATCCCTCTCATTGATGTGGCTTTCCCCTTGTGCTTAATATAGTGATCTTGTGGAAATTACTTGTGTGAATGTTGAAAGCCGCCACTCACATCAAATGAAAGGATAGAATAACTCAAGTCCTCTCGTCTTTCTTTTTATTTTCGTTGATTAATTCCTTCAGTAGCAGGACGTTTTTACATTCACTCTGTTTATTATTTGGTGATTTTATTCAGCTTCAGAAACTTACGTGGGGATTGAAATGGTGAAGACTCTGACCATTAATACTCATAGACTCTCCCTAATGTCAATGAAATCGTCTAATCACATCCAAAACTCAAGGTAAAAATGCGTCCTAGCACTGAAAGGGGTTAAGAGTCAGGTAGAGGCTCAAATCTCAGGTGTCATTGTGTTACTATATAGTAGTCGATGGCTTGTTCAGTAAATTCTCAGGAACAGTTCCCTAAGGGCTGTAATGGAAGCTGATGGTGTATGTTCTTTGTAGCAATACGGTGCAGGAGACATAAACATTTAGATTAGAAATATAGGATGCTAGTGGTATAGATTTAGCCTTCCTCTCATGTATTGATTTTATTTTTACTTTATTTGATCGAGTGTGTACGTATGTTTTTTTTTTTCTTTCCTCCAGTGTGTGTGTGTGTGTGTGTGTGTGTGTGTGTGTGTGTTGTGTTGTGTTGTGTTGTGTTGTGTTGTGTTGTGTTGTGTGTTCAGTGTGGTTTTCACAACGCTTTTTTTTTTTTACTTACAACTCCTAATGTTGTTGCTAATTATTGCAGGAATTTGTCTGTCTTTTTTTTCCTCTTGGTAATTCTCACAAACTTTACTTGTTTCATTACTTTATTCGTTCATTAAGAAGTAATCCACAGGGACTCAACTCCAGAGAGAGAGAGAGAGAGAGAGAGAGAGAGAGAGAGAGAGAGAGACAGACAGACACGTAAGATACTACATTAGATGACATATAAAATTAAACGAAGCTGGAAGTGCAGGGAGGAAGTTGATGGCAGGACTCCTTCATCCATTCCTGCTCTGCTCGTGTGTGTGTGTGTGTGTGTGTGTGTGTGTGTGTGTGTGTGTGTGTGTGTGTGTGTGTGTGTGTGTGTGTGTGTGTGTCTGTGCCTGTCTGTCCTTATGAAAAAACAAAACCACTGCACCATCTTCCTTAGGTTCCGTTGGGTTAGGTTCCATTGAGTTGCCTGGTCTGCGTTGGTGGTGCTCCTTGGCCCTCGGAGTCCAAGTTAACAGGTTGATTTGTTGAATATTGAAGGGAAAAAAGGTATTGTGATGGTTCATTTTATTAGTGTAGTTCAATTAGTTTTGTCTGTTGTTGTGTGAATGTTTGTTATCTCTTGTGTGTGTTTTTGTTCAGGGACGTCAGTGTGTGCTGGATATTTGTGTATATCTTTTGTATATTTTCTTTTTTTTTTTTTTCTTTCTTTCTCTTTCTTTCTTACCATACATTTTTTTCATATAATCTCTCTCTCTCTCTCTCTCTCTCTCTCTCTCTCTCTCTCTCTCTCTCTCTCTCTCTCTCTCTCTCTCTCTCTCTCTCTCTCTCTCTCTCTCTCTCTCTCTCTCTCTCTCTCTCTATTTACCTTTTTCTTTAATATGTAGTCCAACGTCTTCATCTGTATTCTCCATCTTCCTATCCCACATCCACACATCTCTTCAAATATCTATATAATAGTTCCTCACGTGTCTGGTCTGCCTGTATAATGCCTCGTCCACTGTCCTGCTCGCAATGCTAAGACGCTCTACAGATGCAGGCAGGCGGGCCGTGGAGGGCAGTGGTGGTGAGGGTTCTGTCGCCACCGCTCCTCAATAAACGTCTTGACCAGCAGGTTATGTCTTGTATAGGGGAAGGATGGCTGGGGAGAAGCTTCCGCCTTTAAACTATCCTATGCTGCGTCTTTCCTTGGAGTGGATAGTTTAGGCAGTCTTTTCCTTTTCCTGCTCTTTCTCCTCTTCTTTTTTCTCTTCCTTGTGTAAGTTTTTATTTTTTTTGTGTGTGTGTGGTTTTGTATACATCATAGGACTGATTGAAAACGTTAGCATCATCATTATTTAACGTTCTTACTCTTTTCCTATGCTTTAAGATCATTTGGTTATGTTAGAACAGGTATTTACGAGGCTGCTTCTTAAGAACAGAGCTGAAGGTGTGTTCTTAACCTCTTCAGTACCATGACACGTTTTCATATTTATTCTGGTTACTGTTTGGTGATATTATATAACTTTAGAAACTTAGGTGGGGATTAAAATAGTGAAGACTCTGGCTATTAATCTTCTGATCCCCATAGACATCTAAAACTCACGGTGAAAATGCGTTCCAGTAATGAAGGGGTTAAGTTCGTAAATGCATTGCCCTCTAGAAAAAACTGTATTAGTACTCTTAGAAGTGATAAATCTGGTTCGCAAGGTTTATTTTTTCCCATTGATGCAGAGTCTTCATCAAAATATCACCAGAATCTTGAAAACTCCAATAGACAACACACCAATGAAAACTCAGATATGTAACGCACCATTAGAAATCCCAGTAGATACCACAGTAATCACACCACTGAAAACTCCAATACATATCACAGAAAACACCAGCATAGACATCACACCATGGAACACGCCACCAACCACCACCAGAAACATGTGACACCAATGGAGATCAAGCGCCAAAACGTTGAGGAGTTCCGGTCTGTTCCTCTCCAGCACTCAGGTATCGGTTCCTTTATGTATCGCTGCCTGACCATCGCTGAAGCCCTGGCCTTGTATACGCCGCTCGTGTGTGTCCATATATTAACTTTACCACTTACCTACAGCAATATACCGACCCATCGACGAACCATCGCACGTAATAATAAATCAAATGAATAAGTGACTATATAAATAAGTGGCGGACTGACAGAATCAATACCTAATCCAGGAAAAAAAAACGAGAAAAAATATTGGCGAGACATTAACAGCAAAATATACGGAAGCAGCTAAATATTTCGTGTATTAGGCAGCCGCGTCCTCTGCTAAATAATTCATGCCATCGAATTCCTTTACTTCCAAGAGGAGAGAAAAGTTGCATTTTTACCCTTATGACCACCCGCAAGAGAGATGATATTTCCTCACACGGCGGCTTGGGAAGGAGGGAAGAAGAGACGACAGGGAGGACGGAGAAGAGGAGAAGGAGGAGGAGAGGGAAAAATAAGAAGGAAGGGAGAAAAGGAAAAGAAACGACAACAATAGCAACAAGAGAAGTAGGAGGAAGAGGAGGAGGAGGAGCTTGTAGTGGTGATGGTGAACGAAGAGAAAGTGGAGGCGTAGGAGAAGAAAGAGGAATAAGAGAAGAAGAGTGATAAGGGAGACTAAGAGAAACTAAAGAGGGAAAAGAGAAATACAAGAAGAATAAGAACAAAGAGAGAGAGAGAGAGAGAGAGAGAGAGAGAGAGAGAGAGAGAGAGAGAGAGAGAGAGAGAAGGGAAGTGATAAAGGAAGGGAAGGAATGAAATTAGTCAAGAAAGGAGGGGAGGAGAGGGGCAGATAAGTGAAAGTGAAGAGAGAGAGAGAGAGAGAGAGAGAGAGAGAGAGAGAGAGAGAGAGAGAGAGAGAGAGAGAGAGAGAGAGAGAGAGAGAGAGGCGACACTCCGGCACAGAACCTTTACTTTATTAATGCTGAGAGGAATGCAGGGCGTGTTTGCACCATTGAATATTTGCCCGATTGAGAGAGAGAGAGAGAGAGAGAGAGAGAGAGAGAGAGAGAGAGAGAGAGAGAGATTTGATTATGAAGAATGTGCGTTGTTTAAAAAGAAAATAAGAAAGTGAACTGTACATATTGAAAACATATATATTAAAGATATCAATGAGAGAGAGAGAGAGAGAGAGAGAGAGAGAGAGAGAGAGAGAGAGAGAGATTTAACCAAGAAAAATGTACGGGATAATTATGAGAAGAACATACATTGTTTAGAAAAAAGGACATACGAAAGTTAACTGTGCATATGAAAAAAATAAAAGTAAAATAGTATCAATAACAGAGAGAGAGAGAGAGAGAGAGAGAGAGAGAGAGAGAGAGAGAGAGAGAGAGAGAGTTGAATGTGACAGGTACAAAGTGCACAATCAGGAGGGTGTGTCTGGCTCCATACAGCGCGAGAGGGAACGTCCACACGGAGACCAAACGACTCTCACGCCACGCCGGGACGAAAGAAACACCGCAATGAAATGTACACGTCACGGAACCCCCCCCCGCCCTATCCCCCACCCCACACACACACACACAGAAGAGAGAGAATATTGGGGTGATGGAGAATAACACTAGGAGGAGGAGGGGGCGAGGAAAGAAAGGAAAGGAAAAGGCATGGAGAGTGAGGTCTCGTAATAAAAAAGACTAAAAGAAACAAACGATAACTAAAGCCACAATAGACAATAAATGAAACAAAACACGAAAATATTAATAAATAAATAGACAGGATAAAAGAACAAGTGGTAATATTCACAACATAAAGAAGGGGAGGAGGAAAATAAGGAAGAGGAGGAAAAGGAGGAGGAAGACAATACACTGGAAATAGAGAGAATGCATTGGTGAAATAGATGTGGCTGGTATACAACGCTAACCCTTAAACTTTGCGAACTTTTAAAAACTTTCCCGCATCCACAACAAGCACAGGAAGACCACTTGGCATTAAAGAAAGAGGAGCGCCAGCGGAGGCAACACAAGCAACACAGGCAACAGCGGCGGCAGGAACAAGAACAAGGAGACGATGGCAGAGGAAGCCGGCGGCGACAGAGGCTGTAGTAGTGTGGCGCCCTCATCATGAATGGCGGCGTCAGGCACAAAAAAAAAAAAAAAAAAAAAAAAAAAATAGATAAATAGATAAATAAATAAATAAATAAATAAAACATAATAATATGAAGCAACAATACATAGACCAAATGCTAATTTTGACCCGTGATTGTTTTTTAATAATATAACAAAGTATCTACGTTTGTAATACCAGGTTTTGGTAATACAACGGGGCTGAGACTGGCTTTGTTGTAGAAAATGACGCCATCCCCATTTTTATTTACACGACTTTTATCAAATGTTTCGTGACCGGCAGTATTATATTAGGCTTGATAGTCCCTGACTTCTACACTTACCCATGACTGTTACGCCGATTATATGATAGTTTTCTGTAAACACAAATTTCTTTGATTCTGGAAAATATTTACGCAAGGTACGATCGTTCACGTAGAACCCTTCAGCTTATGACGACTAGGTGGGGCAGTGTCCTTTACGTGGATGAGACTGCGAGATTCCCCTGGTCGTCTTTTTAGTCTGAAACTAGAAAGTTTATTACTTAGCAGCCTGCCGAGCCGTTCTGCTCAGCCATCGTTGAGGTGCAAATCATCGTCCCTAATTAGAAATGGTTTCTTATAAAAGTCCTGAAGTCCACGTTGTCAAGTGCCAAGAGTCAAACGTTAATAGTGAATTCACGGCTTTGTCACTTAGCAATGCTGCGAAGCAAAGCTGTGTAGTGCATCGGAACGAAGAGTGCGCGATGACCTCTTCCCAAATATACTGTTCATATAATGTGACGAGGACAACAGAGAGAGAGAGAGAGAGAGAGAGAGAGAGAGAGAGAGAGATGGGGGTTAGAGTATCGTTAGGGAAAGGTAAGGAAAAAGAAAGTTGATATTTATTTTATATTTTATTTTATTTTCACAACTATTACTATAACAGAAAACAATATCTATGCCTGTATGTACAAATACATCAAAGTATCACATACGTAAATATCACACAAATCAAAACGAAATTTGTATTGTACGATTTCATACAACATTCCCAACATCATCTTGTATATATTCCACATCATCATGTAGAGTGACACTTCTCATTCATTACAGTCAGAGACTCAAGGTGTAAGTTAATACGAGTATATTCCTTTTTCCTGCAAAACACATTATTTCAGCTTTCTTTTTTTCATTTTCTGTCCTTTTCTTTTTTTTTTTTTTTTTTTTTCCTTGCACAGAACTTAGACTTCATAATTATTCTCTTTTTCATGCTTAGGAAAGACTTTTTATAGTCTGCATAGGACATGGAGTTCGTATTTTTTTTCAAAGGACGCGCGGGGATCCATCCACATGCACATGTAAACGCCCATCATATACATATATACATTTCTTATTGCACCTTTAATGTGTGGATGTCTCCACATTCACATTAACTTCACCATTCTTCATGTACAGTACATAGGCTATATATATGTAGTTTTCTTCAGGAACAATGTACATATACATAAGTGCAAATGTTCAACATATGACACGCATATTTCTTTGCTTCTCTGTATTGGCCTTTGTCTTGCAGTGGGGACGTAGCCACATCAACATGAACAGTAGCTTCACCACTCTTCATACACACATATATGATTTTTTCCTTCAAGGAATCATATACACATACACAAGTGCAAATGTTCATCATGACACACACGTTTCTTTGCTTCTGTGTTTTGGCCTTGTCTTGCCGCGGGGACGTGGCCACATCAACATTTGCTGTGCAGTTCATCATTCTTTATCCGTTTCGGGACACAACGTTACACTTGTATACATTCTTTTCTCACATTTTCCAGAAAGGGAAATTAACTTGAAAAGTATTACTTGTTTCCTCTTGACGGGAAGGATTCACATACATAGATTGTGAATATCCATCATACTTGTAGTTCATATTTGTATTCTGTTTTGTGTTGCAGTGTATTCACTGACATCCAGTGCACCATTCCTCATTGTTCACCCATTTCCAGATACAATGTCTGAATTCATATTATTATCTCTCTCTCTCTCTCTCTCTCTCTCTCTCTCTCTCTCTCTCTCTCTCTCTCTCTCTCTCTCTCTCTCTCTCTCTCTCTCTCTCTCTCTATTTTCTTATTTATTTATTTATTTATTTATGTATTTTTCTCTTCTTTTTCTTACTTTTTATTGATTTTTAAATTTTCATAATTTTTGGTATGTGCGCACGTGCCCACCATTTTTTTTTTTTTTTTTTTTTTTCTCCAAGAACAGACATGTCCATTCAGTGAGCGTCACCCCTCACGTTTGATCCCACACTGTTCAGCGGTGATTTTCAAGCGGTGACGATAGAGGGTGGTGGGGGGAGGGGACGTGCTTCTCAGTCCGCCAGTACTTCAGGAAGGAAGGCGTCCAGGACAACCATCACCGTCAACGTCACCCACGCCACCTTCAACAGCTTGCTAGTCACCCGCCTCACCACGCCCACGTCTGTGGTGGCGGCGTGGGCGGGAGCTGCAGGTGTCCCTTCACCTTCCTTGTGTGTCTTGTGGCTTTCCTGTGCTTTGCCGCAGGTGTTGCTTGCCTCTTTGTCTTCCTCTTCAGCCTTGCTTGGGAACATGTCTTGATTCTGTTCTCCTTTCCCTGCTTTATTGCTGTCCTGCATCTCACCTTCTGTCACTTTTTTCGTCTCTTGTCTACCTTCCTCTCCGTTCAACACCAGCAGTTCCTCCTGGCATTTGTCTTCCTGCTCCTCAGATTCCTGCAGCTGGTCAGGCACTAGCGGCGTCTCACCGTCGCTCACCAAAGGCTCGTCATCTACAACCAGAATCATGTCTCTGTCTTCTGTGCTTTCCTTCTTTATCCTTACCAGCGCCCTGAAACCCTCGTGCTGGGATGAAAAACCGCCTTGCGTCCAGATGCGGAACACAAACTCCCTCTCGTTGACAACATCCTGCCACACCTGCTCTGAGAACCACACCACGGGCACGAAGCTTCGAGTGGGACCATCCCACTGATCATCCCAGGTGACGGTAACACGCATCCACATGTCTCCCTTGTGCCTCATGAACTGATTTAGCGACATAGAGGCTGGCGCAGACGTCCAACGCTGAGGGCCTGCCTTGTTCCTTTGCCTTTCCCTCTCAATCCAGTTCCTGTGATCGAAGCGGAAAGTGACCAGCTCCCTGTGGCAATGCGCCACGCCAAACACGTGACTCATTACTTCAATCTTCATCTTCCGCGGCAGGAACTTCTCGTCCATGCAGTACACGCGACACACGCCCCTCGCCTTCCGCCGCTGCAGGACACGTGCCACTGACTTCAACATGGGGCATGGACACTCACCTGTGCAGGACGCTGACGCGGCTGATGATGATGACTTGACTCCAGAAGACCATGACTTGGCTACTGAAGACAATGATTCCGCTGAAGATGATGACTTGTGTGAAGATGATGATGACATAGGTGTGGCTGATGATGATGATGACTTGAGTGAAGAGGATGATGACATGGGTGTGGCTGATGATGATGTTGACTTGTGTGAAGATGATGATGACATGGGTGTGGCTGATGATGATGATGACTTGTGTGAAGATGATGATGACATGGGTGTGGCTGATGATGATGTTGACTTGTGTGAAGATGATGATGATGATGATGACTTGAGTGAAGAGGATGGTGACTTGACTGTAGTGGACTCAGTGGTACATTTCTTCAGGGAGTTCTCCTCCACGAGAGCGTTCTGAGGGAAGTGAGGCTCTGGCAATGGACAAGTGGCGATGTGAAGGTGTTCAGATTGTTGTCCTTCCTTTTCCTTGACTTGTCGAGTCAGTGACAGCGGATTAGAAGGGAACGCATCGATAGCAACGTGAACGGTGTCCTGCATGTTATCCAGATCGTGTAAACATTGAATGAGATATGTGGCGTCGATTGCTACCTTGAAGATGGTCTTTTTGCGTCGCTTGACCTTCATCTTCACGCAACAATCGACGTCCAGTTTGCTGATTACTTCTACGTCAGCCGTCACGCGGCAGTGAGGAAACACACTCACTGCGTCACTTGCTGTCGCCTTGTCCTGCTGGTCGGGGCGCAGGTGAACGGTCAGAAAGGCGCAGAGGCAGCGCTTCTTCCACCACCAGCACCTCCGCACCCGCTGGGTCAGCAGGACGATGGCGGTGGCCTTGTTGTCTGAAGGAACACGCACACTGCACGACACCTCCAGTTCTCCAGCCATTTGGCAAGTCTTACCTACTCAGTCATTCGCTCGCAGGAACATCTACACTATATTTAACCTGTTTTGTCTCCACGGCCGCCACATTGTACCCCGCACTGCACGGCCTCCTCACTCACCTCCCAGGTGTCACTCCAAGGAGGCCACGACTGGCGGGAGGCTGTCTGTGCTGATTGCTGATTGGCCCAGAGAGAGAGAGAGAGAGCTAGGTCCAATAATCCGAAGGTTTGGTAGAACATGAAAACTTAGCTATAAGAACATAGGTAGGGACTGGCTTAGAGAGAGAGAGAGAGAGAGAGAGAGGGGGAGGGGAAGGGTAACCAAATACTCCATTACCCTTCACAAGCACACAAGTTTTCACCAGTACCTAGTAATTAGACCACACCTGGACGAACGTTTATCTGTAATAGCGGTGATCATGGGCAGGACAGTGGCGCGCAGGGGGAGGGAGTCATGAGAGGCGAGAGTACTCTGGGATTAAGGGGACGCATCGCCCTTATGGAAGAGTGTAGTAACCTGTTCCTCTCCCTCTCCCTATTCCTCCTCTCCTCTCTCTCGCTCTCTTCCTGTCAACAACGCTGCGGTGGTTCGCGTGTCGCCAGGTGGTGATAGGACGCTGATTATTGCTCGCGAACACATGAGTCTCCCGCCGATGACTATAAAGTTAACACGGAAAAAAAGGAAGGGGTAGGCAGTGTGTGTGTGTGTGTGTGTGTGTGTGTGTGTGTGTGTGTGTGTGTGTGTGTGTGTCGGAATGTGTGAGTTAGGAAGATTTGTTTGGAGTGACGCTAAGCTGATGTCTTCTTCTTCTTCTTCTTCTTCTTCCTCCTCTTCTTCTTCTTCTTCTTGTTGTTGTTCTTCTTCTTTCTTCTTCTTCTTCTTCTTCTTCTTCTTCTTCTTCTCCTCCTCTCCTCTCCTCCTCCTCCTCCTCCTCCTCCTCCTCCTCCTCCTCCTCCTCCTCCTCCTCCTCCTCCTCCAGTCCTTTATTCTACTCTAAATCTCCCTTCCTCCTTCCCTCATCCATCCATACCTCCATTTCTTCAACCATCCATCTCTTCCTTTACTCTCCCTTTTTTCTCTCCCTCTCCCTCTCTCCAGCACCAGGAAGGAGGCGCGTCAAGTATGGGAAGAATGTTAATGACGTCACAATTACCTTCCACAGAGAGAACCGGCCCGAGATTAACAAAAGAGGCGCTTTCCCTTCCCTTCGCGTGTCGGGATGTGAATGTGAATTTATTTCCCTCTTGAAGAAATCCCTGCCACGAAAAAGTACGCTGGGAGGGACTTTATTTATTTATTTTTTTTTATTTATTTATTTATTTATTTACTTTTTTTCTCATTTTTCGCTTCATTTATTGGTTTATTTATTGATTGGATAGAGAATGGCTGGTTAAGGAAATGTGTTGTTGTTTATTTTTTATTAAATTGGTAAGGAATAAAATGTACCTGTTAAGGAAGAGAGAGAGAGAGAGAGAGAGAGAGAGAGAGAGAGAGAGACGGAAAAAAGAACACAGAGGATTAAGAATATAAGACAAGTGTTGGGTAGATTCTCTCTCTCTCTCTCTCTCTCTCTCTCTCTCTCTCTCTCTCTCTCTCTCTCACACACACACACACACACACACACACACACACACACACACACACACACACACACACACACACACACACACACACACACACACACACACACACACACACACACACACACACACTCCCTCTCATTTTAATCTCCCTCTCTCAGTTCTTCATTCCTTCCTTCCTTCCTTCCTTCCTTCCTTTCTTTCCTCTCTTCTCTTCTCTTCTCTTCTCTCCTCTCCTCTTCTCCGTCGTCTCCTTACGCCTTACATCATTTCCTAACTTTTAACCTTTTTTTTTTCTCTCTTCTTCCATTACAGTTTTTTTTTTTTTCCCCCTCCTCGCCATCCACCAAATTTCATTCCCAGTTCCTTTTGTTGTCTTGCCTAGTACCACCACCACCACCACCACCACCACCACCACCACCACCACCACCACCACCACCACCACCACCACCACCACCACGTTGGAACCTCGTCAATTAAATGTCCTTCTCTCTCTTCATCCTATTCCCGCATCCACGGCCCAACACTCCTTTTCATCCCATCAACTCGTGTCGCATCCTCCTCCTCCTCCTCCTCCTCCTCCCTGCCTCATTCTCAACTCTCGGCATCCTACTCCTCCTCCTTTCCTCTGAGCCGCTGCCTCACCCAACATCACAACCATTTCCTCAGCCCGGAGTCCCCCAGGCCCTCAAATTCTATGCTACTGCCAACCGAAAGTCTGCGTCCGTGAATCTCCATGTGTGTGTCTGTGGATGCGTGAGTTTGTGAGTGAGTGAAGCCAGCGTGTTCCGTGGAAGCGTTGTGTCGTGTGGTGGTGCGCGCCGCTATCTCAGAATCGAAGGTATTTATCAAGCTTTCGTTTGTCCTATTATGTTTGTGTTCCTTCAGATTTACCGAAAACAAGAGAAATCTGAAAAGGAATGGTTTTGATTTATTGTGAGGGACGGGGAGAGGCAGCAGGCAGGCAGAGGGACATCCAGGTAGTAAGGAGGGAAGGCAGGAAAGTAGGGGGGGAGGAGATGAAATGAAGGGAAAGATAATTAGTACGTAAATACGAGGAAGACCGAAAAGGAATGACTGATATACTGTAAGGGACTGGGAGAGGTAGTAGGCAGGCAGAGGGACATCCAGGTAGTAAGGACGGAAGGCAGGAAAGTAGGGGAAGGAGATGAAATGAAGGGAACGATAGCGAGTACGTAAATGCGAGAGGAAATGGCGAATGGGAATTGAAGTGGGTGGGAAATAAAAGGAAGCTACTAAACGAGGGGGAAATGGATGAAGGGCGATAGGAAAGGAAAGGGTAAGTGAAAATGAGCGTGAAGGTTAAGAGGGAAGGGAATAATAGAAGGTTTTCCAATGGAGGGGAGGCGAAGGAAAGGGAGGAAAGGGGGGAGGTAAAATAGCCAGGGGACGTTTGGCAAGTGAGGTTGATGGAGCATAGGTCGAGGGAGAGAGGGAGAGGAGTGGGGGAGTGGAAGGTAAGAGAGGGAGACACAAGGGTTGTAATACTGACTTATTGATCCTGAGTCTGATAAACAAGTTCGGTGTAATGTATGGCGTAACTTGTATTGCTGCTAATGTCTGGCTGGAGGCGTGTTCCGGAGCCAGTCAAGGGAAGGGAGGTACTGCACGTGTGTGAGGGAAGGAAGGAAAGAAGGAATAGAAGGATATTGCACTTAGAAAAGGAAGGAAGGATGCTGTACTTTAGAAGGGGAAACATGGAGAGAATAATGTGCTTAGGAAGAGAAGGAATGGAAGGATACTACAGTTAGAAGGGAGGAAAGAAGGATACTGCATTTAGAAAAGGAAAGAAAGAAACATAATGTACTTTGAAAGGGAAGGAAGGAAAAGAATGAAAGAAAGATACTATAGTTAGAAAGGGAAGGAAGGAAAGAAGGAAATAATTTAGAGAAGGAATGAAAGGAGGATACTGTACCTAGAAAGAGAATGAAGAGAGGAAGGGTACTGTTCTTAAGAAGGGAAGGAAGGAAAAGATACTGTACTTGGGAAGGGAAGGAAAGAAAGATGTACTAGGGGAAAGAATGTTATCCGTGTCTGAGGGAAGGAAAGCCAGGCGATGTTTGTGTGTCTGATGAAGGAAGGAAGGAAGGCAAGGTAATGTTCTTGTGTGTGATGAAGGAAGGAAGGTGAGGTGAGGTGATGTTCTTTCGTTTGATGAAGGAAGGAAGGAAGGCAAGGTAATGTTCTTGTGTGTGATGAAGGAAGGAAGGAAGGAAGGTGAGGTGATGTTTCTGTGTGTGATGAAGGAAGGAAGTGAGGTGGTGATTTATTTATTTATTTATTTTTTATTTATTTATTATTATTTTTTTTTTAATGTTATGGGCCTATTGCGCCAGAAGGCATACTTGAAGAGTACATGTGGGAAGCGCTGTTCAGCTTGTCTTGTTTCTGATTAAGGAATGAAGGAAGAAAAGGAAGTCCAGGTGATGTTGATGAAGAAAGGAAGAAAACTGTACTAAGGCAGAGGACGAAGGAGAGGTGCTTTTACCGAGGGAGGGAAGGAAGGAAATGTATTGCTTATGTTTCTGAAGGAGGCAGGTGAAGTATTGCCCGTGTCTCGCCAGAAAAAAAGCTCCTGTACTTGCACTTAACCCCTTCAGTAGTGGGGCACATTTTTACCTTGAGATTTCAGTACGATTAGACCTTTTCATCAACATTAGGAAGGATCTAAAGGTCAGAGGATTAATGGTCACAGTCTTCGCTATATTAATCCCTCACATAAGTTTCTGAAGCTGTTTAAACTCACCAGATAGTAAGCAGAATGAATATGGAAACGCGTCATGGTACTGAAGGGGTTAAGAGTAATTAGCCAGTGTGTTTTTAGTATGGTCGAATCGTTGGGCAATGACATCGCTTCACTTCTAAGCCATTCAAACTTCGTGCTGTTCATTGTTTTGAGTGCATATATATTTCATGTTTATTGTATGTCGTAGATGGGAAGGAGAGTTACTGCATTTTTTTTTTCTCATGTAATAGTGGTAAATTGGCCAAGGGTAACAGAAAGTCAAATAAATGGCCCACTTAACGTCTTCAATACTGGGACACAATTTTACCTTGACATTTGTTTACGATTAGACTATTTTATTGACATTAGGAAGGGTCTGTAGAGATCTGAAGATTAATGACCACAGTCTTTACTATTTTAATCCACACCTAAGTTTCTGAAGCTGTACACAATCACTAAATAGTAATTAAAATGAATATGGAAACACGTCATGATACTGAAGGGTTTATAGCCAGTCCCCGTTCAGTCTCGTTTATAAAAGGAAGGAAGGTTACTATTTGTGTCTGAGAGCTTGGAGAGAATTAACCTTACCATATACCATGTAGGCTTTTTTTTCACGGGAATTTATGGGCTAAAGGGAATACTTTTTTGGGGGCACCTCCTATCGCAGAGCCCAACCGCTAGGAAACCGTTGCTGCCGAGTGAGGAAGCCCAACCTACACTCGGATCGTGGACAGGATTCGAACCCGTGCGCTTGAAGACCCCTCGGACCACAAAGCACGCATGGTTCCACTGTACCACGGCGGAGAGGGAAGAAGTACTGCCGATGTCTGAGAGGAAAGGAAGGAGAGACACTGTACTGAGGGGTGGGCAGGGAGGGAGGAAAGCCTGAACACCAAATGAAAATATGGGGAGAAAGAAATGAGATGAAGTTTTTCTTAAGACAGATGATGAATGGTAAATTTCCTTTTCATTTATTTCTTTTTTTTTCTTTTCCTTTTTATCTTCTGTTTTTTCACCATTGTTGTTGTTGTTGTTGTTGTTGTTCCTCTTTTTCTTTTTCTTTTTCTTTTCTTCTTTTTCTTCTTCTTCTTCTTCTTCTTCTTCTTCTTCTTCTTCTTCTTCTTCTTCTTCTTCTTCTTCTTCTTCTTCTTCTTCTTCTTCTTCTTCTTCTTCTTCTTCTTCTTCTTCTTCTTTTATCTTTATTTTTATTTACGTCTCTACTTTCACTTTCGTTCTCTACGCTGCACAAGGCTTTCATCTGAGCCTCACCATTATTCTTTTTCCATTAATATTTAATGCAAGAGTGAACCAATATCCTTACCTTTCAACAGCCTCACTCCTTTTCTCCTGCCTGCGACTTGAACTGCATCAGGAGACGAGTTTGAGTGCAGTTCCAGCTCTAAATTAACCACTTTTGACTTCCTACAAATAACCTTTTTTAGAGCTGTAAAAAAAAAAAGGAAACTCTCTCTCTCTCTCTCTCTCTCTCTCTCTCTCTCTCTCTCTCTCTCTCTCTCTCTCTCTCGTACCTTTGCCCAGTTTCCTCGGTATTATCAGTGGTTTATATGGCAAAGAGTCGCTGCGCCGCCTCCCGTATGCTGCAGTGCGGAGACCTGGTCGTGGAATCAGGGCATCAACACTAAGGATAGACTTGATCCAGAAACAAAAGAGGAACTTAAAGGTGAAGCTAAAACCCCAATTATATCTTATAATGTAACTTTTAATTGCATTCATTTTCCCTAATGACGAGAAACTCAATTGAAATTATACATAAGACTCTAATTTGGGTGAAACTTTTTGTTAATTCCTTTAATTCCTTTGTGTATTTTTTT
Organism: Portunus trituberculatus; assembly: GCF_017591435.1. Classification (NCBI taxonomy): domain Eukaryota; kingdom Metazoa; phylum Arthropoda; class Malacostraca; order Decapoda; family Portunidae; genus Portunus; species Portunus trituberculatus. The sequence continues at coordinate 18,489,476 of NC_059296.1, forward strand.
TTCTTCTGATACAAACTGCTTGTCTCTGTGTGTGTGTGTGTGTGTGTGTGTGTGTGTGTGTGTGTGTGTGTGTGTGTGTGTGTGTGTGTGTTTTCCTCTCATGCACATTTCATCCACAATATTCCTTCCTAATCAGTTCCTTCTCATTGTATTCCCGTTATGTTTAGTTGGATTGGGTTGTGTTATGTTAAGTTACGTAAGGTTGTGTAGGGTAGGATAAGGTTAAGGTAGATTAGATTAGATTAGATTAGATTGAACAATTTTAGGTTATATTTGCTTAGAATAACCCTTTCGCTGCTTGAGGTTTTTTCCTTTAAATAACTGAAATTTTGAAAATTTACTACAGTCACGTGAATATTTCTGTGGAAACATTTTTTATTGCTACAGTCCCATAAATACTTACGTAGCCTGAAAAAAAAAGGTAACATTAACCTCTTTTGTATCCTAGCAAACTTATTATTTATTTATTTTTTCTTCAAGACCGTTCAGTGAACGATCGTGGCAGTACATAAGCACGTTACTTAGGTTTGCTTGAGTTAAGGCGAAAGGATTTATCACATGAGAATAATTGTAAGTTAAAGATTTCTCTAACCCTCTTGAACTGAACTAACACGACCGCCACCACTGCACCTCCTCACCCACACCACTCAGGACCCATCGAACCCAACACAACACAACCTAAACTAAACTAAGCTAACCTAACCTAACCTACCCTACCCTACCCTACCCTAACCTAACCAAACCAAACCAAACCAAACCAAACCAAACCAACACAACACAACACAACACAACACAACACAACACAACACAACACAACACAACACAACACAACACAACACAACACAACACAACACAACACAACACAACACAACACAACACAACACAACACCCCCTCACATCACACCAAACCCAACCTAACAAAATAGAAACAAAACTCAAACCCATCCCAACTCAACCCAACCCAACCCAACTCAACTCAACTAACCCAACCAAACCAAACTAGCCAAACCAAACAAAATCAAGACAAAATAAAACTAAATCAAACCAAACCAAGCCATATTCAACCCAACCCAACCCAACCCACCTCAATTTAACCCACCTCTCCAACCCCAACACCCAACCCCAATACAACCCCCATCCACCTCAATCCACTCAGGCGGCATCACACACTACTTCACAGCACACAGCCATGCCATCACCGTATCCTGACACACACACACATGCCATCACACATCACACACACACACACACACACACACACACACACACACACACACACACACACACACACACACACACACACACACACACACACACACACACACACACACACACCGCCATAACACCACAAGATACGGTAACTTCTTTGCTGTGAAACTTCTTACAGTGGCATACATACGCTAGTTCCTGCCATAACTTCCCGCTGTAACTTCTTCCGCCTCCCGCAAAAAGGGCGAGTGGAAGAGAAATAGTTGTTGAGAGAGAGAGAGAGAGAGAGAGAGAGAGAGAGAGAGAGGGTGGGGGGTAATAGGTAAGGAGACGAAGAGAAGGCGTTTCGAGGGTGGATATATGAGAGAGAGAGAGAGAGAGAGAGAGAGAGAGAGAGAGAGAGAGAGAGAATGTGGGGAGCTAATGGGCTATCAAGACTGACTCTCGTTTATTTTTTTGTTTTCATTTAGCTTGTCTGACTTTGAATGGAGGAGGAGGAGGAGGAGGAACAAAAAGTAACTGGAAGGACTGAAGGAGGAGGAGGAGGAGGAGGAGGAGGAGGAGGAGGAGGAGGAGGAGGAGGAGGAGGAGGAGGAGGACACAAATAACAAGACAGAATAGAATGTAGAAGTGTTGATGGTAAGAGAACACGGAAGATATGGAGAAGAAGGAGGAGGAAGAGGAAGAGAAGAAGAGAAGGAAGGAAGGAAGGAAGGAAGGAAGAAAGAAGTAAAGTTAGAATATGGTGATCGGTTCTCTCTCTCTCTCTCTCTCTCTCTCTCTCTCTCTCTCTCTCTCTCTCTCTCTCTGTAATTTCCTCCGTGCACTCTCTAATTACTTTCGTTTACGGGAGGAGAGAGCGCGCGTCGAGACATGCAAACCGAGAGGCCCCACACGACTCTCGCATTTACAAGTGGCACTGACAAACCAATGGCATCTCCTCCTCCTCCTCCTCCTCCTCCTCCTCCTCCTCCTCCTCCTCCTCCTGCAAAATCCTTACCCCGTCTGCTCGCTTTCTCTGTTCGTCTGTTCGTTCGTCCCTCCCGCCATCGCACCCTTCTCAAAATTCAGTCCAAGAGAATCAGGTCCATGAAGGAAGAAAGTTGTCATCACCAGCGTGTATCTGCTCTCATCCACTGGGTACGAATTATGTTTTTCCAATTCCTCACTTTTTTTTTTCTCCTACTTCCCGTAAAAATAGAAAAGGAACATGACGAGAAGGAGGAGGAGGAGTAGTAGAGGCAGACAGACGGTGAACACATCCACACAGGGGGGAAAATAAAAAAAAACGGGGATGGTGGCGAAATATTAGATCAGTCCCGAGAGAGAGATTGCACCCAAGTCCCACGAGTAAGGAATGTCAACACAGAGAAGCCGGGAACTAACTCGTCTAGCGCACGGTACTGTTTTATCATTTGGGGAGAGAGAGGGTGGGGCGTCGCTTCCCGGCCAGCGAGCGCGGAGAGAGAAACTGGCGGTGATCACTCCTGTTATTCTGTTCCAAGCATTCCGATCTGTGTTTTTTAGCCTCCAATATCCCTCACTCGCTCTCTTCTCCCCTCCCTCGCCCCAAACTTTCGATACCTACAGGAGAGAGGGATGAGGGAGAGTAGGGAGAGAGTTGAGGGGTGAGGAAAGGCAGAAGAGAGAGAGAGAGAGAGAGAGAGAGATGAGTGAGATGGCACATAAGTGGAGACAGACACTGCCAACTCCTCTGACAGGGCTGTGACGTGACACTTGTGTTGCGTGCTGAGTGGAGGGAGTGAAAATAAGTGCTCCATTTACCTGCTGACCATCTTCTCTATTCTCTCTCTCTCTCTCTTCTCTCTTGTAGAGAAATCTCTCTCTCCTCTCTCTAGCTCTCTCTCTCTCTCTCTCTCTCTCTCTCTCTCTCTCTCTCTGTTGCGTCTCTCTCTCTCTCTCTCTCTCTCTCTCTCTCTCTCTCTCTCTCTCTCTCTCTCTCTCTCTGTGTGTGTGTGTGTGTGTGTGTGGAGATCTATTAGCTGGTCGCCATAACTATGATATACACACACCATCGTTACCACCACCACTTTTACCAAAAATAGCTAAATTACACATCTTTTGTCGCTCTGAAGCAAAACTGATGAAGAGAGACGAGCGGAAACCTATAACATTACCTCCCCCGCTGTATCCTTTGTCGGTATTGTCGGGGGCGGTGCGGGGGAGAGGGGGAAGTGGTGGTGCTTTGTTGTGCATGGCGTGGTGTGAATGGGCGATAGTGTACCATGGCGCCATTAAACCCGGCTCAAATGCTTCGGTATTGATGTACTTCTGCATTGATGTCGTGTCGCGTTACCTGATGGTTATCGAAGCTCTTGGTGCTGTGAAGAGGAGGAGACTGTACGATCACGAGGTATTAATGTGCATTGCTCCAGTTTGTTAGTGTTACTTGATCGGCAGCTCAGGTGTGGTGGAAGAAGGCAAGACAGACAGGAAGATGGATCGAGAAGTGAAGTAAGTTGTGAAAGTAAGAGAAGCAGATCCAACTGAGCACTAGACGAGGAAATTGAATAAGTTGTAAGTGCCAGTAAAAGAAGGCAAAGCAGAGTGAGATTAGATGTGGAGATGGAAACAAGTTTGTAGGGCTAATAAAGTAAAAGCAGGACAGCGCAAAGAGAGAAAACGTGACAGATTAAATAAGTTTTGAGAGCTAATGGATGAAAGCTGGGCAGATAGAACTGGAAAGAGAAATATAACAAATTTAGGACTAGTAAAAAAAATTGCAGAGAAAAATTAATAAAATAGAGTTTGAGATGCAGCAGAACGAAATGCAAATTGAGAAGAAGAGGTGAAGCAGATTTTAAGGCATGAGCATCGTAGTGAAAATAGGCAGGACAGGCACAAAGTTACTTAAACAAATTACTTACACGTACAGGATTAGAAAAAAGATAAAAAAAAATAAATAAACTGGGTTACAACATAAGATTAAGAGAAGGTTTAGAAAGACTTTTATCTTGCAGTGGTAATGATGATGTTTGGGATTATAACTTGAAACCCACCACCAGAATATGTGTGCTACGTGTGTGCTGGCTTTCGGTGGGCGGTAATGGCGTGGCAAATGCGTATCGAGGCGGAGTGATGTATGTGTGTGGCTGTGTAGTGATGGGCTGTGGTGTGTGGTGTCGATCGGTTATGGTGCGTAACGAGAGGGTCTGGAGGCGCTGGTGTGTGTGTGTGTGTGTGTGTGTGTGTGTGTGTGTGTGTGTGTGTAGAGGAAAGTTGGAGTGGTTAGGTTGTGGTGCGGCAAGATAGATTAGACTTTTGATGTACTTTTGAAGGAACATGACGCTAAGTTGCTCCGTTGCTTGCCTCCTGCGGGAAAATTTATGATGTTATGAGTGCCAAGTCTGTCTGTCTGTCTGTCTGTCTCTTTCTACCTGAGTCTGTCTGTGTCTCTGTCTGTTTTTTTCTGTCTTTCTGTTAGTGTCTGTCTGTCAGTGTCACATTCAAAGCAGAGGAAAATATATATTGTTATGAGCACGTGTTTGGTGTTAGAAGCGCGATGATTTAGCCACAACACACTTTGGCTTGTGTTCTGCAGCGCTTTTGTTTTCTCATGAGAGCAAGTTTCAAAGGCCACGCTGATGATTAGTTAGGCTCTCTTTCTCTCTATCCGTCGATGAATTTTTGTTAACCTATAATTAGAAGCAAAACAACACTTGGAAAATTCAGTTTAGCTTGCACAACAACGGCCAAGGAAAAGAGACAACACGAGGAAATGTTTAAGAATATAAACTTACACAGTATATGAGAGACACCTGTTAGAGACGAAGCATGGACGCATAATTCAGCACGCGACACCACCTTGACGTGCATCGCGTGTACCTGAGCACTAATGAGACAGGAGGTGTACGCAGGTGGTCGCGGATTTCCATTCACATCCGATCCAGTCACAGGAAAAGAATAACTCTTAATAAATTCAATTAGGGATCCATTGGTCATTAATATTCCTCATGAAGGACTGTGGCTGCAAGGGACAACCACCGCTGCGTCCCGCTGCCCAAGGTGTGGCGTCCCCTGAGGCGCTGCGCTGCCTCCGCCGTGCACAGAAGGGAGTGGCGGCGGCGGCAATGTAAAATGTCAAGATAATTATTGTTGAAAGTCGCTCTTAATGAGTGCTGGAGTGCCTCGCTGAGTCCGCCTAATGACTGCTGCTGCTGCTGCTGCTGCTCCTACTACTGCCCCGCGATTCCGCTTTTATTGCTGTGCGTACCATTTTTATTCATGTGTGTGTGTGTGTGTGTGTGTGTGTGTGTGTGTGTGTGTGTGTGTGTGTGTGTGTGTGTGTGTGTGTGTGTTGATTTGGGAACTTTTAGGAAGGGCTGCTCTTTTCTGGTCAAGAGTACGAGCAAGAAACACACAAAAAGCGCTAAATAAAAAGAACTAATTTCCAGAGGGAGACTCTCTCTCTCTCTCTCTCTCTCTCTCTCTCTCTCTCTCTCTCTCTCTCTCTCTCTCTCTCTCTCTCTCTCTCTCTCTCTCTCTCTCTCTCTCTCTCTCTCTCTCTCTCTCTCTCTCTCTCTCTCTCTCTCTCTCTCAACTACCGAACGCCACACTTCTCCCTCCACCAATTAAGGTCCTTCAATACATACTTTTCTTGCTTTTCTTTGCCCTCCCTACACACACACACACACACACACACACACACACACACACACACACACACACACACACACACACACACACACACACACACACACACACACACACACACACACACACACTCTTCTGATACTCCCTTTCTCTTGCAATCCTTCACATGCCTTCTTTCATTCCACTATGGCAGTCATCATTTCATCTCTCTCTCTCTCTCTCTCTCTCTCTCTCTCTCTCTCTCTCTCTCTCTCTCTCTCTCTCTCTCTCTCTCTCTCTCTCTCTCTCTCTCTCTCTCTCTCTCTCTCTCTCTCTCTCTCTCTCTCTCTCTCTCTTTTTTCACTCCGAACACGCCTCCGTTCCATCTTCTTTTTGCTTCCATCCCTCTCTTTCTCTCGTGACTGGAACAGAATTGTGGTCTTTGGAACGCCATTTCCCATTATTCCACGTTAACAAACCCATGTACTAGTTTTGGCGGGAAAAAGTCAGGAGGAGAATGTCCACGCGCCGAGACTTGTGAACTGAGAGAGAGAGAGAGAGAGAGAGAGAGAGAGAGAGAGAGAGTTTTATCGTTACAGTGAATACAAAAATAAGCAGGGTTTTATTTGTTTATTGTATTAATTTGTTTATTCTTGTTTATGCGTTTTATTTGTTTTTATACATTTATTTCTTCTTTTTGAGTGTTTGTGTTCTTTTAGAGGGATTTGACTTCCTAACACCTCGAAAAACACCACTTTATTGATTTTTTCTTTCTTAGACTTCAGTGTTAATATAAGGAGCGTATTAAGTGAATTTTACATGTTTTTTTGTTCATTTCGAGTTTAATACAATTGCAAACTTTTCTCCGACTGTCTTTTCCCTCCACCACAAACGTTTTAGCCTTGAGACAGAAAGACTACACTGTCAACACCTTCCGCTGCTTCACCTTTGTCTACCCTCAAGCAACAACCGCTGTACTTCATTGCAACACTGCAGACCTTCCCTTTATTGTTCTACTTTCCCTACTGCCAGTCATTGCATTGTTAAAGAGATCAAAGCCAGTGCCACTTGATACTTCCATTTTCTTTTCCTCGATCTATTTATTCGTCTCCTCAACACGAGAACAGTATAAAGGCAAAAACTCTTCTTTCCACCCTTCATGTCCTGCACCAAATCTTCCAGTATACTTCAGAGAGACGAGAAGCAGATAGACCTTTGATAATGAACAATGCAGGTTAATAGATACATATTTTTTTTTATTCCTTGATCTGTTTTATACCTCCCGTCAACAACAGAACAATGTAAAGAAAAAATAATAATAAATCTGCTCTCCACCCGTCACTTCCAGCACCAAAATGTCCAATATACTTCAGAGAGACGAGAAACAGGACTTTTAATAATGAACAATGCAAGTTGATATATCCATTTTCATTTCCTTGATCTGTTTATTCGTCCCGTCAACACCAACACAGTATAAAAAGAACCGTTATACTTCATTGCAACACTACAGAGCTACCACTTAGTTTTCTACTTTCCTCCTGCCAGTCATTGCATTGTTAAAGAGATGAAAACCAATGCAAGTTGATACTTCCAGTTTCTTTTGGTCTGTTTATTCCTCCCGTCAACACCAAAACAATATAAAGAAAAAAAAAAAAAAAAATCTGTTCTCCACCCGTCACTTCCGCCACCAAAATGTCCAATATGCTTCAGAGACGAGAAGCAGAAGGACTTTTAATAATAAACAATGCGAGTTGATATATCCATTTTCTTTTCCTTGATCTGTTTATTCCTCCCGTCAGCACCAGAACAGTATAAAAGACAAAAAAAAGTTTGCCCTCCACCCTTCACTTCCACCACCAAAGCATCCGATATACTAGAGAGACGAGAAGAGAACAGAAGGACTTTTAATAATAAACGTAACTCATGATATACCGTCTCCTTCATGACACACGCCGCCTGTTCCTCCCGTCATTAAGAGAAGAGCCTTTGCTTCAGGACGGGGCGTGACGCGATCAAAACACCTCCAGACAAAATTGCTCCTGGAGAGAATTATGAACGTGATGCAGTCCTGATACACCGCTACCTTCCCGGACGTGCAAGTTTCAGCCCTCAATTAAGCCCCGCAGTACCCAGGACAGGGCGAGGCGTGATCAAGAATGCATCGGCGGACAAAGGGCTTCGGGACAACCATCACCATCACCATCTCGCCTCCCTCGGCCAGACAGGCGGTGGCGGCGGACAGTTTCTGACGGCGAGGGAGCAAGAGGAGCATATTAAATCAGTGAACGGTTGCCTCCCTTTGACTGGCGGGCCGCTCGGGGCGTGGACCGGGCGAGGGGAAGGGAGGGGTGAGCGGAGGAAGCGCGAACGGCCTTTAATATTCGCTGTGCAGTTAATAAATTTGTTAAGCTGCTGCGAGGTGTTCGTCAGGCGAGGCGCAGGGCTTGGCGGGGTGTTGCTTTGCGTTGTTGTGTTGTGTTGTGTTACGTTGTGTTGTGTTGCGTTGTGTTGTGTTGCTTTGTGTTACGTTGCGTTGTGTTGTGTTATGTTGCGTTGTGTTGCTTTGTGTTACATTGTGTTCTGTAGTGCTGTGCTGTACTCTGATGTGATGTGTTGTGTTGTGTTGCGTTGCGTTGTGTTGTGTTGCGTTGCGTTGCGTTGCGTTGCGTTGCATTTATACGCTAAGACTGGTGCTTTCTCTCTCTCTCTCTCTCTCTCTCTCTCTCTCTCTCTCTCTCTCTCTCTCTCTCTCTCTCTCTCTCTCTCTCTCTCTCTCTCTCTCTCTCTCTCTCTGGTATTTTACTTCCTTTTAGCTTTTTTTCTCGTTTTTTCACTCGTTCTGTGCGTGTTTGTTCCATTCTTTCTTTGTGGTCTTTTGTTTTGTCTCCAGCTTCCTTTTGTTTTTTTTTTTTTTGTTTTGTCTGTCTTTCTTAGTCTTTATAGCATATTGGTGTTTGTTCCCCTTTTTCCTCTCCACCCTGAACATCACCCTGCCCCCGAGTCCCTCCCCTCCCTTCCCCTTTCCTTCCCTTCCCTTCCTTCCCTTCCCTCAGTCAGTATATTTGTTGTCTTTCTTGTCTAATTTCTTCACAATCTTGTTTAAATTTCACCTCCTTTTCTGTATTCCTTTCTTCCTTTGTCCCCTTATTATCATTTTTATACTTGTTTTCCATATTTGTAATTCTTTCCCTTGTGTTTTTCTCTTTTTTGTAATTCTCTTTTTGTTTCTCCTTTCTTTTATTCTATTTTATTCTTTGTTGCTTGCTATTATTTATTTTTAGCGTTTGGTTCTTTCTTCCTCCTACGTTTCTTCCAGCTTTCCCAAACTTTTTATATATTTTTTGTTTTGCGTGCCATCTTTGTTACCTGTCTCTGTTTTTATTATTTGGATATTTTCCCTTCCTATCATATTGTTTGCTTTCTTTCTCTCTTTCTTTCTTTGTTCCTTCTTCCTTCCTTTATTTCTCATTTAATTTTTTTCCTTTCCTTTTGGTTGGTTTTTGTCTCTCGCGGATTTGTTTACCCTTTATTTATTTTTTTTTTTTGTTTTTTTAGTATCTTCTATTTTTATTTTGAGTTCGTGTTCTTCCTTTGTCGTCTGTCGTTTTTTTTTTTTTTCTTTCTTTTTTTTTTTTTTTACGTTATGGTTCAAACTTTTATCATAAATATTTCGGTTTCATTCTTTGATTTTTACTTTTGGCTTCCCTCACAGATTTTTTTTCTCTTTCTAATGTATTTACTTATCGTTTTATTCAGTTTTTTTTTTTTTTTCCCATCTTTTCTTTGATCCAATTTATCATTCTTGCCGTATTCCGCATCATTTCTCTTTCGCCAATATTAAGCATTTTTTTTTTTTCCTTATTTATTCTTTCCCCTCCCGCGTCTTTCCCTTTATGCTTTCGTTTCCCTTCCTTTATTGTGCTGCTCCCTCGATAGCTCTCGCTTCTCGTATCTTCCATTCTACATTTTATTTTCTGTGTTATTTTTTATTGGCATTGTATTTTTATTCCTCCTATCCTCCGCACCTCCCTCTCGTGCATCTTTCATTCATATTTCGCTTTTTACCTTTTGTTACGATTTTTTTTTATCATTTTTTTTCAGTTCCTTTCCTTTCTTGTCTCCCCCTTTCCCTTTTATGTATCTTAGCTCTATCTCATACGCCCCCTCCCTCTTATTTTTTCTCCTTTTCCTTTTTTTAATCCCTTCTTTCCTTTGTTGCTTCCATACCCACATCTTTCTTATTCTCTTTCTTCTCCTATTTTCTCATCACCGTCGCTATTTTTGTTGGTCTCTTTTTCTTTGCTATTTTTTTTTTTTTTTTTTATTTATTCCCTTGCTCTCTTTCTTCTCTCTCCTCTCTGGGAATGCGTCGAATGTTCTCTCTTCTCATATTTCTTAGCTCCTTTTCTTCGCATTTCCATTATTTCTCGCTTTCGTTATCTTCTTCTGTCGCTACTTGTTTGGCTGTTAGGGTCTCTCTCTCTCTCTCTCTCTCTCTCTCTCTCTCTCTCTCTCTCTCTCTCTCTCTCTCTCTCTCTCTCTCTCTCTCTCTCTCGATTCTTTATGCTTCCTTCCTTTCTTCACGTTTTTCATCTTTATTGTCTCCATCCCTCCTCATTTTCTTACCACAAGTGATATTTTCGTTGCTTTTATCTTCACGTCACATTTATTTCCAACCTTTACGTAACTTCCTCTTCCTCTTTCCCTTCTTAGTTATCCGCCCATACACACAAACACACAGACATACCCATCAATAAACTCTTTCCATCAATTCTCCTCCTCCTCCTCATCTCAGCAAGACAATACCAACCACCCTTCAGAAGACGGTGTTTACATTAGGATCAGAGTCTCCGTCACCTGCACCATCACGTTATAATCCCCGGCAGCGAATGCTTAACTGTCTTGCCTGAGAGAGAGAGGGAGAGAGGAGGGAGCTTAAGGTGCCTGGGTGTTCGTGGGCCTCGTGTTTTCTCTGGCACGAGTTCCAATTCAATCGATCCTGGACTGCAGCAGAAAGAGAGAGAGAGGAGAGAGAGAGGGAGGGAGGGAGGGAAGGGGTGGGAGACCAACAGGTAATTTGGGATACGATTGATTCCATGCAGTAGGAGGAGCAGGAGGGAAGGATAAAAGAAGGAGTGAACGAATGAGAGAGAGAGAGAGAGAGAGAGAGAGAGTAAAGGAGGGAATGCGAGGGATAGAATTAAGGGTAAGGATGGTTATAGAATATTTTTCAGGGAATATTCGTGAGATGAAATAAAAAAAAAGATGTGTAAAAAGGGAACGAATGAGAGAGGGGCTGAAAAATGGAAGACGAGGGGTGGAATTAAGAGGAAAGATGGATACACGAGAGGTTTTTAGAAATATTAGTGAGATGAAATGAAAGGAAAAAGAATACCGGTAAAAGGAATAAATATGAGAGAAAGAGTGAAAGAAGAAAGACGAGAGAAAGAAATAGAAGTAAAGATTATAGGAAACATTTTTAGGAGATTCGTGGGAAGAAGTGAGAAGGAACTTTGTGGTGCAGGATACACACAAGGACAGAGCAGGATATTTTTTTTCAAGCCATAGGATATTTGGTGGAGGATACATACCAGGACAGCAGGATTTTTTTTTTTTTTTTCAAGCTATAGGATATTTGTACGAGTCTTTGGCAGGGATGGTCAGGAGGATAATGCTAAGGAAAATTCACAGTTGCAGGATATTTTTCTGGAAGGATGGAAGGTAGGATGTTTTTGAGGAGTGTTCGTGATGCAAGAAGGCTACCAAAAGAAAATCCTTCGCGTTTCTTATCAGAGATGTGTTTGTCATGTGTGATTTGCGTCCTGTTTTTTCTTTTTTTCTTTTTTCTTTTTTTTCTATTAAAATCCTCTTATATTTTTGTTTGTCATGTGTTGTTTTTTCCCCTTTTTTTTGTTCTTTTTAATCCTTTTTTTTGTTGTGTCTATCTTTGTTATATGTTTTGTTTATATCTTCTTTTATTTCTTGTTGTTTATCTTTTTTTTTATTTATTTTTTTTCATTTATTTCATTATTTTTCATTATTATCTTTTGTCAATCTATTTTCTCCTTTTCTTTATCATGTTTCAATTTTCTTTCTTTTCATATATTCCTTTATTTATTTATTTATTTACCTCTGTTATATTACCCCTTATTTTTGTCCTGTTTCTTTCCTTCTTTTTATGTATTATCTTGTGTCCTGTTCATATGCTCCTTTATTTTTTGCCTTGTATACCTATCATCAACTATTTCTCACACTTTTATTTTGCTTTCTTTCCTTTGTATTACCTCTATTTATTTTTCTATGTATTTCACCTATCCACCTACCTACGTCTCTAACAGGCATTCATTGTTACGTAACCTTCTGCTGTCACGAGGTGGAGCATACGAGAAGAGGAGCGTGAGTGTAGGAAGCTTACAGTAACACTTCTGCAAACACACTGCCTTTATGATCAACAGTGTTTCCTCACGTTATGCTTTTTGTCTTCCCTCTTCTTCCCTTTCTTTTCATTATCGTCATTAATTTTTATTTTCATCGATAGGAGCAAGCATAGTCATTGTCTTTTACGTTTGTTGTTTATTAATATCCTCAGCTGCATTTCCTCTTCCTAATCGCTTTTCATCTTTCTTTTTTTTTTCATTATTTTCGTCATTTATTTATTTATTTATCTATTTATTTATGTTTATTGTCTATTATGCTCAGCTGTATTATCTCTCTCTCTCTCTCTCTCTCTCTCTCTCTCTCTCTCTCTCTCTCTCTCTCTCTCTCTCTCTCTCTCTCTCTCTCTCTCTCTCTCTCTCTCTCTCTCTCTCTCTCTCTCTCTCTCTCTCTCTCTCTCTTACTCAGCATTTTTCGGCACATATTCATCAATACGATCTTTACTCAGTGTTTCATCCCTTTGAGTGCTATTTGGTACGTCTTTCCTTTAACTATTAATCACTGTGAGACACTTTACTTGTTCTACAGCAACCTTCGATCTTTAAACTGGGTAGAAATAGCGAAATCGATTCTTTTAATCCTCCTTCATTGCTGTAGATGCTTATTGGTAGTGAAAAGTTTTTGTTTTTTTGTTTTTTCGTATTGATTCTTACTCAACCTTCTCTTGTTTTCAATTTGTGTTCTTCACCCTTTTAATTTCATTCTTATTCAAACGTTTTTTTTTTTTTTTTCGATGTTTTCCTCATCTTAATAATCCTCATCCAGTTTTTTTTTTTTTTATTTGTGTGTATATTATTGTCTTTTACTGTATGGTCACTTCTATTCATTGTTCCGTTCTTATTTATTTATTTTTTCTTTCGCTCTCTCTATTCGTATTCTTCACTATTTTAATTTCATCCTTCTTTAACTTCCATGTGTTCCTCATCCTTGTAATCCTTATCCATTGTTTTATTTGTGTGTATATTTGCATGATATTTTTTCTTTCTTCATTGTTCCTTTCTTTTTTATTTTATTTTTTTCAATATGTATTCTCCAACATTTTAATTTCGTTCCTCTCTCCAACCTCCATGCGCGCGCCTCACCCTTTGTAATCCTTATCCAATGTTTGTGTGTATATTGTTTTCTGCTCTATGGTCACTTTTTACTTCACTGTTCTGTTCTTATTTAAACTTTATTAGTACGTATTCTTCACCATTTTTAATTTCGTTCCTCTCCAGCCTTCAATGCGTGTCCCTCACCATTGTAATCTTCATCCTGTGTTTTATATGTGTGTACTGTACATCATCTGCCATATTTTCATTTTTTTTTTTTTCTTATTGTTCCGTTTTTATTTGGCGTTTTTCTCAACATGTATTGTCCTCTATTTCTATTTTTTTTTTTTTTTTATCCTTCATTCGTATTTCTCTCCCTTGTAGTCCTTATCCCGTGTTTTATTTGTGTCTATTATTGTCTTCTACTGTATGATCACTTTTTTCTTCATTGTTCCGCTCTTTTTTTAACTTTCTTTTTTTCTTCGATTAGTATTCTTCATCTTAATTTCGTTCTTTCGTTCTCTCCAACCTTCATGTGTATTCCTCTCTCTTGTAGTCCGCCACTGTGTATATTGCCTTCTACTATATTATGGCCACTTTTTTTTTTTTTCTTGTTCCATTTCTATTTAACTTTTTTTTTTTTTTCAAGTGTGTATTCTTCACTCTTGCAGTTTCGTTCTTCTCCAACCTTCATGTCTTCACTGTTTTAAACCTCATGCAGTGTCTTATCGTGTGTGTGTGTGTGTGTGTGTGTGCCGTATAATCTCGACAATGAGTAAATTTTTCACATATCCTCGCCCTCTCCTCCCGTATTTCATTAGTTACTTCCTCCTCGTTACTCTTGATTGAGGTGAACTTTCCTGACTGGTGATTTTATTTATTTATTTATTTATTATTTTTTTTACCGCATTTTTTTCTACTTATTTTGCATTTTAGGTTCGTATTTTACCCATTTCTCTCTTGCTGTTCATTGGTGTAAACGTGTAACTGATAATCCTTTCTTTCTTTCTTTCTTTCTTTCTTTCTTTCTTTCTTTCTTTCTTCTCGTGCTGGGTCCTTCATTCTCCTAATCTCCTTTCCAGCATTTTATTTCATTATTATTTATCCTAATTTTTTTTTTTTTTTTCTTCCCGTCCCACATGATTAATTTGCAGGCGCTCATTAAATCCTGGTTCACTCCTAATAATTCCCAGACAGTTTCACACTTTTTTTTTTCTTAACATTTTTATCATTTTCACACTTTTATTTCAACTAACCTGACGTGTGAACCATTTTTCATTATTATTTTTTTCCTCCTGCTTTCCATTCATTAACTTGTACCTGAAAATGTTTCCCACTATTTTTTTTTTTATTCTTTTTAATTATTTTTGTGTTCTGTGCTTAAATCTTTGCTAACCAGACACTTTTCTTGTATGTAATCTCTCTCTCTCTCTCTCTCTCTCTCTCTCTCTCTCTCTCTCTCTCTCTCTCTCTCTCTCTCTCTCTCTCTCTCTCTCTCTCTCTCTCTCTCTCTCTCTCTCTCTCTCTCTCTCTCTCTCCCATGCCGTGTTTCCATATTCATTTTGGTTACTACTTGGTGATTTTATAAGGCTTCAGAAACTCATGTGGGGATTGAAATAACAAAGACTTTGGCCATTAATCTTGTAGCCTCCATAGACCCATTTCAGTGCAAATAAAATCGTCTAATCATACCC
>NC_059296.1:18511937-18529437 GCF_017591435.1 Portunus trituberculatus
TGAGTTTTTATTTTTTATTTTTGTCTTTTCTGCTCTTTCATATATATATTTTTTCTTTTATATTCTTTTCGTCTTTTAGTTTTTTTTTTTTTTTATTGTCACGTAAGATTTTTTGTCTCTTTAATCCATGGCATCTGTTTGAATATTTATGGTGTTCCTTTGTTGTGCAGGATTTTTTTTTTCTTCCATTTACGTTTTTGTATTATATTCTCGTATTTGTCGTCACTTTTATGTCACGTGTATATCCCGTTTAATATTCACCTTTATGTTTTACTTGTCACCTTTGCTTTTTTCATTTCGTAATTGACTTTTTAAAATCTCTACTCTTTTACCATTTATAAATTACTAGACTTGAATAATTTTCTAGTTATATTTCTTGCTGTAGTGTTGTTCCTTTCCGTTTGATGAATGCGAGGCGCCACATGACCTTTGGCTTCGCTGCGGCGGCTCGTCTATAATCAATGAAAGAATCAGTCAGTGCCAAATTGGTCTTATCGAAGTGGTCCGTCACTCAACTATGTATGATAGAAAAATACCAGCCCGAGATTGAGCTGGAGCGTGGAGGAGAAAGCGGTGCCTGATTGAACTGATGTGTGGGCGACCTGTTACTTAGCGTCTCTATGTTTGTGTTTACGTGTGAGAGAGAAATGCCGCCCCGGGATTGAGATGGTCTAGAAGTGAAGTTTTGTCTGAATCTCTCAATTATTCTAGGTCTGCATTAATGAAAATTTTGTCATCATATTTCGATTTTACTTTAACTCGATGTAGTGGAAAGGAAGTTGGTGGTTTTCTAAGGTGTTTTAATGGTTGTAGTGTTTACGCGTGATTAAGAAATGCCGTCTCTTGATTGAGAATTGATCTGTGGGTTAAGTTTTGTCTAAATTTCTCAATTGTTTTAGGTCTGGATAATTGGAGGTTTCGCTATCCTATGTCAGCTTCTTTTAGCAGGCAGAAATGGAAGGAAGTTGCTGGATTTCCAAGATGTTTTGATGGTTGTAGTGATCTCTCAACACTGATGTAGCTTCGTCATATCTCGACTTGTTTTATCTGAGCAGCTCTCATCATTATAGAAGTTATTAGGATTTTCAGGATTGTGTATTAGTGATTGTTTATCAAGAATTCTGCATCTAGAAGAAAACACTTAAACTAATGAATCTTCTTTGTAGTTATGAAAATAGTTATGAGAGCCTTATTGTTTCAGAAAGAGTGGGATTTACATTCTAGCTTACCTGATCTTTGTTCTACGTGCAATGATACAGCACAGGCGGGAAGCGTGTGGCCCCGAGCGATCAAAGTTCAGTCCTTCCTCGGAGACCAAGTCCTGCGTACATAGTTTGGTACAATTCCACTCCTCTTGTTACAGATATACCGTGTTCCTAGTCAATTAATCGAATGTTTGGAGGTAATGAAGTGGCCGCCCAATTAGGAAACCTCTAAATTATGTTCACCCCGCGCCGCCACACAGACCCGCAGCTAATGAACGGATGTTGCTCCTGTGTCGACAAATGCCAATGTGCTCCATCAGGTGTTTGTTTATCGAGTGCCATGAGACGATAAAATGCCAGATGACGCTTAGTTAGGAAACGTTATGTACTTGTGTACTTAGAAATACTGACACCTGTTTGTATACCTACTTGTCTACTTTCCTTCTGACCTTACCGTGAAATACCAAAAGACTCTTAGCACTGCAGCTTTATAATGTGCTCTTAGAAATACAGGTATATATTATCTAGCCAATTACTACTTACCCAACCCTACCCTACCCTACCCCCCTTCCCTTCCCTTCCCTTCCCTTCTGTTCTGTTCTGTTCTGTTCTCTACTCTTCTCTTCTCTTCTCTTCTTTTTTCTTCTCTTCCGAAATCCATCCACCTCTCCACCTGTCTTTCCACCCTATCTTACCTACCTACCTACCTACTTACAGTACCTCTCCCTCCCTCCACCACAGTGCCTGCTTACTTACCTATCTAGCTTTTTACGTCTTACCTACCTAAACACACACACACACACACACACACACACACACACACACACACACACACACACACACACACACACACACACACACACACACACACACACACACACACACACACACACACACACACACGTTTCACAAATTGCCTCAATCACCAAAGGCCACAGTCGTCAGTGATTGGTCGGGAGACATGCCAGGTTACATGATCCATAATCCCTATTGGTCCATTTCTCGGCCAATAAGCGTCAGTGGCCGAGGGACAACAAGAGCCACCAACCTTCATTGGCTGGGCACACCTGCACGCACTGATAAGGAAGGGGGGGAGGGGGGCGATGTTTCCTTGTCATGTGTGTGTGTGTGGGGAGGGGGGGAAGGACTCTATCATGTATCGTTAATTAAAACACTTTACAGTTTTCATGCATTTTTTATTTCATTTTATTTATTTTTCAGGGTATCCACGTGACATTTAGTTAATTAAAGTTAGTCATTCCGGTAACCTTTCCCTCATTCCCCTCTTCCGCTTCCCGTGACCTCGGCCCGGCACAGCTGCTCTCGTCTCGTGGTGTCTTTTAGTGTATGGAAATGTTACAGGCCGGATGAATGAAGCTAACGGACTTTGCCTACTATAAAGAAAAGAAACTTCACTCCGTCTCGTTTTGTTTTCATTTTGTCACTATTTCGCCTGCCCGTTAGTTAATCAGTCAGTCAGTTAGTCGTTTAGTAACTGGCGGGTTAGTGGGCTGTTTTAATTCATTTTTTGATTTACTTTTTTTTTTATTTATTTGCTTTTTTCCCCAACTCCCATTATTCAGTATCCCGACTACATAAAAAGTCAGTGATGCAGCAATCAGACGAACAGGCAATATGAATATAGTGTGTCCACTCACTCACTCACTCACTCACTCACTCACTCACTCACTCACTCACACACACACACACACACACACACACACACACACACACACACACACACACACACACACACACACACACACACACACACACACACACACACACAATTTTCCTTCAATGCGTATACTGATCTCCAGCGACAACCTTTCAATCTCCTAGAACATTCTCACAGAAATCTTTAAACTAGACACAGACAAACAAAGAGAGAAATTATTTATCCTTTTAGCATTGCGATATCAAAATGCTTGAGTTGATGGAAAGGTTTGGTGTTTGAAGAGTAAAGATTTGAGAATGAAAATGATTGACGTTTAGAAGTTTTGCATATTACGTATTATACAAAAGATCTTGAACAATTGCACATTAGACATACGATCATGAATGGTTTTGAAATGCACCAAGAAACGTGTTGTGTTATTACGAAAATATACTAAAGATCTTGAATTATTAAGAAATACGCTAAATCTGCAGAACTATTACCTATTATCCGTAAGTTGTTGAATTATTACGACACGAAACATACCGAAGTTCTTGAATTATTACGAAACATACCAAGCATCCTAAATCATGACGATATATGCTAAGGACCTTGAAAGACTAAAGTTATGATGCATTAAACATAATTAACTTGAACGTAACAATGAGTATGAAAGCAAGGCAACAAACACAGCGCTGGACAAACAGATCTTACTCCCACCGAGGATATTATCACATCAGTACTTGCCAATAACAGCTCACACACCTCCACTTCACAGATCCTCAACGCTTACAATACTCGCTGTATAAATAAAGATTGATTGTAAGTTTGTTTATTTTCACCAGCAAAATATACCGCTCTTGTTAAGGAAAGTTTGGCAGTGGGTGTAGCTTTTGTTATGCATTACAGCTTACTGGTAGATGGATGGTTGTATGTAAAAATCTCTGTTATATAGTACAGTTGTCTGGTACATGGATACAGTCATATCTCACGGATCTAGTACAGTTTGTATGGTGGATGGAGGGTTAGATGTTTCCTTAGTTATGTAATGGAGCTTGTCAGGAATACTTAGCTTTAGTTAGGTACAGGTTTGTCAGATACTGCATGGATAAAATTAGTTACACCTCTCGTTTCTGCAGATGATTTGGCAGGTAGTTATAGACGTATCACTCACATTACAGTACAGGTTGCCAGTTAGATGGATAAAGTTAGATCTGCTTTATTCAATTCTCCTTGGACACACTCACACACCTCTCACTTCTTCAGTATGATTTGGTAGACGGTTATAGGTCTCTCACTTCTACAGTACAGCTTGCCAGTTAGTTAGATGGATGAAGTTAAACATGCTATAGTTAGTACTACGCTACGCATCACCCATGGGAAGATGGCAGTGCTGTAATACCATGTAGTTGTGGATTTACCGAGACTGCACCGGGTTGTTTCCACCTGACTCCATCTCACCTGTAAGAAATATCATGTAGAGGCTCAGTGTGGACGAAAACTAATTGAGTTATGTTAGTCCTTGAATGACTTGTGGTGGCCATAGAGTTGAAATATACTCTTAGATTCGGTTCGTCTTTCTCCACTGGATGATCTTGAAGAGTTATAGTGTTGTTTATGTGTATAGATATTTGTAAATTTATTTTTACGTTGTTATTATTATTGTGGTTGTATTAATAATAGTAGTAGAAACATCAGAAAAGTAGTAGTTATAGTAATAGCAGCAGCAGCAGCAGTAGTAATAGTATTAGAAAGAAGAACCCGAATAGTAGTAATAGCAGCAGTAGAAGTAGTAGTAATACAAGTAGTAGTAGTAGTAGTAGTAGTAGTAGTAGTAGTAGTAGTAGTAGTAGGAGTAGTAGTAGTAGTAGTAGTAATAGTAGTAATAGTAGTAGAAGCAGGAGGAGAAGGAGGAAGAAGAGGAAGAGGAAGAGGAAAGGGAAAGGAGGAGGAGGAGGAGGAGGAGGTGAAGAAGGAAGAAGAAAGAGAATAAGAGGAAGAAGAAGAGGAGGAGGAGGAAGAGGTAGAGGCGGTGGTGGTGGCGGTGGTGATGGATGAGGAGCAGAAATAACTATCACAATACTTATTAAAACAGAAGCGAAAATACTAATTAGTGCCAGCATTCATAATAACACCAATACGTATAATCACATCATCTCAGCTCCACGGGCCGAAAAAAATATATACACACGTTTATACAATTGCATCATTTAACTCGAGATAGAGAAAATCATGCGTTCATTTGAGATCACGTTTACAGTACGCGCGAAAATTATGTGCTTGTTTTACTGAACGTATCCTGTCTGATTGATGAAGGGCGTGGCGTGACCTGAGAGAGAGAGAGAGAGAGAGAGAGAGAGAGAGAGAGAGAGAGAGAGAGAGAGAGAGGAGAGCAGAGCAGAGCAGAGCAGAGCAGAGCAGAGCAGAGCAGAAAGAGAGAAGAGAAGAGAAGAGAGAGAGAGGAAAGAGAGAGAGAGAGAGAGAAAAAGGAGATGGAAAGAGAGAGAGGAGAGAGAGAGAGAGAGAGAGAGAGAGAGAGAGAGAGAGAGAGAGAATTTTACTGCTCGTCTTATTTCTTTCATGAACTGCTATCTCTCTCTCTCTCTCTCTCTCTCTCTCTCTCTCTCTCTCTCTCTCTCTCTCTCTCTCTCTCTGGTAAGGCAAAGAGGGTAGATTTACAGTACGTGTGTTCTCAAAGGGATTATGGTCCTGGAAACCTGCTTATCTGTGTCACCGTGTTGCAGTGTGTTGTATGTTAGGGCGTGTTGGTGTTTTGATTCTTGTTGTTGTTGTTGTTGTTGTTGTGATGGTGATGGTGGTTGTGGTGGATGTTATGTTTTTCTTTTTATCCTTGTGTCGCTTTTTTTACTTCAATTTTTATGGTTGTTATTGTTGTTGTTGTTGTTGTTGTTAGTTTTAGTAGTAGTAATAGTAACCAAAGAAATAGGTTTGGTGGTAGTAGTAGTAGTAGTAGTAGTAATTGTAGTAGTAATAGTATTAGTAGTAGTTATTGTTGTTGTTGTTGGTGTAATTAGTAAAGCAGCAGCAGCAGTAAACAACATAATCATTGCTGTTATTGGTGTTGATATTGTTACTGATATCATTCATTTGGCGAGTGAGGCTTGCAATGATGCTGTAAAAATATTGTCAAATAATATCATATTGAAAAAAAATGTGTATCATATCAGCACATTCAGCGTGCACGTGGATGGAGTGTAATTACAGTACATATGTGCGGACACAATGGCTGCGACTTTTAATGTGACGAACAAATGGTGGCTTGTGGAAGACTGGAGTGGCGGGTGGCGGGTGGGTGCTGACCACTGGCAGACCTTGGAGTTGTGGCACCATGAACTTAGCACAAACCAGAGTAGCTCAACTTATCTTAACTTGGCACAAACTAGCATCACCTAACTTAACAGTATAAATTAAAGTAACTTAAATTAGAGTAACTTAACCTAACCTAAAAGTAACCTCAACAGCATAAACTAGCACAACCTAACCTAAAGACTAACAAACACCATAAACTAGCTTATCTTAGTTTAACTTTTAGCGTAACTTGATTGAACCTAACATAACACCATTAACTAGCGTAACTTCTTAACCTAACTTAACAACGTATTTAACATTGCACAAAGTAGGGTAACAACCTAACCTAACTTAGCATAACCTAGCATAACCTAACCTACATTTAAAAGACTTAAGTTATGCTAGCCTTTTAATTGTCTGTGTGTGTGTGTGTGTGTGTGTGTGTGTGTGTGTGTGTGTGTGTGTGTGTGTTGGTGGTGGTGGTGGTGGAGGTTACTTTTTTTTTTATGGTTCTAGTGGTGAATTAACAAGATTTCCACACTATGAACAGGATAAACACCCTCAAGAACTTGGCTAATCATCTGTATGGCCTTTGAAAATACTCCTTATGAGGGAGCAAAGCGTTTTTCACACACACACACACACACACACACACACACACACACACACACACACACACACACACACACACACACACACACACACACACACACACTTCACTATCTCTCCTCTTTCATTAGACTTTCATATCTTTTTCATCTTCATTTTTCCCGAGACAAGTTTCTCCTCGCAGTCAAGTTGAATCTTAACGAGCTAAATGGAAACTTGTATCTGTTGAGGATGTGCCGTGCTTGTTGTGTTCAGCTTTCTCTGCACACATCTGTCTCTAAGTGGTGGTGGTGGTGGTGGTGGTGGTGATGTGATCCACGCTGTATTGTACATAACGTGAATGAATTTTTATATTTAACCAAGCTGTGTGTGTGTGTGTGTGTGTGTGTGTGTGTGTGTGTGTGTGTGTGTGTGTGTGTGTGTGTGTTTAAAATTGAAATAAAAGCATATATCACGTTTAGATGAAGCTTCATTCCTCCTTCTTCTCCTTCTCCTTCTCCTTCTCCTTCTCCTTCTCCTTCTCCTTCTCCTCCTCCTTCTTCTCCTCCTCCTCCTCCTCCTCCTCCTCCTCCTCCTCCTCCTCCTCCTCCTCCTCCTCCTCCTCCTCCTCCTCCTCCTCCTCCTCCTCCTCCTCCTCCTCCTCCTCCTCCTCCTCCTCCTCCTCCTCCTCCTCCTCCTCCTCCTCCTCCTTAATGGTCCTTGATCTCTCTCTCTCTCTCTCTCTCTCTCTCTCTCTCTCTCTCTCTCTCTCTCTCTCTCTCTCTCTCTCTCTCTCTCTCTCTCTCTCTCTCTCTCTCTCTCTCTCTCACACACACACACACACACACACACACACACACACACACACACACACACACACACACACACACACACACACAGAGAGAGAGAGAGAGAGAGAGAGAGAGAGAGAGAGAGAGAGAGAAAGTTATCCTTGACGAGTCTCAAGAAAAACGGGAGACACTCACCTTGGGGAGGAAAGTTTGGGTTTGCTCCATCGTGCAGGGATACAGGCAGGCGCGCAGGCACACACACACACACACACACACACACACACACACACACACACACACACACACACACACACACACACACACACACACACACACACACACACACACAAGAGGATTCAAGATATATCACATTACTAAAGAATAAATATTCAATACAATGAAAAATCAATTAAAAAACAAAAAGTTCCAAAATCTTAAAATTACATGTGATTTATTAACTTTTCATTTATTTCTTCATTTTTTTTATTTCTCTATTTATTCACCTTTCACCATTTCACAAAGTCTCGGAATCCATCTAACCACGCCCTTCTTTCCTTCCAGTTATCGGCATGGTCCCACGCCAAGCCTCAGACACCCCACCCCTTCCAAGCGCCCACGCGTGATGCCGTGCCGCCCATGAGGGTGCAATGGGCGGCGGGGCGGCGGTTGGTGGTTGGCGGCGTGGCGGGTGGTGGTGGTGGGCGGCGGTGGTGGCAGTGGGCGCGGTGGTGGTGATGCCCCGCCATGCCGCTGCTAACATCGATCTCTACATGTCCAGTGAGGAGACCCACCGACTGCTGGGTGAGTACTGCCGGGAGAGAGAGAGAGAGAGAGAGAGAGAGAGAGAGAGGTACTATGGTTAGGGGAGATGCAGAGGTGTGTGAGGGAAGAACGTGATGGCGGTGAGAATGGAGATTGTGTGTAGATGGAAGGAGGTGCCGAGTGTGTGTGTTCGCAGGGAAGGAAAGTGGTGAGTGGAGTGAAGGGAAGTGCCTGTGGAGGAAGAAGTGGATTGTTATGCTTTCTAGAATACCATTGTAGCGTTTTCTCTTTCTTTAATATTTACTCAGCATTAGTAATTATGTATTTAAATTGGGGAAAAGGAAAATATATATCAACGCTTGGAAGAAAGTGAAGATAGATTAACAAACACGTAAGTAAACAAACACAGGATGAAATGCATACTAAAATTAACAAAGTACAAAAGGCGGTATAGAATAACGACCTTCAGTAACACCATATACATTTCCATCACGTCAACTTTCCGTCTCCAGCATTAAAGAAATATCACGAAAAATACATAAAATTCCCGCCGTAAAATGTGCTACACGTCCATTCACTCAGACTGGGGGAGTGTCAGCCTTCTCATTCCCGCCAGCCACGCTCTGCCTCACTGTGTTGGGGCGGCGTGGGAAGGTCCGCGCCGGCCCTCTGTAACCTTATTTTGAAGGGAAGGTGGTGTTGAGTACGGACTGATCTTTACGTACTACAGTTTTCCTTTAGAAGTATTAGTGTGTGTGTGTGTGTGTGTGTGTGTGTGTGTGTGTGTGTGTGTGTGTGTGTGTGTGTGTTTAACGTGTTACGAAATGGGTCGGTTTCTAACAATATTTTGAAGGGAAGGAAACTAAGCATGGAATATAGACTCAATTTTACCTTAGACATTACCAGGAAATGTGACTTTTTTTACGCTTTACTTCGTGTCGGGCTTTTGAAATACCTGTATGATTCCCTGCAGCTTTATATTGAAGGGAACGCTTATAGTATAGGTTGATATTTACCTTTGTTCTCCGTTAACAGCTCAGGTGATGGTTCTACTCTGTTTTACTCACGTCTCAACGGGCACAAGGACTGTTTTGTAACCAACTATTGTAAAGGAAAGGGAAATCTGTGGTGCGATCTTGACCGTGCTTTGCCAGTAGGAGGATGAGGAGTTTGTCTTTACTACTTCTTATGTTAGATTTTTCGGGTCTAAGTTAATAAACGAAGCTGCAAGAAGTCATCAGTCCTACACTTGGCAATCCCTGTGCGAAACTTGAGCAAATCTGCCTTTTTTCGCCAATTATTATCATCCTTAAATTTGCAAAATCTTTAAACCTCCAATGACTCGAATACCAACAAGCCTAACAACTTTAATGCTAAGACTGGTCATCCATTCTGTATGAAAAGCCACATTCTATCACTTCTTTCAATCAGTAGTGTATATCAATATATACACTAACAACCTTATTACTGAGACTGTTCATCCTTTCTATATGAAAAGCCGCATTCTTCCTACCTCTTCTTTCAATCAACATGACTTTATCAGCTGGAAAATCAGTCATGAAAACTCAGCATATCAGTACAACCCTTGAAAGCAACACCATGTGAGACCGAAGCGTTGAAAATTACTACATACCTTAACTTTGCTGAGCGTTTTCTTCAATATTGAGTCCGGTGGTGTGTTAGATACATACCAACAGAACCAGACGAGTAAATAAAAAAAAAAAATCTAACAGTGAAAAGGAGAAGCAGTAGACCCACCAACTGACCAGGAACGTAAGAGGACTCTGGCTCGTATTCTCTACCACTACAGTGCTTCACCTCCACTTTTTTTTTTTTTTAAGAGGGTTCTTTTAAATTGACACGAGTTTTTTTTGAAGGTCTTTTTACCGTTCAAGAGGCAGATTGACAAGATTTTACATTATTAACCGGAGAAACACTCATGAAAACCCCGCCAGTCATCTTTGTGGCTTTGGAAAATAATCGTGGCGAAAGAGCAAAGCGTTTCTGAATATGGACTTTTGTTTACTTTATTTAGTGGCGGGAGGTTCTGAGTGAGATTTCTTGATGCTCTTCACGTTCGATTGTTATGAATTTGAGTAGCAGCTCGTGGCGACACACTGAGGGGATTCAGAGCGTGAGACAGGTTAGCATGCACACAACTGCCAGGAAATTAGCAGAGTAGCCTTCATAATTTCACTGAGTGCCCATCAACTCCAAACACTCGTGAGGAAATGATACTAAAAAGAACGCAGTGGGAAAGCCAGAGAATAGAAGGAAAAAAAAAGAAAAAAAAGAAAGGAAGCATAAACAGAGAAAGAGAAGGAAGGAAAAAGAGACGAAAAGGACAAGAAAGGGAAGAAAAATGGAGAAAAAAAAGGAAGAGACGATAAGGAAAAGAAGGACAATAATAAAATGTAAATATTCTCTCATTCTCACATAAAAAAAACAATGATGGCAGAACACACGCATACAATGAAGAAATATAGACATGTCCTTTAAAAGATAAGTAAGAGCACATGACCCGATCCAGAGAGAGAGAGAGGTTGGGTGGAAAAGAAGAGAAAAGAAGAAAAAGAAGAAGAAAAAAGAGAAAGAGAGAGAGAGGAGAGAGAGAGAGAGAGAGAGAGAGAGAGAGAGAGAGAGAGAGAGAGAGAGAGAGAGAGAGAGAGAGAGAGAGAGAGCATTTGGAGTCAAGAGAAAAGAAGCATCCCATCCTCCGTGGTCTCGGGAGCTGATGGGACCATTTGTTGCTTGCCGCCATTACGCCCCAAAGCACAGAGAGGACACCACTTCGGGGAGAGGAAGAGGAGTGATGAGACGGAGAGAGGGGAGGAGAGTGGGAAGCTGGGGAGTGGAGGGGGAGGAGTAGAAAGGGGGAATGGAAGATAAGGGAGAATGGAAGAAGAGGAAATTTACTGGAGGTGATGAGGGATGTGGAGAGGTAAAAGATGGGAGATAAAAGAAAGTAAAGGGAGAAGGAAGAAGGAGTAAGTGATGGGGAGAGCAGAAGAGGAAGTGCAAAAGAGGTGGAAGGAAAAGGAAAGAGAGAGAAAATGCAAGGAAGGAGAGAAGGTAGGATAAAGAAAATGGAAATGCGAGAGGGAAAGAAACAATGAGGATAAACGAAGAGGAAGTAGAAATTGGAAGAAGAGGGAGAAAGGACTGAAGAAGAAGAAGAAGAGAGGAGAGGGAGAGGCAAGGAAGAGCAAGGGTAGTGAGTGAGGGGGAGGGAGGGAGAGAGAGAGGGAGTGGCCGAGACAACTATAAATGTCAAAGAAAATGGAATCCAGGCGGGAACATTTACGATTTCTCACCCGCTTTTTCACTGCTCAAGAAACGTAAACTTTTTTCCACCGCTTATACTGAATTGATTTGTGACTCCGAGGAAGCACGCACCTCAATTTTTATATCGTAGAATTGCAAGATGGGTGTATTGTTGGGGCGCTGATGGAAAACGTGTATGGAGGCGCGGCGCATGTTGGAAAGTGGTGATGTGGACGAGAGTTATTAAGGTGATGGGGGAAGTTTGAGGCGCTCGGGATGAACTGAGAGAGAGAGAGAGTAGTAGCGAAGGAGTTAAGATTTTTTTTTTTTTTTTTTTTTTTTGCAATAGTGGAAGCTGGCCAAGGGCAACAGAAAATTGAAAATAAGGCCCACTTGATTGCCAGTTCCCTAAAAGAGTCATAGAGTTAGCCAAAAGTCTGGGACAAATTATTAGATGATAAAACTGAAAAAAAAGGCAAAAATGAAATGGTGGACGGAAAGAGTGATTGAAATGCAATGGAGAAATGAAAGTTTTTGAAAGAATAATATACGAAAAGGAAACGAGTTTATGTGAAAAGAAAAAACAAGTAATCGATGACACAAATAGATCGAAAAGAGTAAAGAGAGAAAAATATCAACTGATAGAAAGGAAAAGAAAAGAAAGTAGGAAACAAGTAAGATATGTATATGAATAAAGACAATAGGAAAAAAGGAAAAGAAAAAACGATAACAATAACACAACGAGGTAGACAAAAACAAACAGAACCAAAATAAAGAAAACGAAAAAAAAAAACACAAGCATTTAGTAACTATGTCTCCCAAATACCCCACGAACAACCGCCCCCAAAAAAAAATGGAAAACGGAAAGAAAACGAGAAAGCTACACTATCTACACCACAAACCCAACCTTTTCCTTCCTTATTTACACCTTTAATTGGTTATTCTTTCCCACTGGCACGGCATCTACACTTGTTTGAGCCGGGCGGTTATAGGAGGCACTGGGGGGCGGCGTGGGTGGGTTGGGCAGGCAGAGTAGGGGTGGGAGGGACACATAGAAGGTTATAGGGGAGAGGGGGGCCGGTGGGAGCAAGGCTGGCGGATCTGAGGGCGATGGAGAGAGGCTTAAGCAGGTCTGAAGGAGATCATAAATGCCAGAGAGGAAGCTTAGCGAGAGAGGAGCGTTACTGGAGGAGCCTTGAATGGAATTGAATCTCGCTTCTTCACCACCTACAATTTCCTCCATCTTTTTTTTATTTCCTCCTCCTCCTCCTCCTCCTCCTCCTCCTCCTCCTCCTCCTCCTCCTCCTCCTCCTCCTCCTCCTTCCTCCTCCTTCCTCCTTCCTTCCTTTCTTTCTTTCTTTCTTTCTTTCTTTCTTCCTTTTCCTTTCTTTTCCTTTCCTTTCGTTTCTTTCCTTCCATCCTTCGCCTCTCTCTCTCTCTCTCTCTCTCTCTCTCTCTCTCTCTCTCTCTCTCTCTCTCTCTCTCTCTCTCTCTCTCTCTCTCTCTCTCTCTCTCTCTCTCTCTCTCTCTCTCTCTCTCCTTGAATCCTTAGCGCTAAAGAGAGAGAGAGAGAGAGAGAGAGAGAGAGAGAGAGAGTTTCAGGCAGGTTAAGGGAGTATTCTTCAGCGATTTCCCTCCATTTTCTTTTCTTTCCCTCCTTCCCTACTTTCCTCCACTTTTCTCCATCCTTAAGCTAGGGAGAGAGAGAGAGAGAGAGAGAGAGAGAGAGAGAGAGAGTTTTTGGGAGTTTAGTGGATAGGTGTAGGATATTCAGCGATTTTCCTCCACCTTTCCTTTTTTCCTGTCCCTCTGTCTCTTCCCTCCCTCCCTCCTCTCTTTCCTCCATTTTTTTCCTCCCTTAAAGCTAGAGAGAGAGAGAATTTTAGGGAGTTTACCGGCGTAGTGCATGGTCCAGTTATTTTCCTCCGCAGTTTTTCTCTCTTCCGTCTCTCTCCCCTCCCTTCTTTCCTCAACATCTCTGCTCTCCTTAGATCCTTAACGCCATGGAGGGAGAGTTTCAGGAAGTTTAAGGAGTAGATGTCGGTTCCTCAGCTATTTGTCTCCACTTTTTGCCTTTTTTCCCTCTCTTTTCCCTCCCTCCCTCCCTCCCTCCTTTCTTTCTTTCCTCCACCTCTCCTTTTCTTAACGTCAAGGAGGGAGTTTCAGACAGTTTAAGGAGAAGATGTGGAGTCTTAAGAGAGTTTCCTCCACCTCTTCCTTTTTTTCCCTCTTTTTCTCTTCCCTCTCTCCTTCGCTTCTTTCCTCCACTTTCCTTCACGTGAGGGAGGGAGTTTCAGACAGTTTAAGGAGAAGATGTGGAGTCTTAAGAGAGTTTCCTCCACCTCTTCCTTTTTTTCCTCTTTTTCTCTTCCTTCTCTCCTTCCCTTTTTTCCTCCACTTCTCTCCTTTTCTTAACGTCAAGGAGGGAGTTTCAGACAGTTTAAAGGGTACATGTGGAGTCCTAAAAGTTTCCTTCACTTTTCCCTTTTTTTCCCTATATCTTTCTTCCTCTCTTTCTTTTTTTCCTCCACTTGTTTCTTTCCTTAAAGCCAGGGAGAGAGAGAGCTTTTAGGGATTTTAAAGGGGGTAGATGCAGAGTCTTAAGAGAATTTTCCTCCACCTTTGCCTTTTTTCCTCTCACTTCTCTCCCTCCCTCCTTCTTTCCTCCACTTCTCTCCTTTCCTTAACGTCAGGGAGGGAGTTTCAGATGGTTTAAGGGGGTAGATGTGGAGTCTTAAGAGAATTTTCCTCCACCTCTTCCTTTTTTTCCTCTCTCATCCCTCCTTCTCTCCCTTCTTTCCTCCACCGCTCTCCTTCATTAAAGATTGGGAAAGAGTTTTAGAGTTCAGGGAGAGGATGTCAGGTTTTCAGCTATTTTCTCTCTCTCTCTCTCTCTCTCTCTCTCTCTCTCTCTCTCTCTCTCTCTCTCTCTCTCTCTCTCTCTCTCTCTCTCTCTCTCTCTCTCTCTCTCTCTCTCTCTCTCTTTCTCTTTCACTTTTCCTTCTTTAGCGCTACTGAGAGAGGGTTTTAGGAATTTTAAGGGTGCAGATGCGGAGTCTTAAAAGAATTTCCTCCATCTCTTTCTCTTTTCCCTCTCTCTTCCCTCCCTCCCTCCCTTCTTTCCTCCTCTTTTCCCTTCCTTAACACCAGCGAGGGAGAATTTCGGGCAGTTTAAAAGATAGATGTGGAGTCATGACAGAATTTCCTTATTTTCCTTTTCTCTCTTCCCTCCCTCCTTTCCTCCTTCCCTCCTTCCCTCCCGTCTTGCCTCCACTTGTTTCCTTCTTCAAGCTAGGGAGGGAGTTTTAGGGAGTAGGTGTCCGGTCTTCAGCGATTTTCCTCCACCTTTTTCTTTTCTTTCTCTCTTTCCTCCACTTTTTCCCTCCTCAACGACACGGAAGGAGCTTGAGGCAGTTTACGGGGGTGGATGGCGGGTCTTCAGTGGCGCTCTAACGACCTGGCGGGGCTAATTCATAGAGAAGTGGCGTGGCTGGTGCTTGGATGACCTGCTGAGGGAGAAGTAGTGGTGGTGGTGGTGGTGATGATGGTGAGGTAGTACTAGTGGAGGTGGTGGTGGTGATGGTGGTGGTGGTGGTGATGATGATGATGATGATGATGATGATGAGGTGGAAGTGTTGGTAGTACTAGTGGTGGTTGTGGTGGTGATGATGATGGTGGTGGTGGTGGTGGTGGTGGTGGTGGTGGTGGTGGTGGTTTCTTTCCGCATGGCTATTTTATTTTCTCTTTTTCCCCTCCAGTCGTTATTTCATGGAGTAGTTTTAAGTGTTGCTGTAAATTTTCCTTATTTTTTCTTGTATATTTTGTTTTTTTTTCGTGTTTTTTTTGGTTATTCAGTAATTCGACATCGTTGTTTTATTTCCATTATTTTCCCACAGTCTATTTTATCGAGTATTTTTAAGTATTTCAGTAAATTTTCCTCCTTTTCCCTGTTTTTTCTTCTATTTTGTTTTTTCGGGGTGTTTTTTTTTTTGGTAAATTGGTATATTCGCATCGTTTTATTTTCCATTTTTTTCCCCAAGTCAGTAATTCATAGAGCAGTTTTAAGTGTATCAATAAATTTTTTCAATAAATTTTCCCTTTTTTCCGTTTTCTCTTCAATTTTCTTTAGGGAGGGGAGGTGGGGGGGAAGAGGGTGTGGTTGTTTGGGGTTCATTGTTTTTTTTTTTTCTTTTTCTTTTCTTTTTCTTTTAATGTGTGATGTTATATTTCCCCTCCAAACCTCTTAAACACGTTCCAAACCCCCCCCCCAACCCCTTTAACACCCTCCAGATAACCTCTCTCTCTCTCTCTCTCTCTCTCTCTCTCTCTCTCTCTCTCTCTCTCTCTCTCTCTCTCTCTCTCTCTCTCTCTCTCGTGATGGATTTGAGATTTAAGTCATATTTTGTTACTATCTCATTTATTTTTTTTATTTTATTTCACTTATTTATTTGTTTTGCCATATTTTGTTGGTCAGTTTTACCTTTTATCTATTTCTTTATTTTCTATATTTATTTGTTCATTTCATATTATTTTTATTCCATTTCGTTTTATTTTACTTGTTTATTTTTATCGTCCATCCTCTTTGCTCTCATCAGCAGGCATAACAGTTAAGCGCTTTACGACTCAAGTCTTTTTAATGGGTGAGTTTTATTGTGTGTGTGTGTGTGTGTGTGTGTGAGTTTCCATTTTTTTTTTCTTCAGAACAGATAAGGACTTTGTTTTCTTTTCTATCCTTTTTTTCTTTTTTTTTTTTTTAATCATAGTTTCGCCTCCCCATCAGCAGGTAGTTACTCGTTTTCACTGTTTTGTTGTTTCCTGCATCTATACCGTGGGAGTTTCTGGGTGGGGTTAAAAGATTTTCCTCCTCTTTTCCTCTCTCTCTCTTTCTTTCCTCCTCCTCCTCCTCCTCTTCCTCCTCCTCATTAGCAGGCAACGTAAGGCGTCTTGATATTTTACCTCTTTTTACTAACTTCATTTCATTTTTTTTTTCCCTTTCTTTTTTTTTCCCTTTTTGTTTCTTGATAACTTTCCACGTTTTCAGGAAGATGAAGGAAAGGCTTTTTTTTTTTTTTTTTTTTTTTTTATTTTTTTTTTTTATTCCTATGCCTTCACTTCTTTATCTTTTAATCTTACTTTATTATGAACTGTTTGCATTAGTGTTTGTTTGTTTTATGCTGTTTATCGTCAGAATTTCCTAGATTACGTGGTGAACAGGATAGCTTTTTTATTATTCTCTCTCTCTCTCTCTCTCTCTCTCTCTCTCTCTCTCTCTCTCTCTCTCTCTCTCTCTCTCTCTCTCTCTCTCTCTCTCTCTCTCTCTCTCTCTCGTGTTATATTTGTCTTTAAAGTACATGTCTCTCTCTCTCTCTCTCTCGTGTTATATTTGTCTTTAAAGTACATGTGTGTGTATTTCTTCATTGTATGCCTGTATACCGCATTTTTTTTTTTTTTTTTTTTTTGTGAATATAAAAGAATATTTGCATTATGTTGCCTTTGTTCGTTCTTTTCCCTTCTCTTCTCTATTTTCTCCTCCTTTTACTTTCCATCTCTTATTCCTTCCCTTCCTTTCCCTTCTGTTCCCTTTTCTTTTTCTCTTTTTTTTCCTTTTTTCTTTTACTTCTTTTGTCTTCTTTTATAATATTTTCATCATATCTTGTCTTATCTAATCTTATCTTATCTTCCCTTCCCCTTTGCAATATCTTTGTCTTCCCTTTTGTATGCTTCCTTTTTTTTTTTCCTTTCTTTTCCCTTACCTTCCCCTCCCATCCCTTCCCATCCCATCCCATCCCATCTCATCTCTTCTCTTCTCTTCTCTTCTCTTCTCTTCTCTTCTCTTCTCTTCCCCTCCCCTTCACTTCACTTCACTTCACTTCACTTCACTTCACTTCCTTTCCTTCCCATCCCTTCCCTTCTCTTCTCTGTTT
>NC_059296.1:18536937-18541937 GCF_017591435.1 Portunus trituberculatus
CTTCCTTCCTTCCTTCCTTCCTTCCTTCCTTCCTTCCTTTTTGTCTTTCTTCCCTCCTTTTTCCTTCTCTTTTCGTTTTCTTCCTTGTTTCCTTTTCTTTATCTTCCTTCCTTCTTTCCTTCTCCCACTTTGTCTCCACACCTCATCCCTAACACGTCTGTTTCCTCCTCCTCCTCCTCCTCCTCCTCCTCCTCCTCCTCCTCCTCCTCCTCCTCCTTCCTCTTTTGTCTCTTGTCTCCCTCGTCGTACTCTTCCTTACCTTCCTTATCGACCTCCTCCCATCTCTCTCATTCCTCTTGTTTTTTTTTTTTTTTTTTTTTTTCATCTTTACTCTTTTTCCTCGGAGTTTCATTTACACAAGACAATAAGGAGAGGCGTCAAATATCAGACCAACACGTGGTACTACCTGTATTAAAACACCTACCTAAAATATTATGTATCTATATTTGTTTTCCTCCTCCTCTTCCTCTTCCTCCTCCTCCTCCTCCTCCTCCTCCTCCTCCTCCTCCTCCTCCTCCTCCTCCTCCTCCTCCTCCTCCTCCTGCTCTGGTCCTATTTTTCTTAACGAGTAGGTAGAATTAGTTCACAAATAGCCGGGGAAGGATGTAATGCTGTGTTTCCGTTGGGTTATCTTTTGTAATTCCATGTAATCTTCCTATTCTCTCTCTCTCTCTCTCTCTCTCTCTCCCTTCCCTCCCCCCGCCACACACAGTCAGGGCGCTTCTCAGTGTGTCAGTTCGAGGGAGAATATTTTCACGGTAATCTGGTTTAAACGGCCTTCATACAGGGAGAAGCCGGTGCGCTCCTGCTGCTGCCTTGAAGAGTGGTGGTGGTGGTGGTCGTGATGGTGGTGGTGGTGGTGGTGGTGGTGGTGGTAACGTTACTGTTGCTTCAATGTTACTGGTGTTATCTTTGTTGGTGTTATCGATGGCGGTGGTGGTGGTGGTGGTGGTGGTTTTTCTCTTTTTGATGTTATATTGTCTTTTTCATTGTTCTTATTTTATTTTATTTTTACTTATTTTATTTTATTTTGTTTTATTTTATTTTATTTTAATTTTGATACCACTACTACTACTACTACTACTACTACTACTACTACTACTACTACTACTACTACTACTACTGCCACTGCCACCGCCACCGCCACCATCCCCAACACCACCACCACCTCCACCATTATAATTGAGTAGCAGCAGCAGCAGCAGCATCGGTGTGGCAGCAAATCAGCGAGGCACTCAGCTCACCACCGGGAAATTCACGATTTGAATTCTCCCTGAGGCGGAAATGATTTGAACCTGTCCCCTCGCACGGTGTAGGCTGGCCACGCGCTGCTGGTGACTGTGTGGGCGTGGGAACTGGCGTGGTGACGTTAGTCTGGTATATGTGATCCAGTACTAGTTGGCATGGCAAACAGCGCACCACCTCTCTCTCTGTGTGTGTGTGTGTGTGTGTGTGTGTGTGTGTGTGTGTGTGTGTGTGTGTGTGTGTGTGTGTGTGTACGAATACGAATAACTAGAGCTTTTGTGTGTCACTTCACGCTGGCAAGATGTTTTTACAGTAATTAATAGTTATCATTAGTAGTTAGTCTTATTGCAATATCATTTTTGCTGTTATTATTATTATTATTATTATTATTATTATTATTATTATTATTATTATATATTTATTTATTTATTTATTTATTTATATGTTTTATTAAGTTGTAGTAGTAGTAGTAATAGTAGTATGAGTTATTACAATTTTCTAATCGCCATTATTATTATTATTGTTATTATTATTATTATTATTATTATTATTATTATTATTATTATTATTATTATTGTTGTTGTTGTTGTTGCTATTATAACTTATTATTATTATTATTATTATTATTATTGTTAATATCATTATCATCATTATTATTGCTATTATTATTATAACTACAGCTCTTATTATTAGCATTTCATTATCATTACCATCGTCATTCACCCCCACCATCCCTACCACCACCACCACCACCACCACCACCACCACCACCACCACCACCACCACCACCACCAGTACAGTAAGCAACCCTCCTAAACACTATGTACCCGGAAAGCAATGAGTGCGTCCGCTTTATTCAGTAAGTCACCGGGAGTCAGTCAGTCAGGTCGCTTCTGCTGACTTTCCCGGGCGTGACATACGTCTTAAGTCAGCTAAGTTGATTTCCGACTTTGCACAAGAAATTCTGGAGCCCACCTCGGCCTGCCACCGCCAGCCCCTGCCTCCCCTCTGCCTCTCTGCCCTACTCTAAAATGCTCCTTTTCCCTACTCTATACTTCTCTTTTACATATTACCTCCATCCGTTTCTCTGTGTACTCCTTTAGTGTTATCCTTATTCTGTTGCCCTTCCATTTCTTACTCTTTCCAATTGTAGACTGTCATTTTCCTGCCCTTTAACTTTCTATATGTGCTTCTCTTTTCCCTATCCTATCTTTTTTTTTCTTTCTCTGTACCGAGTCCCTTTTATTATCCTCGTTATGTTATCGTTACTTTTCATATTCTATTTTGTCATTTTCCCGTCTTTTATCATTCTGATCTTAGTTTAGTTTTCACGTTATATTTCTCTACTTTATTATTCTCGTCTGTACCTCCTGTTATTTTCCTGTTATGCCTCACCTCTCCCTGTCAGTACAAGTATTAGGGACAGTACACGTGAGTAGCTGGTGAGGCGAGACTGCGATGCGTAAGTGTAGAGTAGTGAGAAGGAACACACGAACACTGGAGACAAGGTTTACGGAGACACTGAAGTAAGGCATGCGGGTGATAGTTGTAAGAGGACGCGGCGTTAGGTAAAAGATTGATGAACAAATAAAAGAAGAGTGTTTTCCCTTCCCTTACACTTCTGCCGTGTTCCTTTATTGTATTAATCGTTCATAGTTTTCTCATTTTACCCTACCAAGTCCCTCCCAGTCTCCAGCGCCTCCCTGACCTCGCCACACAAACCTTACGTATATTTATGTTTATTTTGAAATTGCAGAAGTCTTGTGATTGAATTGAGGTTTGTGTATATATATATTCAAGCTTTCCGGCCTTACATTCTGACCTGCCTTTTGTGAGTGTGAGGTAAAGAATAGAGAGCAAATGGAGTAAGGTGGCAAATAGTGAAGGCAAAGACGTGAAGAGAAAGTGAAAGAGATTTTTTAGAAGGATTTCATTGTGGTAGGAAGGAAATGTGTGCTCTGTGGACGTTACTTGGCGGAAGGGGAAGATATGAAGGACAGTGAATAATGGAAGGAGAGAGAGAGAGAGAGAGAGAGAGAGAGAGAGAGAGTCGCTTCATGCAAACACGTGAGGGGAGATAAGTGGGGAAAAGAGAGCGAAAAAGTAAGGAAAATAAGAAAAAAAAGTGAGATATCGGAGCGCAAATAGAACGGCAGATGAATGGTACGAAGGGAGATTATTTTTACCTCTTTGATCAGGCACGATAAGAAATTGTGGGGAAAAAAGTGAATCGTGTAAAGGAGAATTAAAAAAAAGAGTAAGAGAAGGATCTGGGTGTCAATAGAGAGGCGTCAGAGGCCACGGCTGCAGTGAAAGGGAGACCAGATCAGTATTTTGAAGAGTTGTTAAGTGAGAATAAGTAGCGAGAGTAAAGCGGTAATAGATTGGCGTGGAGGTAAAAGAGGATTGAAGAGTGTGAGGGGTGTGGGATACGGTATTGAGACTGATTAAAGGAGCGTGTCGAGGAAAGTGAAGTGTGGAAAGTCAGCTGGGATGGAAGGGATTATATTGAAATTGCTCAAAGAACCGCTGAGTCACACAAGGAGGAAGCAGAAAAGTGAAGTGCGTGTGTGGTACAGCGGGAGTCTTTGCGTGTGACGAGGACTGGTGAAGGGCTAAATGTCAGGTGAAAATGCCCACTGAATTGAATTACATGTATCGTTCTTAAGATTTTTTTTTTTTTATTCATGAGAGAAAAACCTTTTGGCCAAGTGCAACAAAAACTACAATAAAAAAAAAGTGGTGTTGCCAAGTTAGAACAAAAGAATGGGAAAATTATCTTGAAACCTCCCTCTTAAATGTGTTCAGCATAGGTAGTGGAAATAGTGGAATTATGTAGGGAGTTACAGAGAAAGAAGTGAGTGATTGAAAGTACTGGTTAACTCTTGCGCTAGAGAGGTGAGTACAGGTACATTTAATGCAATGGTTGTGTTGATATTAGTAGTGTGTTCGTGACGCTGGGTAATTAATTAGTGTGTCTGGTGTCTGGCTTGGGAGGTGCTGACTCATCCATCAGAAGAAAGATGAATGAGAATGAACATGTAAAGTCATGAATAAAGGAAAAGTAACAAATTAGTAGTGGAGAAAGAGGTTTATATTAATAAGATGAATAATTACCTAGATATTTTGGGGTGATGCTTATATATTCACGGAGATCACTGAACAACACTCTGCACTCACTCCCTTTGAGTTTTGTGTTTCCTTCAGCCTGAAATCCTCCGATATGCCAACAGTCCCTTCATAAAACCTGGCTGTTGAGATTTCTACAGTTCAGAGGAATTGAAACTAAAGAAAAAAAAAAAAATGAGTGGAAGTGCGAATGGCATATAACTCGATTTCAGACTTTGATAGCACACACATGAGTGTGATGAAAGCGTCACATCAGTAAAAACTCTGCACGTGATAGAATGAAAAAAAAAAAATGTAAACTATTTTGAAATTATTCGTGGTGAGCGAGAAGTGTGTGTGTGTGTGTGTGTGTGTGTGTGTGTGTGTGTGTGTGTGTGTGTGTGTGTGTGTGTGTGTGTGTGTAGTATAAATATCTAAGTGTCTATGTTTATAAGTAAGTTGCAGACTGTGGGTGATGAGAATAATAACAACAACAACAACAACAACAACAACAACAAGAAAAAAAAATTCTATATCTTCAATGCCAAATTAATTTCATAACAGTATATATAATCCGCTGCCTTAAACACACACACACACACACACACACACACACACACACACACACACACACACACACACACACA